>NW_012267218.1:15031663-15032704 GCF_000151885.1 Dipodomys ordii | reverse complement strand
TGACATAGCTAGCAAGATCAATAGAAAGCCCACAGATTGGGAGAAGATCTTTACTAGCCATACAACGGACAAGGGTCTCATATCTAAAATATACTGAGACAACAATGCTTGATAAGAAATGTACTCATTACCTTGCTCATGTAATTGTAACCCCTCTGTATGGTATTTTCACAAGAAAAAAAAACTTCTTAATAAAAATAAATAAATAAAATAAAATGTTTCCCCCACTCAGTAAACTCACAAAGAAGCATGCATATACATGTGTATAAAAATGTACTTTCTTGGATTTTTTGTGGATAAAATAAAAAGAAAATATCCAAGTTGATTATACTTCAGTTAATTCATGTGTAGCTGCTCATATACTATCCAGAGAGCTCAAATAGTATAATCTTTAAAAAAGTCTAAATCAGACCCCAGTAAAATCAACACCAGGAAATAGGTACAACCAAAAGGGGAGTGGAACCAAGGGGAGAGGGGCAGACAAGTGAAGGGAGAAAGGGGGAAACGTGCAGTGAAGACTTCATTGTATATACCACCAAACTAAGAAAAGTAAAAGAAGTAGTGTATTGAAGGAAGGTGAGATTGTTAAAGGGATGACACTGATCAAGATGCACTGTATTTATAAACTGCTTTGTTATATGGCACCTCCTTTGTACAGCTAATTCAAAGTATGCTTTTAAACATACGTATTTTTAAAAGATTCAAGTCAAAATATGTAACATTACTTTTAGATATTAGGAGATTTTGTTTCTGTCACTAAACTTGTTTCAAAGTTTCATTAACAGAAGAGGCTCTTTATAAGAATTGTTCTACTGGTTTCGCCAGGAAAGCTGTATTTTATTGTGTTTCTGGAGGTATATATAGATTTAGGATAAAAAGAGGTATCATTTGTCTCCTGCTCACTGAAAATGTGCTCTCATTTCTTTGTAAATATTCTTCATTGGAAGGAAGTGACCACAGAAATGTATCTACATTTTCTGGATATTATGTAAGATAAAATGGTCTTGAAAAGATGTTTTTTTTTTGTTTTTGTTTTTTTTT
>NW_012267218.1:14975426-15029593 GCF_000151885.1 Dipodomys ordii | reverse complement strand
TGGGGGTTAATTTTATAGCCTGCTACTTTGCCAAAGTTTTGAATCAGCTTGAGTAATTTGGGAGTGGAGTCTATGGGATTCTTTAAATACAAGATCATGTCATCTGCAAAGAGGGAGAGTTTTATTTCTTCTTTGAAAAGATGTTTTTATTTTTACTTTGAAATTATTTAAATAATCTCTCACTTAGACATTGGGATATAGCAAAAAGAAGGCACCAACAGAATTAATTGAGTAGGTAATTTAGTATGTTCTAAGAAATATTGAGAGGGTGTTAGACTATCAACTGATCTATTCTTCATTGAAGTGTAACGAACCTGTTTGGCAAATGAAGTGTTATTGATTGTGAAAGCCTGGCTCATCCAGGAATTGTTTCACTTGTGTTCATTCCTGTATTTGCTATAAAATGTTGGGACACAGAAAGTCAAACATGTTAAGGAGGGGATCTCACTGAATCAACATTTGTCCAGGATGCTTTGCTCTAAGCTCAGGGTGACAGAAAGAAAACATCAAATCTGAATGATTAAACTCCACAGTCCATTCTAATGACCAGTGACTAACTTCTAAAACCACAGGATGAAATTGTGGGGACTTGACAAGTGAAAGAAGAAAATCAGCCACTAGAAGGCTGCTGTGTTTTGTGACCGAGCATTCCCTACTTCCATATGAGAAATGTAAGAAAGGAAGAAGGCAGAGAGGAAATGAACACACTGCCTTCTTGGAGCATGAAGAAGACTTTTCGAGTGCACCCTCTTGGAGTTTTATCCCAAACTAATGATTCTGGTTTTCCTAGTATAACAAAATAGGTTTCGTAGTGCTTTCCTTTATCCCAGGAGAAGTGAGTAATGACCAGACAGTAGACTGTATTTGTAAGGTTAGTGGTGAGGATCAACTTATCTTACAGCTTGTGGAAGTGGATCATCTCTGAGGCTAAATGACAGGAATCTCTCCATTCATCTCACCACCCCACATTCCACACTAATGGGAAGGGGTACACACACTTTTTTTTCTTCTTAAACAGTACCTGTCAATCTTCTCCCTTAAATCATTTGAGAACATGCAATTAATTTGTCTCAGCAACAAGATTCAAATTCTTTTCTCTGTGCTTTTCTTTACTCAAAATCTGCACATTAAAAGAAAGCTTGTTATTTCTTATTGACAAAATTCATGAGTTAATCTGTGTTACAAGAGAATTCAGACCTTAACACTAGAGAAGGGCACTGTTTGGCTTCTGTCTTAATGTTAAATTCAAATTGCTGACTCTATAAATCCAATTATATCAGCTAAGGCCACAGGCAAACAAAAATCTAAATTCATACCCAGGAGTATCCAAATTGAATTTAGCTCGGATTAAATAAAAATAACATTTAGTTCTTTACTCAAACTAGCCATATTTTAGGTCTTTCTCACACACAGTGAGGAAATGTACAATTTTAAATTTTACTCATATATGGAATATTTTCATTACTACAAAAATTTATAATGGAAGCCAGGTGCCAGTAGCTCAAGCCTATAATCCTAGCTACTCAGGAGGCTGAGATCTAAGGATTGTGGTTCAAAGCCAGCCCAGATAAGAAAGTTGTGAGATTCCCATCTCCAATAAACCACCAGAGGAAAAACCTGGAAGTTTGGTTGAGCTGTGGCTCAAATGGTAGAGTGCTAGCCTTGAGCTGAAGATCTGAGGGACAGCGCCCAAGCCTAGATTTTAAGCCCCCGACCAAAAAAAAAAAAAATTCTAATGAACAATACTGCTCAAATGCAAGAATAAAAAGTCACATACTTAAAAAAATGCAACTGAGAGTAGTCACAAGGTATAATATAAGAAAAAATAATTCCATATAGAGAAGAATCCAAAATATATACATCTAAGAACAGCAGCTAAAGAAGAAAAATATCCTCAGGTTTTGTATACAAGCACTCAAATGTTTATCATTTTTAATGGCTCCCTTGCAAAATGCTAGGTTTATAAAGAAAAAAAAGAATCACTTTAATTAAACAAAACAAAAACTACGTCTAAAGTTCCTCATTATAGCTAAGTGCTGATAGTTCACATCTACAATCCTAGCTACTCAGGAGGATGGGATGTTCTAAGCCGCCTAGGACAAGAACATCTATAAGACTATTTTCTCCACTATAACTATGAAAAAAAAACATAGATGGAAGTGGAGCTATTGAGCTGTGGCTAAAGTGAGTGGTAGGGCACTAGTCTTGAACAAAAGAATCTCAGGGACAGTGCCTAGTCCCTAAATTTATGCCTCAGATTGGCACAGAAAAAAAATTCCATCATTCCATTTTTTTCTTCCTGGTTTTTGTTACAGAATAAACATTAGTAAGCTAAATTTAGAAAACCATGTTTTGTAGTTACTTTAACTCATAAATCCATATATAGATGGCAGGGGTTCCATCCATATATGGATTAGGAAAGATGATTAGACCTACCACTGGCAACTTTCCAGAACATCATGCTGTCTTCAATCATGTATCGTCTTCAGGGCTTTCATGTCACACATTGGATTTGTAGGTGGTTTATTTTTTATCTACACCTTAATGTGTACACCATTTATTTAAAGTGAAATAAATTAGAAGGTGTGAAATGAAAGCATGCATGTTCTTGTTTTCAAGTTGTGGTGTATTCTTATTTTTTGTTGTTGTTGCTTCTATTTCACCTTTTCATTTACCTGTTTTCTTCAAGGGGAATGACAATCAAAAGTGAAATGGTTGAAATTTGGTGAAATGTAGAAACAAGAGAATCATCAGACCATTTCCTAATAAGGAGATAAATATGGAAATAAAAACAAACTAAATCATTTGTAAATAAGAAGTGCTGATAATGAAGACTTGACCACCTATTTTGTGAATGAGCCCTCATTCACAAAAATATGGTTGCCATCTAGTCCCTCACGGGAAAAATTAAATGAGATTAGAAAAGTTAGATAAATGGTTAAAACTAAAAGAGCAGAGTGTATTTGTCCGTGTAGTAAAACTCTATTTTATTTTTCTTACTGTGTCTTCTCTGTTAAACTTGGTGCTTCCCAGAAAGTCAATTCATGACACCCCTGTGTCTCTTCTTTGTTTCAGTTGTCAACAATCATAAGGAAGGGTCACCCATCAGGCAATGTTTGTGAACAAGTGGTACTCATTCTGTTTTTGTTTCACTTATTTGGACCATACAATGTGATGCTGTTTGGAAAGGTTATTTTGTGTGCCATAAGTTTTATAGAAAGTTAGGAAAAGAATTAAGATTCTCTCTCTCCCTCTCTCTGTCTCTCTCTCTCTGTATATACATACAAAAGATTTCCTACAGATATTAAAAACACACATACACACAAAATCTAAAGCAAGCACCTTAGGATTTTGATGTCTTTGCATGGCTTAATAAGCAAAGACACAGGATGACCCAGCAACAATGATACACAGGAGACAGTACACTGGAAATGAACTTTATAATTTGGAGGGGGGGAGGAGTGAAGGAGGTAGGGGAGGGAAGGGATAGTGGGAGATCAACAAAGGAAGGAATAACAATTCTCTACAAGAAATGTACTCATCACCTTACTCATGTACTTGTATCCCCTCTGTACAGCATCTTTACAATAAAATAAAATTTTAGAAAAACAAAGGAACATGCATTACCTTATTTTGATAGGACACTGGAGGTGGTAAGCATGAAAATAGCTTATGAATAAGAACTAGGTAGTGACTTTGATGTTCTGCGTTTTCTATGCTTCCCTATAAGTTGGCAGCCAGTTGCTGTATTTGATAAGCATGCAATGAGTCTCCTTGTTGGGAGAAAAAATGATTGTTTTGCCTGAGTAGGCTTTCTCCTGTCACAATGGGATAATGAAGTTGCCTTGTCCCTCAATCTGTAGTAAAATTCAAGTTACCTTCTCTCCTCAGAAACTGCAAGTGCTGAACTGAAAGAAAAGACTGCATTTCATTTTTCCCATGGTAAATACATTTGTAAAACCAGACTCTGTGGCTCTAAATGTTGCTCCTCAAGACCTTCCTATTCGGCAAAAATGGGCAGATGTAATTTTAATTCATAACTGCTAGAGAATGCCTTATTCTAGTATCTCAATACACAGGATGTGAAGAAATTCTGTGCCTTACTTATTTCAAAGAGGAAATTTCATTGTTTATCCCAGAAACAAAAACAATTTGAAGTTCGGGTACAGATGTCTGTATAACTATTACATGTCAGAATTTTACAAGACCTCCAGGCTTAGAAGGAACAGCTAATAAAATGTTGCCAATTCTAGTATACAACGGAAAGTCCTGAAGTCATCTTCTTGGAGAAAAGTTATTACATAAATATTAGAGCATGTTAACATGCTTGTAGAGCACATGCCCACCACATGCTTGTACAGAGAGGCCTTTTAAATTAAAGAACTGATTCCATGCAAGTTAATAGATACTGAAGCCATTATTTCTTTACCAAAATGCATTTTATTATCTTACATTGTGAAAGATATAATTGAATAAATAAATTATAGAGATATCATCCATTCATAGATATTTGGATAACATAAAAATATAGTCTTTGATCTACTGCTCATGAACCATGGCTGTTATCTTTAGAGTCTAATTTATAGACAACCTGATTTTCTAAGTATTTCTCTTATTGACAGTGTTCGGGTTCAAAAAGTTGGTCTAAACTTACGATACTCATGCAAACAATATTTGCTAATTCTTCTCCTGAGGCTTTGCCATATGTGTAGAAATGTATTCTGAAGGGGTTTCTAGTGGCGAGATTCTCCTTAAATCTTGGCCTTAACAGTGGTGAAAGAAGGGTTTGAGTTGGACAGCCACAAAAAAGAAGTGTTGATGGTGTCATTGTTAGTATTTTGTTTTGTAAAGACATCACAAGAGCTGTTTGCATGAAAACAACCTCTGATTTGAACAGATGGCTCACTGAGATTTGCAGGAAAAGACAAATTTGATTATTGGCCAAAGCATAGTACTAAATAGACCACGGTGTGAGTTATATCTCGACCATTTGGCTTCATTTAGCTATAACAAATGCCTATATATCATGCTCATAAACTCTACTCTGACATCTATGAAAACACCTTTCAAACATCTGCGGCTCTTCCAAAGAAAGCCAGAGGCAGAAAAATCCATGGATCAAAGATGCAAATCCATTTCAGTGTTGGAAAGCCACTTTGAGGATATATGCCACCATCCATCCACTGGAAACTTCAAAGCTACATCTAAATCATCATAGATTGGCTCTGAAAGGGAATTGAAACAAGCAAATTTGATTAAGGACGATGGATAGTAAATCACTAAAAATCCTTCCAGGGATAGGTGGACTTTGCGGTGAAAGCTTCTGGCTTCCGTATCTTCCCTATGGAGATCATTTTACCTCTCTTGTATAAATGCCCCAAGGGCTCTAGTCCCTTCCTTTAAGATAAAGCACCATTTTCTTTAGAAAGATATATTAGGCCATCTCCAGTCTATTCATCTTCCTCTCAAGCTTTACCTCCCATCCTCCACATCTAATTCTTTAGTAATTATAGGTCTTTGGGTGCCTGGTACTGAAATCTGTCTTCATGTCTTTGCTTCAGCTCTGCTTTGAGAATCAATGAGGCTGTCACTCCATTCTAGAAGCCTGCTGGACTCTCCTTGGATATTGACCGTGTACGACTCGGATTCCCAAGTGGGTAAGGCACCATTGTCTGTCATCTTCTGGGAACTTTGGCCAAGGACAACTCAGTCGCATTCTTCTCACAGATGCTCTTCAGCCAAACAGGAGTCAGTGCTCCCCAGAGCAGGATGTAGAAACTCTAACTACCCTGGAGCCCAAACCCAGCCCACCACCTGTTTCTATGATTACAATTTCACTGAAACACAGCCATGCCCCATTTGTTTACACATTTTCTTTTACAATTTCAATGGCAAAGTCATTGCCACAGATAGTAAATGGCCCCAAGTCTAATATATTAACTCTATGTTTTTACTAAGATAGTTCACAGATCTCCCCATGGTACCAAATGTGGGCATAAGTTTATGGTATAACTTGGATACCAGAACCTAGAATTGTCTTATGGTATTATCCTAAAACACACCTGGAGCTGAGACCAACTTATTGTTTCGTGTCTTTTACCCTGCTCTGTCTGTGTGAATGGTCAGCTTCCAGAAAGGAGCTTAGGATAGGTGTAGTTGGATGGAGATGATGAATTATGGGCACAATTAGCTGGGGCAATATTTGGAGACAATGGGAGTTTGGGTAAGAGATATTAAACATAAGGACTCTGGAATTGGTTAGCTAAAATGAAGGAGAGGACAAAAAATATAAAATTTCTGGCTTAGATATATTTATCGACACGTTTTTGGAAGAATTTCAATGTGCGAGGCAAAGAGACTCCTTGAAAGCATAGGAATCCACATGACTAAAGGCAGCCATGAAAAATTCTCATCGGAAGCATACATCTCTTGTCAAATTCAGAGCCCTGATAAGGAAGAAGGAAATTCTACATGCTAAGGCCACAATTACCTAATAAGGTAATTCCTGCTCGAGATTTGTCCTCAGGATTTTGCTCCACCCCCTGAGCAGCAGTCTCATAATGAATCACATTTGAATGCACTCCAATGGATACTTGGCTAGGACCTGTTCAAAATCCAAGATAGTAACTACTAGCTA
The DNA here is from genome assembly GCF_000151885.1 of Dipodomys ordii. Taxonomy (NCBI): domain Eukaryota; kingdom Metazoa; phylum Chordata; class Mammalia; order Rodentia; family Heteromyidae; genus Dipodomys; species Dipodomys ordii. The sequence continues at coordinate 15,022,956 of NW_012267218.1, read as the reverse complement.
GCTAGCCAGCATGCATCCAAAGCACCAAGAAGGTATCCTTAATTAAGAATGAATCGTCCCGGTGCCAAAGAAATGGAGTCGAAAGAGCCAGATTCCAAACAAAAGAAGGTGTACTTAGTTAATAAATGAATGTGTTTACTAGATCAAGGATCATATGTGATGTCTCCCATCCTCCAAGGATGGTTCCATCAACTAAACTGGTTGGTAAAACAACTAGGTGGGAAAACCATAACTGGAAGTAAAGTAGCCAAGACAGGTTTTCTTCTTTTGGAAGACTCTGCAAGAGTGGACAAAAAACACGAGTTCTATCTGAACCAAATGTTAATACCTACTGAAAAACACCCAAATGGATAGATTGATTTAATGAGTCGACATGACCTTATTCAGTTTCTTGGTTATCTGGTATCACGAGGAACTCCTGAAAATAATAGCCATGGACCATGGAAGGTAGAGACTTCCACCTCCATTTAGTAGCATGAAGAATTCTCACTATATCTAAAATTTTGATTGGAAGCAGAAAAAATCCAAAATGTTTCCCACTCTAGTAATCTGTGCACCTACCTATACATTCCACACCTACAGCCATATTTACAAAGACACGAGTTATTTTTAAGACATAATGAGTAAGCACTATGAAACTCTCAGTATTTGTCTAGCATTGTCTTTGACAGATTTGTGGAAAATGGATTCTCAGCTTCCAATCATAGTCTGAGGTTGGAAAATGAAATGAAACTTTATCTGTGTTATTTACTATTGTCTTTGATAATGCGGCCTTTGATAGGAGTAAGAATTCACTGTAATGAGATACATTTGTGTTGAAAGCGTCTGCCTTATTTCTATCAATAGACAATAAATTTAAGAAAATCATGAGTGCTAGCTTGAATCTGTCCAGAGAATATAAAGGGAGAGGGGAAGCGTCTGCTTTATTAATCATAATTATTCTGTAAAAATGTCAACTCCCCTCCTATGTCTATCCCCTGTAAACTTTATCACAGTCTTCTGCTTTTCCTCAAAGCTGACCCTTGATCAGCTGTGCTGATGCCCTAAAATGACTCAGCGACTGTCAAGGTTGAACAGCAATAAAGGCAGAGATGGGAGGAAACTGGCCCTGGATCTCCTCCTCTTCAAGAAGACACCAAAAGGAAACCTCTTATTTTCATGGTTAGAATATGCTAAAAAGTTGTAGGTTTATTACTTAAGTATAAGCTAACTCTAGAAACTATTATTCTGGTGATTAAATTTAACGTCAAACATTTTCAGAAAAAGAATGGAACAGTTTGATTTTTTATTTATTTTTAATTTTTGTATTTTATTGTAAAGGTGATATACAAAGGGATTGCTGTTACATAAGTAATAGATTCAATATATATTTTGTTGAACAGTGTTACCTTCTCCCTCATCTTCTCCCAATTTCCCTCTCCCTTGCCTCTCCTTCCTCTAAATTATATGGTTAACTTCCAACATAGTGTCTCTTATTGGTATTAATTACATTGGCTCACTCGTTTTCCTCTGTCTCACCATTTTGTTATCTCCCCTCCCTTCCCCAAATCAGATAAACATATATACAAGACACAGAGTACCAAAATCAAAACCAGTGACATAGGAGATAGTCCAAAGGGGGGATGGTAAATGAAAGAAAATAATAACCCACACAGTAAATTGGAAACAAACAAAATCCCTCTTGGAGTTCATTTCAATTAGCACCATTTTATACGGTCATATGTTCACAGCTATTGAGCTATTGTGATCCTCTACTAGAACTATCCTAGACATACACTAATGATTACAAAGAGAGAAAACATGGAGCCTATGCTTCTTTGGGTCTGGTTTATTTTGCCTAATTTTTTTCCAAGTCTTTTCATTTCCTTACGGCTGGGGTAATGTCATTCTTTGTGATAGAAACATAAAATTCCATTGTGTGTGTGTGTGTGTGTGTGTGTGTGTGTGTCACATTTTCTTGATCCATTCATCTACTGAGGGGCATGGAACATTTTAAGTAATGTATATTCTACTAGATATGTCAGAAAAAAACCAATTGTATTTTGCTAAAATTCAAATTTTACATCTGCTTGTGAATCATATTTTCTGCAGCACTTTTGCTCATTCTGTTCTTTTTTTTCTAGCCTCTTTCTTTTTTGAAAACCACTTGATTTGAGATTTGAAGAAAGTAATAATAATAATAAGAAGAAGAATGTTTCAATAAGAATTTTTGAAGCCAAAAGGGAGTGGCTCCTGCCTCTAATCCTAATTACTCCAGAGGGAGAGATCTGAAGAGTTCTGTTCAAGGCCAGCTGGAGCATATATAACCAAGATAGTCCTTCCTGTATTTCACAAGACAGTATGTTGGAAATTATCTGTACAACTTGGGGGATAGGGTGGGAGGGAGGGAAATAGGAGAAAAATGAAGGAAGGAGTAACAAGTTTGACAAGAAATGTACATATTATCTTACTTATGTAACTGTAACTCCTCTGTATATCACCTTGACAATAAAAAAGAAAGATTAAAAAAAAAAGAAAGTAGAAGTCAGGAAACCAATAAGACCATGTAAAACATATGTATAGTACACACACACACACACACACACATATATATATATATATATATATATATATATATGTTCACTGAAGTGTTGATTAAAGAAAGATCTGTAAGTTGCTAGTTATTTTTATAGAGATATTAAGAAATGGTTGCCTGTAAAAAATTTAAAAAAAGAAATTGAAAACCAATAAGACCATGTGAAAACCAAAGTGGAAGACAGATAATCTCAAAATGGAGAAAGAGACCTGAATAAAATCAACCCTGTGCACATCTTGATTTCAGATATCTAAGTTCTAGGGCTGGTAGAAAGGAATTTTCTGTTTTAAGGACACGCATTCTGTGGTACTTATTGTGGCAATCCTAGAGAACGACCAACTGTATGCATGCATTTGTGTAAAAATCATACTTATATATGCCATTAAATAGAAAAAGCAAATTTTTTTGAATATGTGTATATGCATATGTTTGTATATAATGGGATATGATATAAGGGAAGTTAACTGGATATATTTAATGTTACTTTAACATCAGCAATTCTACCTTAATATCACTGTATGCATGTACATATATAGAGCATTAATATCACTATATATGTATTATATATAAATCTACACTATAGACAATATATGCTTATGCTATTATATAATATAATGTATATTATACAGTATATTATAGTGTATTATATTATAATATGTTATATATTACATTAAATATAATTTATATGTATATTATGTAATTTTGAGTTCATTAAAGCCTGAAAGATGAGATATTTCTGGTTACTTGCCCTCCATCTTTTAACAGAAAAGGTAGTGTTGTATGAGGAGAAAGTCTTAAAAAACTTCAAAAGATTCAAAAGATTTTTAAGAAGACACATGTCTGCAGGTGACTATTAATAGAACCAGAATTTTATGGATTATAAAATTATTTGCTCTAATGTAAAAAGCTACAGCATAGAATAACTCATTTAAGATGGGCTTTTCTTGCAATTACTTATCAAAAAACCTTCCTAAATGGGAAATTGCATCCTGCTGGATGTTCACAAAAGAATCATCCTGGGGGGAATAAATAGCACTCTTCTTCTATGGGAATCATTTTCCAGATACATGGCTTAAAATTTTTCAAATAACACATGTGTAACTGGAGAAGCAATAGTTTGCTCTGAATTATTCAAACACCATAAGATTTCTTTATATTGATTTTGCAGGTACTTCTGAAAACAAGAAAAAGTGTCTAGTAAATGTGTGAAGTATAAAATGAGGAATATAAGAAAACTAAGATCATATAACATAGAGAAATAGAGAGGACATCAACTAGGTACACAGAAAAAAAATACTGCATATCTTTAAATATAAATAACTACTTATATTGCTGGATGAATTGGAAACATTGTTTTATCTAGTTCAGTACATAATGGTTGAAAATGATTAACAAACTAGGATATATTTTAGTTAAGGAAAAATCCATTAGTTTCATTCTAATAAAAAGAAAGCATTTGTGCAAGCATAATTACAACATGGATTATAAAATATATCCACTGTCACAATGAGACCATCTATCATAGGAAAACAGCCTTAACTTTGACCAGTGATATAGATATCAACCTCTTCACTGATGCCATTTTCTTCACATCTGGCTCTGAAAATATTTGAGTTTCAGACAAAGTTTTGAGTTATAAGTTAAATATTGCAAGGTAATCAATATGTATCATAAATAATACAATATCTGCAACTTTATCTTGCATTTGTAATTTTTTCAAAGAAGGAATTAATAAGACATTCTTCATTTGAGAAGTTTATGAGTTAAAATTTCTAAGGTTTGAGAATGAATGAAATAAAAATGAAAACTATGAAGCTTTAAATAATTTTATGAATACCACCTGTTTTTATGTGAAGATTTCCCTTCCTGTGAATTTCAGTCAAACACTTACTTTGAACTTAATAAATCATTTTTGTTATCTACTTACTGGGTATATTCAAATCATAACAGGATAAGGTGTAAGAGACTAGCTAAGCAAGAATATACTACAGATAAACAGAATAGTAACACAGTGACTAACATCATGCCTAATGGGAAAAACAATTCTTCCAGGGAGACTCATTTATCAGTTCAGTCTTGCATCAAACTAGAAAGTAGAAGTTAGTTCTGAAAGGATCAACCTTACTCGTGCTCAATATTGTTTACAATCAACAATGTACTATTTTTTTTCAAGTCTGGGATTGAATATTTTAAGTGTTAAACTCAAACCTTTCTTGCCGTTTTATCTTTCAAGAAGCCAATAGTTGTTGTTGTTGTTGTTCATTTCCATTAAATAATTCTCTGGGCAATTTTCAACTAATTAAGGTAAAGAGTGAACTTATACTAAGAGTACTCTTTTTTCTCCAGATCATGTCTTCTTTAATGAAAAGCTTGAGACACTACACGAGTAAATAAAAGTAGCTTGTCTATTTGAACATTGCTTCAAGTGCAAGATTACAGTTAATATGGTTATAGAATTTTTATGCACAATAAATGTAAAGCAATCTGAAGTTTAAGAGGATAATATATATTTAGTATTTATAAGCAGTATGATATCTCACTGTGATGCATATGAAATATCAAATTATAACCAACTAGGGATATGCCCATATTCCCAGTAATAAAATGTGGTAAGAGATCCTCTATAAAATATTTGTTTTCTATTTTTTGAGAAAAAGTATACTAAACTTACATTTTTCAGTAGTGTCTCTCCATAATGACTAGAGGTGACTTGGTCTAAAATTGAGTAATCGTATGTTCCTCTAGCATGCCCAGACAAAATCCTGATACTTTGAAAATACCTTGTGCTTCATCTCACTGAAAGAACATTTTTCTCATTCCATATTCAATGAAAAAAATTAGGATGCAATCAATAAGACTTACCCAAGACTGCTCAGTGGTAACAATTGTTTTGTGTTCTTTCACTGAATCTATTTATAGGGCATCTGGTAACTGCACCTCTTTGTGAGGAAGAGGACAGTTGTGACATGACTTAATCACTGTAAAACCACGATATACTCTCAGGTGACACCAGCAGCCTGGGAGATGGAGCTAGAATGGGAGCCCAAGTTTTATTCTGGAAATTACCAGCTATGAAATCAAGGATACATGATTGACCTCCCTCAACTTGATTTCTTTGTGTAATACAAAAGAAAACATTGTCCATATGACACATACTGCTTTTACCTTTTCCTACCATGCCAGATACAGTACATTGTCATTTTCCGTGCAGGAATAAACAGCTCCTACAGAGCAATTCTGACATCGTACTGTGGAAAAATACCAAACCAGTTTCTTACCATTTCCCTGAAACATGTAAAGTTGGAAAGAAAACCTGAATGTTAATTAAAGCTGACTCTCTCACTTTCCATCATGTTTGCTGACTAACTCTGTCCCAAATCCATGAGTATAAGTAAAAAACAACAACAAAAAAAAAAAACAGGATTGTTATTAGATGAAGTCACACAGCCGTTCATAAAAAAAAAAATGAAACAGAAAAAAATGCAAAACCAGTCCAAGTGAGTGTTGAAAAGTAGTGACTCTATCTACCAAGTAAGTCAAATTCTTACTTGATGTGTAAAGAAATTCCATGGAGAAAACTTGATCCATGGAATATGTTAATTAAGAAATACTGCTAAAAAAAAACAACACAACTTTTCTCGCATCTCATAGATTTAATGACCTGAATTGCAAAAACTAAGTCAAGAAAATATTCCCTTTCCACACTCTGCTTTTCAATTCCCCACATCCTTTTTTTATAATTTACATGTCAGTTAATAAATTCTAGGGTACACAGAGACAGACAGTAAAGAAACACAGAGAGATAGACAGAGCTTGTTAGGCCCAGATGAGGAAGATGGAGAGAAATACCTTGTTTGGAGAGGACTATCCATGACTACAGTAGGATATTGTGGTATTCTTAACTTTTTTCTCAACTATGTCTAACTTTTAGTTTTTACTGTTACCATAAAAATGATATAGCAACTTTTAGTAGCAACTTTTGTTATTGCCCTCCCTTTGTATCACCTCTTTAAATTGGGAAAGAATGTAGCCCTTAAAAGTATTTTCTCTTAACCTTTCTCTGTGGTTATTCCTTATTTTTGAACAATTTCTCTCAGTTTAATGTAATATAATTTTCCCCTCCCCTTTTGCAGGCCTTACCCAAAAGCATCACTGCTGAAACCAATGATTTAAGGATTTTCTGTTATATTACTCTCTTATAATTTCATAATCTTACGTTGTGTTCTCTAGTTTTTAATCTACTTCATTTCAAAATTGACTCTTTTGAATGTACTTATTTAGTTGTCCCAACCTAACAGTTCCCAATAATTTCCAAGTATTTGCATCTTAGTCAATTTCACTCTTTAGGATTTTATAGTTTTCATCATAGAAACTTTCCATTCCCTCTGTTAAATTTATGAGACCTACTTCACTCTCATAATAAAGCCAAATAAATAATATAGATGTAAAATGAAAACTTTAAGGTAAAATCAATGATGATCATACATGCAAAAATTCTCCACAAAATATTAGCAAGCCTACCTAGTAAATAATTTTACATAGGATCAGTAACTTCTTCCTGGAAGGAAAGAATGGTTCAACCCAGCAGAATCAATTAGTGCTATCCAAAGTATAAACATAGTGAAGAAAATCATGAAATAATCTAAACATACATAGCAAAGGTATCAACAAAAATCCTGTCAGAAAAAGCTCTCAGGAAAAAAACAAACAAATAGATATATAAGTAATTCACATCAATAGATTGAAAACCCGCACATGAAAAGCCCAATGCTAATATCATTGTCAAAAATGGGCAGCTGAAAACAATTCTAAGATCAAGGACAAGGACAAGTCAAGGATTTCCACTGTAGCCACTTCCATTCAGAGTCAGCCTTCTTGTTGATGCTGCTGTTACTCCAGATACTTTGTGGGTGAACGGCTGCACTGCCCCATGTTCTGCATACTGACTGACTGTCCTGTTGATGTCAGAATAGGGACTTTACTAATAACAGATGCCTGAGTTTCCAGACAACTGGCCAAACCTAGAAATTTTGCTCTAGCAGTCAGACCAAATCACATAAACGATCACACAGCATTGGCTTTGTCTCTATGAAAAATCTTGATTGATACTACTCATCATCTTCTTTCTAGTATTTAATATATTTATTCTCTTGTATCTTTTCCCCCTCTCAGCTTATTACAGTACAGTTCTGTTAGGAGATATGTTTATTCCTTTGGTTCACCATTACATCTGATCTGCTAGGAATGGTCCAGCAACACAATAGTTCCTTAATAAAGAAACTCATTTTAGGAACACTTCAAATCACGGTGATCAAAAAATAGTAACACAACAAAATAGCACATCACTTCTTTTATGAAACCACCGGTTAAGGAATTCTTTTTCAGTATGCCTAACAAATGATCTTCCTAGCATGTTGTTAGAAACCTATAGTGACAGCATTTCAGTGGCAGATGTAAAGGACTGAGAATTAGAGGCCAGTCTGGGCTACATAATGAGATTCTCTGTCCCTGTCTCTCTGTCTCTCTCTGTGTATCTGTCTCTGTCTCTCTATCACACACACACATAACCAATATAAATAACAATAACCAAAACCCAGGAAATTATCATGATTTTCTATATGAAAAGCACAAAATTAATAAAAAAGACTATCTGGTGTATTTCTTTTCCTTTAAACCAACAATTTAACTCAGGGTAGGCTTAAATAAGTGCTAGGAATTTTTATCTTGGTGACAATTAGTACCACATAGTTCTTAACTCTATTTTTTAAATATAGGAAAACATAGGAAACTAAGCCACAAAGTGTAAGACATTGTATTCTGTCCTGCCAAGTGGAAAATTATGTTTAGTAAAGATACTGAGACATGCACTTTGTGATTACAGTAGAGGTATATAATTAGGAAGAGCAAGTATTCTCATTTTCTTAAATATTCAGTACAAATACAAAATTCTATTTTGCTTCATTTACTATAAAGGACCAAGAACTTTAAGGGTTAATATGGTTGTAACGCATGAGATGAAATGATTTACAAAAAGCTCCTATCATATGTTATAAGAGGTGTAGAATTTGAACATTATAAACTTAATTATCCAGTTCATTCTTGGTTTTAAAAGCCAAAATCAAAGACATAAATTCTGAATGATGTATTGGTACAAGATTAAGGAAATAGTTTAAGATCTTTCAAACTTAAGAATTGATATATAAATCTGTAGAGGTAGATAGATGATAGTAGATGATAAATAAATACATTGAAGTAAAATCTAAACAAAAAGAATTTCTGATTTATACTGTCACTAAGAATATAATTAGCCATACAAAAAGGTTAGTTTTTGTTGGATTTATACTAGTATTAAAATTATAAAGCATATTAAAAGCTCTTGGGTGACTCTCCTACTTTTGTCACTATTACTTATGCTTTTTTTCCTATATGCTTTTTTAAAGAAATTATATATACCAATTACCATTTCTTTATAAAATTTAGTTATCTTGTATTTAGTTCATTAAGAGGTCATTGCTTTGTGACTACAAATCCAACACACATAAAACCTGGTGATAACCACCTATTTCCTTCTACAGAAAAAATAAGAAAACATAAAAACTGTGAAAGTTTTGAGTAATGTAAAGAATTTTTATAACCAAATGCAAACTTTTAACTTTTTTTCCTTGAATATGCTTAATCCATTATATAGTAGATACCCAGTAACTGTGAATGAAATATGAATTACTTCAAAATCTGAGTTCACTATCTCAAAGAAACTAAAACCACATGAAAAAAATGCCACAAAAACCAAGGCACTGATATTCTATTTTGTTAGTAATTTACAAAATTTGTACACACACATATGAGAGCTGTTCTCAATTATCCTGATAATTTTCTTCACATCAGCATTCAATTTGTCATTATACCTTGGGTATGTTTTCAAATATTCAAAGATTCCAGAGCTAGAATTGGTTCTCTGAAAATCAGAGCTTACTTACTTAAAATGTTGCTAATAATTACATTTCTAGCAAGGAATTTATCATATGCTTTCATTTTCATCATAGAGCTTGACAATGTTGGGGAAATACTTTATAAACTCCACTCTTCAAAGAAAAACATTGTCTTTGCCTTTAATAACCAAAGCATTTGCTTTTTCTTGGAAATGTTTTCAGCTTAAGAAAGAGGTTTTCATTGAGAAATGTAAACATTTTGCCTGTTAGGGTGGTACTAAATAAAAGATTCCCTGATTGCTTTAAATGAGCCATTTAGTAAACCCTTGCCAATGTAGACATTGCCAGTTGGTATTCTACAATGTGTCAAAGTGTTCTACCTTCTTTGGTGCTTTGTAAATCACACCAGGGATTTAAGTAAATTAAGTTGGCTTTTTCACTGGAAACCAGATGTTGCACCTCCTCTGAGTTCTACTTAGGAAAACAATGTATTATTAAAGTGACTATGAGCCAGGCAATTATGAAGAAATATCACATCTGGCTGTCAAAAAAATATGCCATGTTGCAACCTGCTCCAGTAGAGTCTTCAAAGTAACACTCAGACCCTCTACTAAAGTCCTCAATTACATAGGATGGTTATTGAGTTTCTAGAATGTGAAAAATGTATGAGTGGACAAGATATGGCCAAAGTATTTTACATATGGTTAAGTGATAGGTTGGAATATCCTTGAATAAAACAGGATGTGTGGATAGCATGGAGCCTGGGCCAGGCAATCTAATCTGAACAAGATTTCTTACTGATCACACGCTGACAGAGATCAGGATGAAAAGTGATCAAGTAATGTAAACTATCAGAGAACCAGAGAGATAGGGAGAGAGAGAAAGAAAGAGAGAGAAGCTCAATGCATATTAAGAATAGAGGCAGGCAGGTTGGGAAGGTGGCTCAGTGGTAGAGTGCTTGCCTTGCATGCATGAGGCCCTGGGTTCTATTCCTCAACACCACATAAGCAGAAAAAGCCACAAGTGGTGCTGTGGCTCAAGTGGTAGAGCACTAGCCTTGAGCAAAAAGCTGAGGGACAATACCCAGCCCAGAGTTCAGGCCTGACTGACCAAAAAAAAAAAAAAAAAGGAATAGAGGTAGGCAGAAGGAGAAGGGAGGGAGGGAGGAAGGGGAGGAAAAGGGAGGGAGGGAGAAAGAGGCAAGAAAGGAAGGAAAGGAAGCATTGAATTGACCGGTCAGGTTCAGTCTCCAGTTCTTCTTCAGTATGGGAAATCCGATACTGGGGGCTGCCCACTGAACACATTTTCTCATTTTCACTCTTCCACTATTGCATCATTATTTGCACTCTTTGTGATCATTAATTTAGGTGGGAAGTGTTGTAAATCAGAATGTGCATTACTTGAGCTAGGACAAATGACTTTAAAGTAAAGTGGCTGAACCTAAATAGTTTTTTTTGCAGCCATCCTTGGGCCCAGGTAGGATATGGGGGTGGTGGTCTACCCAACTCCAAGGCCTACAGGTGAGACAAACTACCCTTTGAAATGCAGATGCCTGGCTCCTGGTGAGCAGGGAGGGCTGTGCTTCAGAGAATGCAGATGTTGTCTTCCTGGTGGGGGAGGGTAATACCCCTTTCCCCTAGGTGATGGGCCTACCTGGATCCCTGGAGACAGGACAGGTACTTGGCTGATAGGTTGCTGAATCTGTCAGTCCAATGTGTGGGACTGGGAGTGACCTGTGACCCTGCACCCTTCCCAGACCTTATTTAGGCCTGGAAAAGCATTGATGCCATTACACCATGCCACATGTCTTGGTAATCCTGTCCTGTGTTCTGTCCGCTGGCTCATGACATCCCAGTTCACCCATTGGAGCTGATTTGGCCTGTTTCCTAGCTGTGTTAAGTGTATGTGTGGACTGCAGGCCTTTGCAACAACAGGCTGCCTACACACTGCTAACTATATAATAAAGACCCCGAGAATCCATTTTCCAAAATGTGGCTTCTCTGATAATTTACGTTACAACAGCTTCATCTATTTCTGCACCTGCATTGGGCGTTACACAATTCCTTTCCACATCCTCAGGCATTTAGATGCAGACTACAGTATCCAGCTGTCTTTCCCCAGGGTTTTCAATTTACTAATAACATAAGAATTCTCAGCCAAATTCTCATAATAAATCAGAATTTCTCAGCCTCTTTTTTCTGTCTCCCTCTCTTCTACTTCCTCTCCTATGTGTGGGTGCATATATAGTTTCCTCTTTTTAAATTTTCAAAGGGAAGTTATCTTCATTTTCCAGTGCATTTGTAAATACACAGGAAATTACTGTATAAATAGTACCTCAATACAAGTATCTCATGTACATGGATTTTCATTTCTAATTTCACATTGTTGTGTGTGTGTGTGTGTGTGTGTGTGTGTGTGTGTGTGTGTTGGTTCTAGGTCTTGAATGTAGTCTCTGACTTTTTGCTCAAAGCTAGCACTCTCTCATTTGAGCTACAGCTCCACTTTTGGCTTTCTGATAGTTCATTAAAAATAACAATCTCCTAGCTGGTTGCTGGGCACACCTGTAATCCTAGATATTCAGGAGGCTGAGATCTGAGGATCCTGGTACAAAGCCAGCCCAGGCAGGAAAGTCCGTGAAACTCTTATCTCCAATAAACCATCAGAAAACCAGAAGTGGTGCTGTAGCTCAAGTGGTAGAGCGCTAGCCTTGAGCTGAAGAGCTGAGGGACAGAGCTCAGGCCCAGAGTTCAAGCCCCATGACCAACCAAAAAAAAAAGAAGAATCTTGCAGACTTTCCTGCCCAAGCTGGCTTCAAACCAATAACCTCAGATTTCAGCCTCTTGTGTAAAAAGATTACAAGAGTGAGCCACTGGCACCCAGCAACTCCACATTCTTCAGAACTCTAATTATGTGGGAAGTCCTGTCCCTAATTGCCTATATAATATCTCTGTAATTTCTCTAAAATAATCTTATAAAATTCCATGAATCTTAGAAGACTTACCCAATTTTAAGAACAGCATTTGAGAAATAATTTTCATCTCAGTGTTCTACTGAATTGACTGATAGTCTTGGTAGATTTATTGGTTATCTTTGGCTGAATACAAAACTATGCCACCACCAACAAAAATAGCTAATAATAATTTTACATCATTTCTGTGGCTCAAAAATTCAGCAGGTTCTTCAACTAACAAGGCAGGTACCTTATCACTGGAGCTAATCCTTCAGCACCAAAATAAGGACATTTAAAAACATAATATTAGTATCATTTTTATTGTATCAAAATACAATAGAGGCATGGATTAAAGAAGACATTCTAAAACTGCTATCCTGCTGCTGTTATCCCAACTTTGATAAGTTCTGTAATGTCAGAAATTAGGAGAAATCTTGCCTTTCATCTTTGTGTACGTGTGTGTGTGCGCGCGCGTGCATGCATGCTGGTAAGGGGACTAGAAATCAGTGCCTTACACTCTTACTCAACTTGATTGGCCACTCTGGCATTGTTCCCATTGAGCCATGTCTCCACAATCTCATTTGTTTTGCTGGCTAATTGGAAATGGAGTCTTTGAAACTTTGCTAAGAAAGCTGTGTCATAGCTACAATCTTCCAGATTTCAGTCTCCAGAATAGATAGGAACACTGGCATGAATTGCCAGTGTCTAGCAACCTTTCATCTATGAAACCTTTAACAGCTCAAATGAGGATTTTTTTTTACTCAATACTTCTTATAAGATACATAAAAGTGAGTCATTATCAATTTCAACTATATCAAAGTAACTGAAATCATTTTTTGTCAGACAAATATGGTCTTACATTCATGGAGCTGTTAGGAGCAGCCATTACAAATTACTTCTTTTTAAGAGTTGGAATAAAATATTGACACATTAAAAGTACTCTGCATTTAAAAGGGCACACATGAGTTACAGGAGGACCTGGTTTTATTTTTGTTTTATGTCTCAACTCAGTGTCAATTTTTACCATGCAATGAAATTGCACTAATATTTTGTAAACTAAAACATCAGCACCATAAGGAAACACAGATGGCTGAGTTGGTTGGATGATTCTAGTAGACTAAGCTGAGACAGATGATTGCTGAAGATCTTGATCATGTGTCTACTGTTATTTGGCAGAATGGCTGAAGGCTGGGTGATCTCAATTTGTTTCATGCTTCTACAGATGGCTGTTGGTCACCAGTTACGGGTGGAAACTGAAGGACTGGACCTATTTGTCTCATCAGCAGCTAACAGACATGAGTGTTTCCACTCGGTGGCCCAAGGGGTCCCTGCACAACCAGAGAAGGGAGGCTGTGCTGCCATCATGTAGCCAATGGCTTCTTAGTCAAAGTGAATGGCATGGCTGACTGAGATGCAGAAGGAGGAAAGGGAGATTCCACTGATGGATGAGCCAGGCAGCCATGTCAATTTTTACAGTGTATTTCCATTGTGATCTGTTAGTTTTTAAAAATATGTGAATCCAGTCAGGCCCACAGCATAAGCATGAGTAGCATGTAATAGTAAAATAAGTAGATTTGGTGTTAATTGCATGATGTGACTTCACTATTTGTTTCTTTATTCATTTATTCCTTCAAATGTTATTAATATTAATAATATTAATAACTATGGATTACTCTAGAAAATTATTTACTTATTACTGATTTACTGAATATTGAACACAAACACCCATTTGTGTGTGTGTGTGTGTGTGTGTGAAAGAGAGAGTGTGTATGTGTGTGTGTGGTTTTCATGTCCTAGATGCCTTTTAAGGCTCCCGAAATTGAGAACTCAAAAACAGGAATAAAGAGCACAATTCTTGTTTCGTGGGATTTATCTTTCATATATAATCACACACACACACACACACACACACCACCACCACCACCACCATGACCACTACCACCACCACCACCACCACCACCGCCACCACCAACACATGAGGTAGAGAAAAAGTTTTGACTAGAAAAAAGAATAAGCATAGAACCTAAAGAAGAAAAACAAAGTTTTTCTGTCTCTAGATGGTCAGGAAATCTTCCATGAAGAGGTGATACTTCACTGGAAATTTGACCACAAGTAAGCATCTACTCTTCAGACTGCAGATGCTGAGATAGGAGCAAGAGGAAATAACCAGTGGTAGATTGTGAAGCAAAGATAAGCTTGCCATTGTCAAAGGATAGCCTGAGACAAAGTGCAGTGTGCCAGGAGAGGGAATCTGGAAAGGAAATTAGGACTAGGTTATGCTCAGAACTTGAGCATTTTATGTAGATGCTTGAGTTCACTTTCAGTCATGAGAGCTAGAGCTACCATCTGGAAAGGAAAAGAAAAGTAATGCTTCTAAAATAGGTATATTCCCTTGTCTACACACACAAGGGTTGAGGTATAGCATGTCCAGACTGCTGTCTTCTACAACACAAAGCAAAAGAAAGAAATCTAAGTAAGCAATGTAAGAGAATGTAATTAAATGCCTTAAAGGATCTAATATGTTCATGAGGATTCATACTTATTGAAGGGATGAGGAGGTGGTATGGTAAATATATTGAAGATTATATTTCTTGACTAAAAGGAAAATATGTATGTGTGTGTGTGTGTGTGTGTGTGTGTGTGTGTGTGTATATATATATATATATATATATATATATATATCAAGGTGTTTCTTTTTTGTTAATTTTTTTCTTTTTCCCAGTCCTGAGGATTTAACTCAAAGACTGGGCACTGTCCCTGAGCATTTTTGTTCAAGTTGATCACTCTACCAGTTGAGCCCCAGGTCCACTAGCTTTCTGTGGTTAATTGTCTAGGCTGGCTTTGAACTGAGATTCTTAGATCTCAGACTCTTGAATAGCTAGGACTTACAAGCATGGTACACTGGCACCTAGCTCAAGGTTATTTCTTGAAGAAAGTCAATAATCATAACAAGATGTAACAGATGTTAAATTCTTTCTTAGAAATGACAGATAATAACACATTCATATAATATTGCACAGCCTGATATGATTATATAAATGGGAGTCACTGGCTTAACTCCCTACCAGCTCTTAACACTCTATTCCGAATTCCAACTTCATCATTCACTAAGTCGCTGATACTTTGCAATCTACATCTCAATACCAGAGACCCAGATGTCAGCTTAGTCCTTTCATATTACACATATGTCTAATATTTCGCTTCACACTTGCCAAGACTGGTGTGAAACATCTATTTGTGATTGCATTTGTGAGATACGGCCACAATCCACCCTTGCTTATCTATCAGAGCAGTAGTGTAGCTGGCAAACTACATGGCAAGAAAAATGTTCTAATACATGGTGCCTGTTCAAGAGTTAAAAAAAAATTCATTATGATTCTACAGATAAAGAAGTTGACCATAATTCTAGAAATTAAGAAAAATCAAAATTAAGAAAAATCAACCTTTCAATATATATTTGGTCATCATTCTCTTCTTATTAAAGCATGAATTTTTTAAATTTTAATTGTGTTGTCTTTTAAAAAATGGTCAGCCACAATTTGAGTTTCTTTTTCTATTACTTTTCCTTTCAGATGAGTGAATTTTTCATCGCTTTGAGTCTTACATATTTTCCTATACCTCTAAAATAAAAAACTATTGGAACAGAATTTTTGTGAAACATTAGGACCATATTAATCTTTCTACAATTTTCTTTTCTCAATATGGCTTATGTTTCCAAATTTGCTGCTTCACTGCTCATCCACCAAAAACCTTACAACATAAAAAAATTTTAAATATATATTCAGTTCATATCTCTTCACTGTTGTACAGGATAAAATAATACTCATCTAGAATAGTTAGGCAAGCAACTATCCAATGTACTAAATAATAATTTCATTATATCATAGAGAATTTATTTTTGTTTTTTGCAGTGTTAATGACTTAACTGGGTGAATATTATAGTATTAATACTTATTCATAATATTTATTCAGCTTGGGGTTAAAACAGAGAAAAAACACTGAATAAATGTATCTAGAAACTTTCCGTAATATTCCATAGTTATTGAAATTTGCTCTGCAACAGTACTGGTTTCTTATTGTTTTATACTTCATGTTCTTTTTGACTTTTGATATAAAATGTTACATATGTATTACAGACATCTTGTAAAATATGATGAATGTAAAATTTTTTCTTGCTTGGATGAGGAGTGTAAACCAAAGTTTATGGTGATGTATTTATAGACTGAATAACAAATTGAAGTGCTACCAGTTTAAAAAGGACAGTTGACAGAAACACCAGGTAGTCCTAAGTTTAGAAGTATGAGACATTCAATATGTCTTGATTATGTTGGCCCCTGAGATCTTTGGATAGTGATAATCAACATAAAGCTTTAATACATATAGTATATATATATATATATATATATATATATATATATATTTTAGTAAAAGCCAATTGCTAAAGGAGACCTTTTAATGTCAGATTAAAGAGTTTAAATTGATCTTAACCCTAATCAAAACACTACTGTGAGTTGTGAGTAGTACTGTGGTTGAAAAATTAGTTTGCTGAAGAGTAGACAATGAGCTGATGAACAGAGTGCTAATTTAAAGAATTTCTCTCTGGGATACTGCAAATAAATTTCCCCTCAAGGTGACAAGAGAGCAGGAAGTATGTATTGACTCTCTGCACAGAAAGCAGAGCACTGCAGTGTAAAGGCCAAATGAAAGACACAAAACATTGTAGGTTAGCATTTTGGAATTTGCTATTTATAAGCAGTGAGTAATGTTAAATGGCCCATTGGCAATGGTATTCAATATTTTAGTACCTCCTTAGATTTATAAATATATTTTACTTTGTTAAATTAAGAACAAGTCTAACTCCCTGCATTCTAACTCTTACCCTCTTCATAAACACCTGGGAGTCAAGCACAAGTCTGTAAAACATATTCATCTGTGTTTTATGAAATGCATATTGATATTACCTGATCTTTTCATATCCATTTCCTTAAAATATAAACAATGCAGCAGAGCACTGGTGGCTCACACCTATAACCCTAGCTACTCAGGAAGCTGAGATCTTCGAGTTGCTGTTCAAAGCCAGACTATGCAGGACAGTCTGTGAGACTCTTATCTCCAATAAACCACCAGAAAACCAGAAGTGATGCTGTGGCTACAAGTGGTAGAGTACTGGCCTTGAGCTGAAGAGCTGAGGGATAGCGCCCAGGCCCAGAGTTTCAAGCCTCACAACCGACCAAAGTATATATAGATATAATTTATAAGTTTTTATTTATATAGTGTATATATATATATATATACATACACAACACACACACATACATATACACACACAAACAGGACCTCCTAAATTGAGTGTATAATGTTGACTATGTTCTAATGAGCAAGTTTAAACAACACTAGTTCAGAAAAGAAGGTATGTATTATTTGAGTTCATAAATACTTATGTCTAGGTCCAACTATACATATATTGGTTTCAAAGACTAGTAGAAAAGCAAATACATAGAACTTAGAGCCAGCTGATCTGATACCCAAGAAAAGGCTTTTTTCTGAATTAATTTTACTGTTTTTATCTTTTTCTACTTTACCATAACTTTATCACTAAGTATTAGTGTTTGCAACAATGTCTCTAATAAATCTTCTGGACATTTCATATCATTGTATTTTAAACTGGTTTAGTGGAAAGGAAAAAGATAAAGATACTAATCATCCCATGAATTTCTTCACATTCTAATTGACTTTTATCATGCTTTCCTTTCTATTTATAGCTTTTGGAAAACATTCCCACATATACATGGTCACCTTAGTTCTATAAGCCTGTCAAGAAAAGTCTATTCTTTGAAGCAAAGAAGGAGTGGAGAGAATGCAGTAAAAATTCAATATATCTTCTAAAAAATAAGAAAAGGTAGGGAAAGGCTGGTTTGGGAGGGCTGGCTGAGAATGTTAAAAGGGGTGACTTGGTCAAGACCCATTGGATTTATAAACTGGTTTGTTTGAATACACATGCTTTAGCTACTTAAAGATAACAAAAATATTGTAAAACATAACATTTCTCCTTAAAGAATTCTAGTTTTACCTCTTTAGGAAATATGTCCAAAGATTTGTAAATACTCTTTTTTTACCAGTTTTAAAATATGTTCCTGTCACATACAATTAGAAATAGATGGGCATAAGAACATGTGCATGCATGCTATATTTACCTGCAATTATATACAAAATGATTATCATTATGACAGTATATTATTACCCCTAGAAGCACAACAATACAGAAAATGTCAAACACAAATAAGATCAATACTATAAAATTGAAATATTTGCTATAATTTCAAAGCAAAGATTAATTTTAATGTCTGATCTTATTCCATGTAAAGTTCAGTCTATTTTTAATCATCTTGTAATGATACACATTAGCATCTTATATCACTGTGCTCTCCTTTAGGCATATCATCTGGAGATGGTATTTATATTCGCTTTAGAAATCCGTTCATAAGGCTTTATCTCTTTGCTTTTTGTCTTCAAAGCTTCCTGGATGGTAGAAACTCTCTCGTGCCTCTTATTTATTCATGAAAAATATATTAATGTATGGAGAATTACAGATATCTTAATATATATGAATACCAAAACATTTTATCCTTACCCTCCAAACACACAGTGTTACTGACTTTGACACCTTGATATAAATTACATTATAGTTATGTCAAAAACTGGGTTTCATTTTTTAATTTAATTTATGATGCTCTCATATTATAGACTAGTATATTACATAACGGTTTTAAGTCAGACTATGGAAATATTTTTATATTTTTCACCCTAATCTTGTTATCTAGCTGTCAATTAATAAACTTATCTAGCTGTCAATTAATAAACTTACAAAATAATAAGCTAAACTTATTTCTATGTTGAAAACAGGGAAAATGATAATATCACTATTTGAAGATTATTAGGAAGACTAATAAACGCAGTTTAGGTTTTTAACTCAGTGCTTTGCACAGAGCAAATATTCATTAAATGTGAGCAATCTTATAGCTAAAGAAATGTGAGACTTGACTGTCTTGACATAATAAGCATATAAACGCATCACCTTGTAGCTGCCAGTCCAATCTGACCTAGAATAGCTTCACTGAGCTGTCAGAGTTCACGTGAAGATACAAAGTCATAGAAAGATTTTATCATTCTGTTAAACATTGAAAGTAGCTTTTAAGTGTATCATTACTTGTCATGGCCCATTTCCAATACCATTAATAAAATTTTACACCTATCTCAGATGTAATTCTTATGTACAGGCAATTTTCCTTTGTACATTCTTTCTTTACAATTCCAGGAAGTAAAAGCTTTACAAATTCACAACAATCCCACAGAAACCAAACCATAAAAACCCCTCTGGAGTCTATATAGCAAGACATTGTCTCACAATGGAGAAGCAAACCTCTTGGGTTTACGTAATACTATAGTCACCAGTAGGATACATATTCAAATATAAAACAATACATTTGGAAGATCTCTTTCAAACCTTCATATATAATTTTACTCCATACCAGTCAGTGCAAGGACAAATATGAATTGCATTTAAATTACTGTATTATAATATTGTAAATCTCAAAATATAATATATAAATCAATTGTAATTATTATTTCATTTGGAAAATTGTTGGGGAAACCTCACAGAAATTATGAATAATATCTACTTTGGTCACTTTGTCTCAAATACACACACAAACACACACATATTGGCTGGTCCTAGGGCTGGCTTAAACTCTGGACCTGGGCACTGTCCCTGTACTACTCTTGCTCAAGACAAGCACTCTACCACTTCAGCCACAGCACCACTTCTGGCTTTTTTGAGTAGTTTATTGGAGATAAGCGTCTCATGGACTTTCCTGCTCAGGCTGGCTTCAAACTTCAATCCTCAAATCTTGACCTCCTGAATAGCTAGGATTACAGGCATGAGCCACCTGTGCCTGGCTCCCCTAATTTTTTTCCAGCGGTGAACACTTAGTTGTTCATTTGTTAAGCAACAAGCTGAACTTTCTAGGTAAAGTTTCCCATGAAAAGTCTCTGCATATTGTTTGGGAAGCCTTGAAATTATGTGCAGTCACTGGTGGTAACCTGGATGGAACAAACTCTTGAGTCTTCCTCTGTTTAAATTGAGCCAATACACTCACCACCAACTCATAAAATTGAATAGCCAAGAAAGAATATTAGAATACTTCTCAGGCCCATTTATATTTCTTTTTCCTATATAAGTGAATATATATATATATATATATATATATATATATATAGTCTCACTTGCTTGGAATCATTATTTTTTATTTATTTGTAATCAATGTCACATATTCCCATTTCAAAAAAAATCAATTTTATTTATGTTTTATTTTAAAACTCTGTGATTTGGGAATCCTCAATTCGTGTTGCTATACCAACTCCTCTCTCCACTGTGGCAAGTGTAGCGATCTCTAAGGCTCTATTCCTTCCTCTCTAAAGAGCAGCCTTGTGATTTTTATCTAACAAGGCTGGTTGGAGAATGTTAATAAGAAAGTGCAGGCTCCATTTAAAAGTCCACAGAGAATAACTGTGAAAAGTACTATAATAATTAATGCTATCACTTATAATGGATTTTATTAGCTATTTTTAACAGTCACTTTGTGATCTAGTACATACTTCGTTTGTGTGATAGATATTCATAGCATCCGTTGTAGTTTGACTTCACAAGGCAGCATCCTCACTTGCAACTTCCCTGCATGTTTTGCTTGCTTTTCATATCTTTACATTTGTCTTGTTTTTTTAAAAAAAATCAGAGGCTACTGTTTCAGCATTAAAGGTGTATATATGTATAACCTGTTGCTTGTCATCAGTCTAATACTCAATTTCCTTTCTTATTCGTAGTAGCCCACGTTTTGCAGTCAACTGATATAATCATTGATAGAGCTGGGAACAACTTTGCCAGATTTAAGAGATACTTCCTGATCTACTCAGGCCATTATGTTCTGTCAAGTTATACAATAGATAAGGACAATATAAGGTGAAAGAAAGATACTTGGCAGTAGTTATAACTGCCCTGAAAACCAAGGGCTAGAGGAATGAGTTATGGGCCAAGAATTGAAAACAAGACAACAGTATTTTTATGCATACTTATTTTAAAAAATTTGATTTTTTTTCTATTAACTGCCACAAAACCTCTTAGGGTGTTTTTCTATGTCCAGTCCATATACCCAGAATATTCTTACAAGATCAATTCTGTCCTTCTAAAAATGGACTTTAAGTCAAGGTTTATCTCAAGATTTTAATGGTCTATCTCTCTCTCTCTCTATCTGTCTATCATCTATCTTCTTTCTTTCTATGAGCTATTTATCATCTATACCTTTCTACCTATCATCTATCTATATCTATCATCTGTATATCTATTTATCTATCATCTCTATCTATCTACCTATCTCAGCCTATCTATCTGATCTGAGAAGGCAAATATATTCAGCACTATTCCAGTACCCATAATCTCCTGCACAAACACAGTATTATCTCCATTTATGAAAATCAATTATATCATCAACAAAAGCTGTCCTTCTTATAAAAAATATGAGCTATTCAAAATTTACATCTAAAGAATATGATTGTAACACATTTTATGTCAGTTGTGGAACTTGAACTCTGCGCCTGGGCACTGTCCCTCAGCTCTTCAGCACAAGGCTCTACCACTTGAGCCACAGCGCCACTTCCGGCTTTTCCTGTTTATGTGGTGCTGAGGAATCGAACCCAGAGCCTCATGCATTCAAGGCAAGCACTCTTCCACTGACCCACCGTCCCAGGCCTTGTAACACATTTTTATGTAAGTATATCATCTGCTTCATAAACTTCTACCAACACAAGATATTGCTCTCCTCCCACTCCTGAAACATGAATATGTTTGAGATGTTCCTGATGAAATAGGCTAATGGGCGACAATTATACTAGAGCTGATAACATTTGCCTAATTTGCAATTATTGGAAGAAAACAGGATTTGACTTCTAAGTAGAATAATATTAAACAATGGCTAACATTTTTGAATATATATTTTAGAAAATCAGGAACATTTCAAATCATTTGAGTTTTTCATCAATATTATACGTTATTTATCATTTATTTTTCTCCTCTTTTATATTAACTTTCTTTACTATCTTCCTTTTCATTTTTTCCCTTTAAATGTAGTTTACTTTGTATTGTTTCTCTCTTTTTTCATACAAATTCTTCAACAAATTTCTCAGGAAGTTCTTTTTGTTTTTTTTCTTTGTCGGTCACTATGCTTGAACTCAGGGGCCTGGGTGCTGTCTTTGGAGTTCTACCTCTTTGAGCTACACCATCATTTATGGTTTTCAGGTGGTTAGTTGGATAAGAGTCTCATGGACTTGCCTGATCCAGCTGCCCATGGACCAACATCCTCATATCTCAGCCTCCTCGTTGTTTAGGCTTAGGCCTGAGTTACCAGCTCCCTGCTTTCTCATAAAATCTAAACTTTGTTTTCCTGACAGACCTACATTTTTTTCCCATCTTTCTACAGCTGGTTTGAAATACTGAACAAATTCCGTCTTTCATGCACCTTTTCCATTTCCTTTAGAAGTTTGCCCTCTGTCGTTGCCTGCTTTGCCGCATCATTTGAAATGGAACTGGCTTTGGGGATTGTTCAAAAATGCCTGAGCAGCAAAGAGTAGACATGGCTGGCACCTTACCTCAACAAAGCCAGCCTGTCTAACAAGCTCAGCAGTGAGAGTAATCTGATCTGAGCTCTTAGTTTACTTCCCTTGCTCTGATCTTTCCCATTTCCCTAGTAATGAAACAAGATCAACTATGTATAGCATGATCCAAGCAGTACACTAAGTGGGTATCCTGAGCCTAGACAATAGAGATGCTGATAATTCTTGTGATGGCTGTTCCTCTCACGTTTACAACTTCTGCCTTATACAGTTTTCTTTACTCCAGCCACAATAACTTCATAAATATATTAACCTTTTTTTTTTGGAATCCTGACAGAAGAGTCTAGTTCGATCTTAAATTCTACAGAAGAGATTTATTTTCAATGTCTGTCCTTAAAATGGCTCATTTCAGACATGGAAAAAAGAGAGAGAGAAATATCCTGTCCTTAGACCAAACCATACTTAAATGGGGTCTTAATTCCATCAAATTTTAGGTGGTTAAGACCTTTCCATGTATTTCATATATCATGCCTGTGGAAACTTGTAACAAATCTAATCTACTTTAGACAGAAAACACACGATCTCCATGCCCATTTAGCATAAACTGGCACAAGATTCTCTTCTGCACAATTCCAGGACACAAATTGTCAAAATCAACAGATAAAACCCTAGATGAAGGACCAAGTATTGCTAATAAAACCCTTCCCTGTTTGATAATTCTCTCTTAACCTGGCCGGTTTCATCTTTCACTTTGTTCTCTATTGATAGGACATAGATCTGCCAAACTTGCCATGCTTTTCCGATCTGTGGTCCTGTTACACATAGCCCTTAAGGAATATTACTTTATCTCACCTGACTTTCCAAGATATCTGTCTTTAAGTTTGAGATACTTTGCAAAAAAATTCCTATAAGTACATTAAAAACAACAGCAAGAAAGATAAAACCTCTTGTCCTTATCTTAGGGTTCATTTTGCTTAACATCATCTTATGTGGTCATATGTGCATAGCTTTTGACCTTTTCTGCTTGTCCTACACATGTACTAGTTATTGCAAATCAGGGAAACCATGGGACCTATGTTTCTTTGGGCCTGGCTTACTTCACTTAATATATTTTTTCCCAAGTCTTTTCATTTCCTAACAAATGGGCAGTATCATTCTTTCTGATGGAGGCATAGAATTTATATCTATATAGATATATTATATATATATATATATATAATATATGGCATCCGTGTTGTAATGTATTTTGTGATATTTTTTGTTTCTTTTGTTTGTTCTTCCCCCATGATATAACCCCTGTTTTCACTCTATTTGATTCCAGCGCTCTGCTTTTTTATTTTTTTTTGTTAGTAGTGGGTTTTGAACTCTGGGCTTGGGCGCTATCCCTGTACTTTTCAGCTCAAGGCGAGCACTCTACCACTTGAGCCACAGCACCACTTCCGTATTTCTAGTGGTTTATTGGAGATAAGAGTCTCACGGACTTTCCTGCCAGGACTGACTTTCAACTGTGATACTCAGATCTTAGCCTCCTGAGTAGCTAGGATTACAGACGTGAGCCACCTGCGCCTAGCCAGTGCCCTGCATCTTGTATATACATGTTTCTAATTTGGAGAGGAGAAGGGAAATAAAAAAATTGCTGAAATAAGGATGCAGGTTGACACATTGTAGTAATGAGATGCACAAGACACTTTGTTGACAACAAACTTTACAACTTCATGGGGGGGGTGGGGGAAGGGAGGAATTGCAGAGGTGGGGAGGGAAGGGAAAAGAGGGGGTAGCAATGCTCAACAGGAAATGTACTCATTATCTTACTCATATAACTGTAACCCTCTATACAGTATCTTTACAATAATATATATATTTATTTAATTTAAAAAATTCATATAGAGATGACACCATCTGCTTCCTTCTTGATTCTCAAGGAAGTTTTATGCTTATATCAAGATTTTATTTGTCTTCATCTTTATCCCTTCTAGACTCTGAGGTCCTTTGTAAGTTGACTTCAACCATGGTGTTTGGCATGGATAGAGTACAAGGAATACTTACATGATTAGCTGGAATTGTGTATCATTACTTCCACTGGAGACTTCTTCCACATTTACTTACAGGTAACAATATTTTTTTGAGTTATTTAACCTCTTTCTCCAGTAGAAAAATTATGTTTGAAATAGTAGCTACTACCTAGAGACATTGAGATTAGTAAAGCATAAAATGTAAGTATGCTTAGAATGATGGTACATAAACACACACATTTGAAATGAGAGAAGGTATTGTTCATATGATCATTATTATAGTTATTGGTTTGAATTCTCTTTAAAGCCAAAATGCATAAGAATTACTAATGTTGAATTCCTAAAGTTATGCAGATTTTAATTTTGTAGTAAATTTTGTAGTTAATTTTGATTGTTGTCAGAGCAAAACAGGCTTACTTCTCAACTTCATTATTTTTCTCTTGAACATTGAATCCAAGTCTAAATAAGTAATGAAACTCAGTACACTGTGTATTTAAAAATCAACGAAAATATTTTGAGTATTTTGCCACATCTATTTCCTAGGTTTTCTCTTCCTATTGAAACTAGTTAATTAATGTTTATTAAAATATTTCCCTTTGGAAATATTTGCATGTTTATTATGTTTCCAATAATATCATGGTATGAGTTCTTTTTGTCTCTTTTTTAGTGGATTCTCCCTTGTATTGGCTTTTCCTGCTTCATAATTTCCACAGTCAAGCCAAGGCAGTTAGTCTTGTTTCATTCTGATCATTGTAAGTCTGAAAACAGCTAAAGTAATTTTACATCATTTGTTTGACTCTTGGAACTGCCTAGAGCTTTGTCAAACAATTTTAAAATATAGTTGTGGTGGTTTGCTCAAAGTACATTTGAAAGTGTCTCATAAATGGCTTTTTAGATTGTTCTTCCTAAGATGGAAAACCAAAAACACAGACCATTTTATTGAAGCTTCCATGAAGTAAAACTTTGAGGTTTTAGTAGACCAAAGAGTTCTCAAAAGTAATTTGCATTTTTCTTCTTTCCTGGTTTCATGAGTAACATATAAAGGTTTCCTACAATATTTAAAACTATGCTTACTGTTCTCTTCCCACAACTAATTGAAGATACAAAAGTTGCACCCACACACAACCACAACAACCGCAGAATGATGGTACGGTGGCCTGTGGTTGGCAGTGATTGATTATGTCTGAAATGTTTGCAATTAAGCTGAAGCGAGGGGAAATAGGCCACTCTTTATAAGTGGTTGACTCCTGTTTTTCCATTGCTTAACCACATTGTTATATACAAATAAGATTTTCCTTAAAATTCCCAATTTAATCCAAGTGTCTGTTCACCCAAGATAATAGGATTTAACTGTACTGTCTGTTTTCAGTAGTATCTCAAGAAATAAAAAGGTGTGTGTGTGTGTGTGTGTGTGTGTGTGTGTGTGTAGGTACTGGGGCTTGAACTTAGAGCCTAGCACAATTCTTTAGTTTTTGCACTCAAGGATTATGTTTTAACATTTGAGTCATAGTACCTTGTCAGGCTTTTTTTTATGTCTACTTGGAGATAACACCTCAAAGTCTTTGTACATGCTGGCTTCAAACAGCGACCTTAAAATTTTAGCTTCCTTCCTCAAGTCTCAGCACCCAGCTTGGGTAATATGTTTTCATTTAGTTTTATAAAACAGGAAAGATGTTCATTTGGGATAAGTTTAAAAAAGAGTAATGGTGGACAGTACAGAAAAATGGACGTTATAATTTTCTCAGTACACAAAGGGAAAAGCAAGTTACCAAATGCTATAATAGATGCCATAAAATATAAATCTTGTGTGTATAAACCAGACTCTGGAGTAATATTTTTCTCCTACTATAAATAAATAATAGAAATTTCAAAGAAACACAAACCATCAAAAAGGTTTTAATTAATAGTATCAAGAAATCAATTAAATTGACCCACATAAATTGTTTTACAGGCCATATTTTATAAAGAATCTATTAAATGAGTAAAAGGAAATAAACCATAGGCCTGTCACTTGTGTTACCATTGTCTTCTTTATTTTCAGTTATACATCAATTAAAAAACTTCCAGACTGCATTTGATTTACCTCCCTAGGAAAAGCAAATGTGTAAAAAGATCTTCATTCATACCTAAATTACTCCACAAATAAATTTCAATGAAACAAAACTAAGAATAAAGAAAAGTATCACTCTTCTCTTTACTTAATGGTGGATTCGCATTATTGTCACATTCAATTCCTCTGAGGTTGTTAGCCTAATCATCTACCCCTGTTTCATACAGACCTCAACACTGTCCCACAAGTCTAGGATACTAATTAGAAAATTATGGAGTTATATTAAAGGCAGGAAATCCCCATGAACGAAAGAGTTTTAGTTCATCTTACAAATATGTAAAAGTAAAGTATTTAGCTAAAATCAGTAAAGAATTCTAACCATTCATTAAGTTCCTTGTATGATATGTGAAACATTTTGCTTTTAAGATGTACGAAGTTTCTTTGAATTTTAAATGATCTTTTCTACTTGGTTATTGCATTCTGTTATAACTGTCTTAAAATGTTCAAGATATAATTGGTTTCAGGGCCATTCTTTCTTAGAGAACCAATAGATTCTTCCAACCAAGTAGATGGAATAAGGATAGATCTTTAGGTCTTAATATTCTAAGCTTCTAACTCTGTTTATTCCAAATTTAGTATTCTATTCCAAATAGCTTTATTTCATGTACTTGTTTGTTGTACACACATTTATCCTACGCATATGTTTTATACTAGAAGTTATTCTTGGATGAACTAGAAAGGAATAGACAAATGTTTTGCCCTTACATTTTAATACAAACAAAACAACCTGTCATATGGTGATAAGGGTCCAGAAATAAGACTAAATAAGGAGTTGCACGAAAAGTGTAGGATGTGGGTAGTGGTTTAAATTCTATTCATAGTAATCTAAACACATTCTTTGTTCAGTGGGGCCAAAGATTGTTAGCTCGTAGATTGTAGCTGAAAAGTATCTCATGCGCATAGGTACAGACATGAGCAGATCAGTTTCACCATTACTAGTTCCCAGACATAGCTATTTATCCCACACAGCTGTTAATTACAAGTGTCGTTTCCCAGGATTAATTAAATGTTGCCTTGACCTTTGTCTTTTCTTTGTTTCATATTACAATCTTTGAACCAAGCCATACCACTTTTTCTAAGTGGTTCTTAATCTCTCTGGTACTTTCTGTAGTGTAAAATTACATTTTTCAGCTTCCTTGATTTGCAGTTTGGGGTGTTGTGGAGACTTAATCCTAAGGCAAATTCACTATCTGAAAAACTCCCATCTTCACATCTGTCTAGATGATAGTTTGTCACACTTAGCAAATGTGACAAATTTTACAAAGCATGTCTCTTTTTCCCCCACACTGAGGTCATCACAGAACTTCAAAAGAAATCAGATATCATATTCAATATTCCTTCTCAGTCTTACATTTGCATTCAAATCTCTTGGTTAACTGTAGAAAAAAAATTGTATCTAGAAACCATCTATATCAGGAGTTGTATTCAACTACCCAGAGTGGACTATTGAATTGACACTCTTCAGTGTCTTCTAAGATGTTTCTTTTCTGTAGCTGGAGAACATGCACCTCTTTTTCTCAAAGCACTCTAGCAATCCGTATGAACATACCCATCCCAGGTATATTCAGTTAAAAATTTCAAATTTCCACAAGATCCTAGGTCACAGAAATGCATATTAAGATTTGATATGCAATGCCCTGGATAGACACTTTCTTTCCATGGGTAAGTCATTAGCAATGGAGAAGTTCAGTTTTTGTCCTCAGTCTTCTAAGCAGCCAGAAAGAATTGGGCTGTCTTTAGGTACTTCCATGAACACATATGCTTTTAACATGAGGGACTGGCAGTAACATAAGAGAGTGCAGTCTTGAGGCAAATTGAAAAAAATGTCTACCTGGCCTAATTTTAAAAAGGGGAATTATATATTACTGTAAAATGAAAATTATAAAATAATTTCAAGAGAAATTATTTTAAAAATATCATTAAGCCAGGCACCAGTGGCTCACACCTGAGCTAGCTCCTCAGGTGGATCAAAGTGGCTCAAAGTCAGTCCAGGCTGGAAAGCCTGTGAGACTCTTATCTCCAAATAATACCTCAGTCCCCTACTCAAATAAAAGTCAGAAGTGGAGCTGTGTCTCAAGTAATAGAGCATTAGCCATGAGCAAAGAAACTCAAGACTGGGGCACAGTGGCTAAGACCTGAGTTCAAGTCTCTGGGCAGGCATCAAAAATAAATAAATAAATGTGGGTGGGGGGTGTGTGTTTACAAAAGATAAAATATAAATTAATTTTTGAAGAAATATATATTAAAGAAATGTAATACAAAGACCATAAGTAAAAATTACTGATCATTTATTCCTACTTCAGTGAAGATATCAAAAATCGAGTGTTACATTTGTCTAATACAAAGATCTAAAAATATTGATGCCATATAATAGGGTTTCTCAAGAACACTCGAATCAAATTTTTAATTTTTTTATCTTATATAGTAAGTTCTACTTGCTCAATTCTGGTTTTCTTATATATTATCAAGTACTATAGTAGATTTTTTCTTTCCATTCTTTTGGACATTATTTGATGCTAAATATGTGTAAGTTATATAGCATAGTTAAAAGCTGCTTTGTTACCAAGGAAGAGGCCTGGGAGAATTCTTCACTTTTTTTTCTTTTAAGCTACCAAACTCTGTTTATTACAAGTAGCAAAGAGAACAGGTAGTCTTGTCAATGACAAGCACAGAGGCCTTGGTATGTGCTTGTTAAGTGCTCTTGCATTGAAGAGGAATGAAGACTTCTTTCCACCCTCAGACACAATCAAGAAAATTAAAAAAAATACTTTCATGAGGAAAAAAAAAGCACACATATTTAGATTAGGCTTCTCTAACATGAATGGATTGATAGCATCATTTATAATGGAAAAATCTTCAGACTCAGTGTTTTGGGCAGGGACAAATGAGTGTTTTCCTCTTACATTTTCAGTCATTATCAAGTAAAGGAAGCAACTATTTGAGTGCATATTTAGTGCTGTAGCTTTTTTCCCAACAACCTTAAGAAAAAAAGTACAGTCAAAGACAGTGCCACATATCTCCTTGGAGCTATAAACTGTCTTATTGATTTTATGTGAACTTTCTGTGTAGCAATCCCACCTCTACCAAAGGAATTTCATAGCACATGTCCCTCTCCAAATTTCTCACTCAAAAACTTTTTTTTTGCTTTTTTTAAAAATAAGAAATTACTCTCCTCAAGACCTTCCTCAAGGTTTTCTTTTCTCTTTCTTGAATTCAGCTTATATTTGATACATGGAGCTAAGCATACTGATAAATTATTTTTGAAGTCATAGGTGATGAATTACAACATCTTGTGTTGAATTCTAACCAAATACACATGTATGGAAAGAAAAACTGAATTAGAGATTATGAATACTTTTAAGTTTGACATATCAAATTTAAGATTGAAATTTAGTCTTATTATATTTTCAATCTTATGATACTCATCTTTTATCTATCTATATCTATCTGTCATCTATCTATACTACAGTACAAAGAAGATAAAAGTGTGTGTGTGTGTGTGTGTGTGTGTGTGTGTGTGCATGATAGCATAAACAAATCCAACAAAGAGTTTTTGAAAGGAGCTGACAGAGTTGCTAAGTGAATATAATAGAGGAGGTCAATATAATTTTTGATTACCCAGTATAATTATATAGAATTATCAAAATGAAACTCCTTTCTACTATTGACATACTCTAATATAAATCGTAAAAATAAAACTAAAGAAACATAAATAATATAATCAAGATACACAAACTGTAACGTTAAAACCAACTTGTAAAGGAAAACGTTTCATTCCTTGTTCAAAAGTGCATTTGTTAGCTAAGGAAAATAAGGAAGGAAGAAGAGACAATTTCTACTAGAAATGGAGAGAGAAAAAAATCTGCTAAGAAAGGAAAAAGGAAAAAGAGAAGAGGTTAGGCAGTTACAGTGGCATATTAGCATGCTATAAGTTTCCCTTGATTACAGAAAGAGGGATAAATATGGATGGTATTAATCTCTCTGCATGTATTTAATGATCCATGGAAGCCATATCGAAAGACCTTTAAAGCTCTTAGACCAAATACCTAGTTTAAGGTGAGATATACCCATTGGTCCTTCACTACTTACCATATAGCAAGGTGCTTGGAAGCAGCTATTGGATGAAGCCCTGTAGGATGAGATACTGGGGTACATATAGTGCCTTCCAGCCTTGAGTAAAGTTCCCTTCTTTTCATTGATTTGTGGTGCAACGCAAATGTCTCCTGACATTGCTTATCAATCAATGGGAAATGGAATTCCCCAAACACTTTGTAGGACGACCCATGTGCACATATGTTTTTTTTTAATACATTACCCTCCACTTGCCAAGTCATATCCGTGACTAATCAATTTGAAACTAGTTTAGCCAATATTAATTCTATTATTATGTGTGGACTGCAAGTTAAACTAAGGTGTTAACTTTAAATAAGAGATAAAAATAATTTAAATGACAAGAGAGGAAACAAACAAGCAATATCATTGACCAATAATAATTCATATGACTGAATAATGAACAGCAAGCTATTTCACTTAGCACAAAAGAGAAAAGACAAGAGGCTCATATTTAAATCACTTAGAACTCAAAAATATTAAATCTTCCCCAAAACAAACCCTTAAAGAAACAACTACCCCATTAATAAGTGGGTTAAAGAATTAAAAGAGAGACTTCTCTGAAGAGGAAATAAGAATGGCCACTAGACACATGAAGAAATGGTCGACATCTCTGGCCATTAAAGAAATGCAAATCAAAATAACATTGAGATTCCACCTCACCCCAGTTAGAATGACTATAATCAAGAAATCTAAAACAACAGATGCTAGAGGGAATGAGGCTAAAATGAACCCTATTGCATGGTTGGTGGGAATGTAAACTTGTTCGACCACTCTAGAGAGAAGTATGGAGGTTCCTCAAAAGACTGGACATAGAGTTTCCCTAAAACCTAGTAATCCCACATCTGGACATTTACCCAAATGACCACAAACAAGGCCATCCTAAAGCTACCAGCATAACTACATTTATTGAAGCATTATCTGCCATAGCTAAGATGTCTCTCAGTAGATGAATGTGATATATACATATATATGTAGGTATATATAGACATAGATACAGATAGATAGATATGTATATATATGTATGAGTGCATATATATAGATATCTATCTATATCTATATCTATATCTATATCTATCTATCTATCTATCTATCTATCTATCTATCTATCTATCTATCTATCTATATAAAATGGAACTCTATGCCTCCATCAGAAAGAATGACACCACCCCATTTGTTAGGAAATGGAAAGATTTGAGAAAAATCATATTTAAGTAAGTAAGTCAGACTCAAAGGAACAGAGGTCCCGTGGTTTTCCTTATTTGCAATCATTGTATACCTCCAAGATAAACTTATCAGATAAGCAGAATAGCTCAAAAGCTATGTACATATGACTATTAAGATGATGCTAAATGAAATGAACTCCAAGACATGGACACAATAGGTTTTTCTTGGTTGTTACTGTTTTTAATGTACTATGTGATTTTTTGTTTCTTTTTTGTGTTCTTCCCCCATAGTATAACCTCTGTTGTTACTGTATTTGTATCCTGGTATTGTATATATGTTTATTGGAATTAGGGAAGGGAAAAGGACCAACAAAATGGTGAGGCAAAGGGCAAGTGGGAAACCAATGTAACAGTGATATACACAAGAAGATAATGTTGGAAACAATCTGTATAACTTGTCGGGGATGGGGGAGGTTGAGGGAGAAAGTAGGAGAAAATAAAGAGAAGTGGTAACAAGGTTGAAAAGAAATGTACTCATTACCTTATTTATGTAACTGAAACCCCTCTGTATATCACCTTGACAATAAAAAAGATCAATCAATAAATAAATTCATTACTAACATTCAAGAAGCTATTTTCTAGTTCTACTCTATCTGACAACATAAGAATTTCCTTTCTCTTCTTGTAAGTATTTACTACTTCTGTATATTCCTGTGAGTTTCTGCAGGAATGGCAACAGAAAACAACATAAAAAGGGTAATGTACAAGCAAATTAAAATTTGTAGTAATTGCTTTTTGTTACCAATTGGACAGATATTGGTCTTTTATTTTTACTTCATTTGATGGATTCTACATGCATATATTTTAAGGAGATCACTTTTATCCTGACTTCAAGGATAATACAACTCCAGTTTGTGTGTGTGTGTGTGTGTGTGTGTGTGTGTGTGTGTGTGTGTGCGTGCACACCTGTCTGTCCTTGGGCTTGAACATGGAGCCTAAGCGCTTTCCTATGCTTTCTTATTCAAGGTTATCGTTTTACCACTTGAGCCACAGCAGATCTTCCAGGTTTTTCTCTTTTTTTGGGGGGGGAAGGAGGGCTTATTAATTGGAGATAAGTATATCTTAGACTTTTATGCTCACCTGGTTTATAATTTTGGTCTTCAGATCTGTCTCCTGAGAAGCTAGGATTAGAAATGTGAACTACCAGTGCCTGGCTAAAACTCTTATTTTTATTTAAGTTTGTGCTTTATTTAAGTTTGTGCTTTGCCAATAGGATTTTAGAGATTCTGCAGAAAGAGCTCCTTGGAAAGGTTTCCTCACTTTTTAAATCAAATAAGAGTGATGTGTCTTGTCTCTAAATAATACTTGGACCTACAGAAGTGATTTGTATACTACAATAAAGACATTAAAGCAGAAATATAACAGACACATAAAAAATACCCAACATAAGAGCCTTGCTAATATCTTTAAGACATTGATAAAATCAAGTTTATAATATTTTATTATCAATTATTGATAATGATTTAAATCTATGAAATAAGATGTGATTTTTCTTTTCCTAGAAAAGATTGGCTAAGGAATATAAAATTATTTTCCAACCATTCTCAATGATGGAAGTTTAATTTAATTCTTATGCAAATGTAATGTTAAACTTTAATCAAATATCCAAGGCATATAGGTCTTACATTTTGCATATATTACAGTAGGAATAGTAAGGAATAATAAGAAATAGTATATACTTCTCACTTTCTCTGATTGTAAGACTAGGTAGGCTATTAAAATTGTCTCATTTTTTTATTATTGAGAAATTTGTGTAAAAATACAAGAGATAGCTCTACTCTAACTCAATTGCATTTTAATAAAACATATATATTAGATTTTTAACCATTGTCCTAAAGGAATAACACAAAGCTACCTTCAATCATACTTAGCAAAATTTGGTAGTTCTGAAGGAGCAAAGAACAACTAAATAGGCACAGCTTTCCTCCCTTTTACTTCACAGTGATCTAATTTAAGATCAAAATTTCCACTCAGTAAATCTCTAAGGAAATAATTTTAGATGAAGGAAGTACAGAAGAAAAAGAAATGGTGGTAAGAAATGAAATTGATGGGAGAGAAACAAAAATTGAGAAATGGAAGAGATGAGAAAAGGCATTAAGTGTTACACACAAGCATGGTACAACACTCTCTCACAATGCATACTGTGTATGTTCTTTGTATACCTGTGGTCAGTTATTTAGGAATCACATCCATGGTTACCCAAAGTGGAATCACATATGTCATCCTGTGTGTTTTTGAGAGTCTAAAACAGATGAACACAGGTCAGCTTATAACAGAAGAAAAGTTATGACACCAAGAAAAAGGAACAGGTTGAAGTGGAAGTTGTCCCGTTTATCAGATCTTGACCAATTTGTACAACCTAATCATCAGTAACTTACAAAGATTCTTTCCTAGGAAGAATCTTACTTAAGGCAGAGTATTATGGGAAGGCAAGATAAGAACACTCCCATGAGAAGCATATTGAAATGCATTATGCATATGTTCTGTAAATCCCCCAATCTCCTGTCTCAGCAGCCTTGGATGACAAGCTTCTGGAACTCACCATTTCCTGTGAGCTGATAGAGTTTTCCAGCTGGGGTGCAAAGACTCTCACTAGGATTGGCCTAGAGTATTTGCTGAGAAAAAGTTAAAATAAAAATACCCTCAGTTTATTTAACTTACTTAACTTTCTAAACAATTTTGTTCAATGCCATTATTCACAAATAGTAACTAGTCTTCTGTATCAAATATTTCTTTCATATTCAAGAGCAGCATTTACTCCATAGACATTAGGCACTGAATTTTAGAAAATACTTTAGTGGATTCTGAGTTGAGAATAGGTTAAATAGGTATGTTTTCAATGAGAAGGGAGTAGTACTTGAATCCTGTTTGTAGAAAGATGTCAAGTTCTCCTTTGCCAAATTGTCCATGCAGTCCCTGTCAAGTTTCATTGCTGTCATTTACTGGAGTTTACTGGAGGAATGAGTGATTGATTTATGAGCCATGTGGTATGTGCAATAAGAACTCACCTCCAAATCTCAGAGAGTAAAGTGATAAAGGCTGCATAGGTTTATTGAAGGGTGACTGAGAGATCAGCCATCACTAGAGTTTGAAATGCATTGAATTATGCACAGTGAAGAGCCAAAAACATTTCGTATGAAGCATTTATGGTGACCTCTACATTTCACAGCAAAAGCAAATTTTAAACTTTCCACATATACAAATATAAATCAGTAACACTATACAAAAATCACTCTATGATGATTTATTCTTAATATTTTATTTATCATATTTTAGCCATAAGTATATGTACACTAAGAGACAGAGGTCATTCATACTTCATCCAAGACAGCATGACCCAAATAACTTTGGTGAGAGCCAAGACAGTATCACATTCACCCCTAATTTCTTGCATGAAATATGATTGCTGCAGTTCATATAATTTCTATAAAAACAGCTGTAAATATATTTCATAAGGATCCTTGAAAAATGTGGATAGCCATTTCTGGTAGTGGATTTTAATTTTTGGAACTTCAAATGCATCCTAATGGCCCTTGGTTACGATGTAAATTTTATTCAGTCTCAGTAACGTATAACTGAAAAAAAAAGTCTTGTTTTACTTCAATAGTTTATGGAGTTCATTTCAGTTATGAGATGTGACTTGTTAACCTATCTCAAGTTGGCTCTGAGGAGTATCCCTCCCATTACCAAAGAAATAAGACAGCCAAGAATCAGTGTCTTAATCCTGTAATTCTAGTTCATCAGGAGGCTGAGATCGATGATTCCAAGCTAAAAAATTCATGCAGTTCTATCTCTAATGAAACAGGAAAAAATACCAGAGTAAAATTGTGGCTTAAGTGGTAATGTGCAAGCAAAGAAAGGTTAGAAAGAAGGGAGGACAGAAGGGAGGAAGGAAGGGAAGAAAGAAGAAACAAAGGGAGGAAGGAAGGAAGAGAGGAAGGGGAGGAAGGTGGGAGAGAGAAAGAGAGGAAGGGATGGAAGGAGGGAAGAAGGGAGGGAGAAAGGGAGGGAGAAGCAAGTAAGCAAGCAATCAAGGAAGGAAAAAAGAATAAGAAGATGTACAATGATGTGTGCAATGATGTGTCTGGACAAAGAAACCTAGGATTCAGCCTAAGGTATTCAGAAGGCTGTACTCAGAACTGATTTATTATTAGTTCCAACATTTCCATTGGGTCAAAGTAAGTGACATGGCCAAACTAGAATCAAATGGTAGAACAATTCTCCAGAAACAATGTGACATTTTTACAACTTTCATAACAATATCATTTAACATAAGAAAAGTTGCACAATGATTGTTGTCATTCTTAAAAACTAATAGGTGCACCCTTCCACTAGATAAATGTTAACTCATGCTTATATGTGACATTGCTTTTTAACTTTTCAAATTCCCATTCACTGAAATTATAGAGACAGAAACCCACAATGAAATCCTCTAATAATCTGCTACTTTAATAAAAATCATTGTGTTCTAATATCCCTAAAGAGTACTGAGAACAAAAGGAAGGAATTAGACTGTACTCTGCTCCCAAAAATTTAGGCAGAGTAAAAACACAACAAAAAGGAACTTAATTTAATAGTTATTTTGAATCAAAATTAAAGAATGCTGGTTCTCAGAACATGAACCCAAATGGTGATATTTGTTTTTTCCCCTTGATTTATAAAATTACACAGATAATACAGATATATTTCAGGGTATACCTGAAGATTATACTTTAGAGAGCTTAATCAAAAAATGGTTCACAGAGATATGATAGAAAAAAGTGAGCTAGAATGTTTTATAGAGTAAGTAAATGCAGAAAGAATTTTTAAAAATCTTAAAGAGAATTTAAGCTTTTCCTGTTATCTGGTTAAACTGTCACCATAAAAATGTGTTGGTGGGGAATCTGTACGAGTGACAAGGTACCTCTCTGAGCACAGACAATCAGAATAAGTTAGAATAACACAGGCCATTATCTTGATAGCTTTAAGATGCATCATCATTTTCTCTGAATTTTATTAAGCAATTTTAAAGTTTATTGGCAATGGATAAAAGCTGCTACCAGGACAGAACCCATGTTGGCTTCTGCCGTGCAAAGATCTAACAGTGATTTTGTTCAGGAAGCATATGCCCTCTTAATTACAGAAAGCATTAAGTTACTTACAGAAGAATCAGGAACCATATGGCCCATTAGAAGTAGAAATCACAAGGTAATAGATGCTAGGTTTTCTATGCTTTCTAACTAAGCAGTCATGCAGCGAAGCAGAGGATTCTGTTTACAAGCTAGGAACCAGGGCAGAATTGCATCTCTTCACTTAGCTCCCTTTAAAAAACCCTAAAAAACAACAAACAAAAACATTGCTTTAAGAAAGGATACAGGAGAGCAGTACCCATTTTTATCATTTGAACCTTATTTAGCATATCTCTGGAGGAGTACATCTTGGATTGGACCATGGCACTCTATTTATTCACAGAAATCTGGGCTCCTCTAAGGGGAAACTTCTCTCTTATAAAGCTGGGGTGGCCTCTTCTTCAATTTAGCACATTCTTACTTAAGATAGAATTGAGTTATGCAATGTATGTCTGTGTAAAGCATGCCTCAACATGAATATTATATTTCTACAAAGAAAGTTTCTCTTTATTAATGTCATTACTCTATACATAACAAATCCTAATTATGCATAACTCAGTGACCAAGGAGTTTGATTTACTTAGGTGATTAAAAATAAACCAAGCATGACAATTATGTTTGTTTGGGTCTGGCTTACTTTATTTAATATGATTTTTTTTCCATGTCTTTCCATTTCCTTTCAAATGATGGAAGCATAGAATTCATATATATATATATATATATATATATATATATATTCACATTTTCTTGATCCATTCATCTAATGAGGGATATCTGGGTTGGTTCCATATCTTAGCTATGGTGAATAATGCTGCGATAAACATAGTAGTGCTGGTAGCTTTAATATGGTCTTGTTTGTGATCATATCAGTAAATGCCCCAAAGTGGGATTGCTGGGTCATAGGGGAGCTCTATGTGGAGTCTTTCAAGGAACTTCCATACTGCTTGCCAGAGTGGTTGAACAAGTTTACATTCCCACCAACAGTGCCAGCAGCATTCCCTTTCAGCATTCCCTCTGGCATCTGTTGTTATTAGTTTTCTTCATTATAGCCATTCTAACTGGAGTTTGTTGGAATGTTTTTGTCTCCTTGTATGTTCTTCGCACTATGGCATATCCCCCATTGTCACTGTGTGTGATTTTGGTACCCTGGTATTGTATGCATGTTTATTTGAATTAGGGAAAGGAAGGGGAACGACAGAATAGTGAGACAAAGGACGAAGAGGGAACCAATGCAACAGCGATATACACAGATAATATGTTGGAAATGATATGGACAACTTGGGGGGGCCTTGTTGGGAGGAAGGAAAGTGGGAGAAAAATAAGGAAAGGGGTAACAAGTTTGACAAGAAATATAGTTTTTACTTTATTTATGTAACTGTAATTTACCTTGATAAGAAAATAAATAAATAAACCAGTTTTTTTTACAATTGGTATCAATACCAGGATAAATTCTTCAGATATTTTCTTTCAAAAACTGAGTATTTATTTTATTTTATAGAATGTACATTCTCAGATGTGTAGTGTTGGACCACATTTGTTATACTATTTTTGTTTATTGTAAAGGTGATGGACAAGGAGGTTACAATTACAAAGGTAAGGTAATAAGTACATTTGTTTTTACCCACTATTTGGCTATTTCACGAACCACTGTATTCTCCATCCTGTAAAATACTTGTATTGTATTCTTTCCTTCAGCTCATGGAGATATATAAATGTCTTTTGGCCTATGTGGTAAATACCAGGTTTCTTGGAAAAAATAAAATTTATTCTAGGAATAAAACAGAATGGCATGTTCTTCCAAAAAGAGAGCTTTTCAGTAAATTTCACTAGTATTTTCAGGAAATAAAGATGAAGATTATTTTAAATGATTATATTGATTATAAATGCGTAAAATTAAGAAAGTTTCCTGAACAAAATTTATCCATGAGTCATTTCACATCATTTTTTTTTTGGTTGTGGTACTGGTGTTTGAACTCAGGACCTCATGGTTTCTAAGCAAATACTCTTCCATTTGAGCCAACCTATCAGTATAATTTTAATGTATCCTAACTAAGAAAAAAAATGATGATAAAAAATTATTGTGAGCCAAAACTCTTTAGAACGTTTTCATTTATAAACTATCATATCCAGAAATTATATATTTATTATAATATAGCATATATATTACATATTTGTAAAGAATAGTGTGTGTGCCTTACTACCACAGATATAAGCAGTAATTTATGCATTTGCTCTTGGAATAGTCGTGTATAATTTTATTGATTGTCCTGCCTCAAACTTCTTCATGTCAGAAGTCATTGAAGAGCAGGATGAGTAGGAAAGTAAGGCAAAGATATCCTTTTGTTAAAAGGTGGAACTTCATAGATGATATTTTATTGTTCATTCCAACTATGACAACCATATTTAGTCATTCCACTTCACTTGGTTTGGTGTAAAAAAATCCTTTCTAAAATGATTTCTCAGATTCACCACAGCAATCAATAATTTCCAGGAAGCCACGGAAATCTTGGAGTGTTTCTGTTTTGGCTGTGTGTGTGTGCGTGTGTGTGTGTGTGTGTGTGTGTGTGGTGTGTATGTGTTGTATATGTGTGTGTGTACTATATATATGTGTGTGTGTGTGTATATATATATATATATATATATATATATATGTTCGTATGCATAGAAACACATTGAACAGGGAAGTATACCATACTATTGACCTTTGTTTTGAGCAGAGTACCTTATTTCTTACAGCTAAGAGCTAGCTGTTCTGGCTTCTTAGTGTACTTAATTTAATTTTAAAAGTATTTGCTCTTTTTTCTAAGTTTCATTTCTAATCAATTTTTTGAAGAATATTTTACTTTTATGTATTGGAAGCTTCTTGAGTCAATTCCAAAGCATATTTCAATCTGATTTTGACTTAATGTCCTCTGTGTAGCTATATATAAATATATATGTATATATATGCATGTATATATATACATACATGTATGTATATACAAAGGATGCATATACCTGCACCTACACACACAGGTAATCATAGCCATCAACTTACTGTTTTATGGCTGACTCAATAGAAACATATGAATCTGTCACCAAAAACCAGAAGCAGGATCGAATATACAAATGTTCTCTCAAAGTTTTGCTTGGTCAGTGCCTATCACCTGAGCCTTAAACATGAGCTGAAGCAGCCTGAACAGAACATGAGCTTAAAAGAATAATTTAAATTAGAGAAAAAATAATTGATGGGACCTATTGGACTACTTCTTCTAAGGATAAATATTTTTAAGAAAAAAAACTTATTGAAGTAAATATATCATTGATATAATTAAATTTTCAAGATCAAAAATGTATTTCATGTAACTGCAACGTACTTTTTTAGAATATGAATACCTTTGCCTGCACAATGTGCTATAGACACCAAGGAGAAATTTCACAATGTATATCAATGTACATACAAATAAAGTGTTACCTAAAGCCAAGGAAATTATTTGAGGGAATACTGCTTTTTTTAAAGTCTAGAATTGGATGAACTAGGAAAGGTTTGCATTTTGCTCTCAAATATGATTATTGTGAAAAAAAAGAAAAGTGAAAGTTTAGTTCTTATCTTGAATCAATTGAAAGAAGATCACAAAAGATAAATGAGCATACTTAGATCAGTGGTCTCAATCTCCTGGTCAACTGACTGCAAGACTTGTGGACTTAATTTGGTTTAGGTCTTTGTTGCATCAAGCATTTTAAGAGTCCAGTAGCAGACAGATGCTAACAGTTAACCATCGTATCCTATACCTTGGCCTTATAAAGATTTGAATCAGTACACTGGCTTCAATGAGACTTGTATTTCGTATTATTTTGCAAAGACTATTTAAAAAAAAGAAATGTGTTCATTCTTTTCTGTTTCCTGTTTTTCCTCCATCAGATTTGCAGGTATGTTTAGTAGACTCTTAGATAATGTGCCCTTTTCTTTTCTTTTTTTTGCTTTTCTGCTTTCACACCTCTAACTAG
The DNA here is from genome assembly GCF_000151885.1 of Dipodomys ordii. Taxonomy (NCBI): domain Eukaryota; kingdom Metazoa; phylum Chordata; class Mammalia; order Rodentia; family Heteromyidae; genus Dipodomys; species Dipodomys ordii. The sequence goes on along the minus strand of NW_012267218.1, from coordinate 14,981,287 downwards.
ATGTCTCCAAGTAGATTTCTCAGTCCAAGATCTCCTTTGCTCTCTTCATTTTAAGAGTGACACAATTGAGTGTATACCAGTGTCTCTGTTGGAACTCATTCAAATGTATTTGTATCTAAACTTGAACACTTAGTTTCTTCTTCTTCGTTTCTCCTGATGGTTTCATCTTCCCAGGTACAATGACACACCCTAGAGTTGTCACTGACCTCCCACTGGTCTTGCCCATCCAATGAAGCAAATACTATTGATTCTACCTCCGCATAGGAAGAAATGTTATCATTCCCTATCACTAGATTTCCATCATGAAATTTGCAACTGTTCTATCTCAGCCTCACCTTTTTTTTTCTTTTTTGTCCCCAGTTTTTAGGTCAATGTCCAAATTACAATCCAAGGAAGTCTTTTAGTAATGCAGATTAGAGCAAGTCACTTTTCTGCTTAACACTTTCCTAAGAGTTAGGAAATATCAAAGTCACTCTAGTCACCACAGCTCTTGATCTGTCAGTCCTTCTATATTCTCTCTCTCTTAGTATAAATTTTGTGCCCTACTTCTTACAATTTTACTATTTCTGCTTCTAAATAATTCTTTCCAATACTCCATGTTAAAACTCCTACACATCCTGCAGAGCATTGTTGGATAGCTGTTATTATACTACACATTTCAGTATTGCAGATCAAAATTGTATCCTTCATTTATGAGCTAATTCACACCTAACACCACTCAAATACCCTCTGTATGCCACCTCTTTCCCCAAAGCTACAACATAATCAGTTCTAATGGTAACATTGGAAGACTTCTATTTTGTTTGTCTCAATAAATATGATATTTGCCATTATACCTGGTTTGCAAATACAGTAATTCAACACTTAACCTCATTTGCAGAAATGTTTTCTAGAATACTTCTCAGCAGTCTATGTTTTACAGAATTTTTAAAAATACCAAAAGAAAAATGAGTTATCCCTGTAGTGTACTAGAATGCATATAGATGAAATGTTTGTATCATGTCATCCTCTGGACATTTAATAATTGATGTGTCCAGCATAAGGAAGAATGCTAAAGTGAAGAACAACAAAAAACACTTGTAACCGTCAAGCAATCAACTAAGAAAATAGAAACCTACTTGAAATCATGCCTATTTATTGATAAGACAATAGTGAAGATACTGAGTTATGTCTACAGAACATCAATGATATTTTCTCTTGCAGGGAGAAGATGTATAATGCTTTATTTCTAAATCTTCTTACTTTGGATCCTCAGAATCAATCACATGAGGTTGAAGTGTAACAACAGGGATATTATTTTACTGAGAAACAAGAGGGAATTGTATTACATATCTATTCTTTTCAAGAATTAGAAATCAAAGCCAAATCTTTGCATAGTAGCTCAACATATATTTTCCCTGTTGATTTCAAAATGATAAATTAAGCATGACTATTTACATATATTTTCTTTATCTTCCTTTGTTTATGTAAATTAGATAAGAAAAATAGACATAGGTCTACCTCATTTCTAAAAAGAATAGGTTTGGGGGCTAGGAAAGTGGCTCAGTGGTAGAGCACTTGCCTTGCATGCATGAGACCCTAGGTTTGATTCCTCAGCACAACATAAGCAGAAAAAGCTGGAAGTGGTACTGTGGCTCCAGTGGTAGAGGGGTAGCCTTGAGCTGAAGAGCTGAGGGACAGTGCCCAAGCCCAAAGTTCAGGCCCCATGACCAGCAAAAAGAAAAAAAGAATAGCTTCTGATTTATGAATAAATTTTATTAGCTGTCAGATTCTATTATGAGGAAAATAAGCTTGCTGACAAAGAAACAGAGCAACTACTAGCTGATGGGCATTTTGTGTATTTTAAGTGTTGGTTATAGCTTGTTTAAAAGCAGGTGTGCATGTGTGTATGTTTATGTGTGTATGTGTGTGTATTTCATTCTATCTACAGCCTGATATTGGAATGAGAAACACCCTACACAACAAATTCAGATATATCCAAGCTAGAAATTGTTTGTTTTCTTCAGTTGTGTATAAATGCTTTGTTGGCAAATATTGAACTTCTTATCACAAACATTTCTAAATAATGCAGTGGCAAGATCACATTTGAGCTGTGTTAAACATTACATTTTTCTCTCCATCCATTACCACCAGACAGCCAGATTTTTAGTATTCCCCTGCACCAGAACTTTCTGTGAGGAAACAGCAGAAACTACTTAGAGGAAACATTTTCCATAACACCTATAAATACCTAAATGTTCGAAGGGAGTTGGCTGGTGTCTCATGATGGGAAGATATAGAAGAAAATACTGTCATAAATAGTGAGAAAAAATAGAGAGTGATTCTTTGGTGCAGGCAGTAAAAGTTTCTCTGAGATTTGCAGTTAGGAAGATATGCTCTGCAGACATGCAGTCACAGTTACAGAAAGTTCTTCAAAACCCTGCAGATGAATGACTAGGCACCTCCCTGTGTGACATAGAGACACATTTAAGGCCTGCCTCTGGTACTTTTGTGAAATATACCCACAGCCCAAGAAACCCACAAATTTATATGCAAGAGAAGACAAAAAATCGATTATGTTCCTTCCCCTTGCCATGATATGAGATCAAAACTATTGCTCATAAAGCTAGGTGTGGTAACTCAGTCCTGTAATCCTAACTACTCAGTAAAATGAACTCTTGGGACCGAGGTTCAGGTTATCCTGGAAAGACAAATTCAAGAGACTCTGATCTTCACTTAACCATGTAAAAGCTAGAAGGGGAGGTTGGTCTCAAGATGTACAGTACCAGCCTTGAGCAAAAAGATAAGCAAGAACATGAGGCCTGGAGTTCAAGTTCAAACACACACACACACACACACACACATCACACACACACGTGAGCGCACAATAATAGAATATGTTTCTACTTTAATTAATTAACATAGAAAGGTTTAAACTTTTAAGAAACTTTAGTGCTACCTTTCCATAGAGTGGATACTTGTATCCCAAATCCATAGGTCAAAACATAATGCCCACTAGCATGGCATTCAGAGGAGAGTCTTACTAAAATAACCCTAAGAGCTCTCTTATTCCTTCTTCCCCCATGAGGAGACATATATAAGGACTGTATATAATAATTCAGGTATCAGAACCTTACCAGATAGACAAACTTACCAGTGCCATCATCTTAGATTCCTCAGTCTCTAAAGATTGCAATTATTGTAAGCGAAAATTGAAAATAACATAACATTTTAATTTTTCCTTTTTTCTCCTTTTCTCTTCAGAAGACACCTGTTTTTCATGTTTTGTTGTTGTTGTTGTTGGTGGTGGTCTTGGGGCTTGAACTCTGGGATTAGGTGCTGTCCCTCAGCTCTTCAGCTGAAAGCTAGTGCTCTACCTTTTGCACCATAGCCTATTTCCGGTTTTCTGAGTGGTTTATTGGAGAGAAGAGTCTGTTGGACTTTTCCTGCCTGGGCTGGCTTTGAATCATGATCCTCAGGTCTCAGCCTCCTGATCAGCTGGATTACAGGGGTGAGCCACCAGTGCCCGGCTTCATGCATGTTTTTAACTGCTAGAATCTCATGTTTTCGCATGCAACTCTGATAGCTAGTGCCCAAGTCACCAATGTGATCACTAATTGGCTGAAGGCAACCAACAACCCTCAGCATCTAATACAAGCTACAATTTTTTTCCTCAAAATTCCCAAGCTGCTTTGCATCATTATTGAGAGATGAGTCTTCATACAATGCCCTTGGAGTGCCCACCTTCCAGCTTTTCAACAGCAGGTACCCTATACCCTAGTCTTTCATGTCTTCAGGTAAGGGATGAGTAATAATCTTTATTGTTGTTGTTGGTCACAGGGCTTGAAATCAGGGCCTGGGCACTGTCCCTGAGATCTTTTACTCTAGGCTAATGCTCTATCATTTTGAGCCACAGTGCCACTTCTGGTTTTCTGGTGGTTATTTAGATGAGAGTCTCATGGATATTCCTGCCAGGGCTAGCTTTGAACTGTAATCCTCAGAACCCAGTTTATGAGCAATAATCTTATGTACCATATTCTTCTGAATTAAAAAAAATTAGCTAATTAGCTGGTTTCCCAGAATAAATAGTTAAGAACAAGCTCTTAATTTAAGATATAGATTATCATAAAATTCATGCTTTTTGTCATGAACAAAACATGTGATTTACAGCAGCCCTTATCCACACACACACCCTTTGGTGCTTATTTGAGAGACAAACAACAGCTAAGGGAAACATGAGGAATTTGAGAAACAACACTATTTTGTCCATTCCCTTCTCACTTTTCTATACTACAAAAAATTGTATAACATATCAATCCTATTTCCTTCAATTTGGAAAGGAAACATTCACTCCCAGCTAAGTGTGAAAATTCCCAATACCAATCTTTCAGTGTCTATTTTACTAGGAGAGCGCAAACCTCTATATTTGATTAAGATAAAACATGAATACATTGATACAAATTATTAGAGAAGACAAGAAAGGTTCATAAAAGCTAGAAAGAATCATTAGGTTATAAATGGGATTTTATAAGAGACACATCTCTCTTTTGACTTAAATGTGTCTTTTATGTATATGTAAGTGGGAATGACTATGAATTTTAATATTTATGGTAGGAAATATCTACCTTTCTCAGCTCTGACTTTTTAAGTTCCTGATATTTTCATATTTCCTTTTGCCTTTGTTCTGGCATTTAGCTGTTTGAACCATTATTTAAGCCATACTTAAAACCCTCAATAAGAAAGCAATGTCTTCAGTAATACACATGACTGCTTAATGATGCAGGTTCATCTTAATTCCCTCTCCTTTTGTTTTATTTTTCTTCAGGGGGCAACAATTCTAAAGGCTTAACTCTGGCTCAGCTGGTGAAAATGGAATTGCCCTGTTGAGTGCTTTGGCATTCTTTCTCTCCTCAGTGGTCAAGAATAAAATTTTCCTGCTCTTTTAAAAGTGGGTCATTTAAAGAGCGTAAGCCATTTGAGTTCCAAATTTTCTTATCTGGAGAATTGAGTTAAACACCAGGGGATAGATGGGTTACTATTTCAAAAGTTAAAAAAAAACACTCCTAAAAGACATAAAACTCACACCGAATGATATGTCACTTTACAGATTTCTCTCCTTAACACCATTTTCCCAAAGGCTAACCTGTTAGTTAAATCAGGAAAAGGAAGTATGGTCAATCACTCTGAATAGAAGAAGAAGAAAGCCAGAGAGCACCATAGGGTGAAATTCCAGGTTTATTATATAAGAATGAGTTAACGGGTGTGCTGCAGGCTTATACACTCTACAAGTCACCTTTATATGAATGTCCACCTGACTTGGCTCCAGGCCCAATATGATTTACTATCTGCTCCTCCTTTCTTCACCAGGACTTTGGCTTCCCAGCATTCCCAAGTCCCTCAGTAGTATTTAATTGTCACTTATAGTCACTGCGGGGGTACTAAGGCAATGATTGACATTCTCCTTTGTGACAGGTTATGAAAATTCTGTCTTTCCCTTTTTTCCCCACTGATGTCATGTGGCTCTAAATGTCTTAGCCCTTCTGTCATAATCAAGTAGACAAGGAAAAGGTTCTGGTAGCAAAGGTTCAAGCTCTATGATTATTATAAATCTCTGATCAGGACATAGCTTTCCCTTTACCACGTTGAAGAGTTCTCTTAGATCCTGACTATATTGTCTGTAGCTTTGATGTTTTCTTTTATACAAATGAAAAAAAATGATTAAATGCTTCCAAGATTCTATTCTTTCCTCATATTTTATTTATTTGTACTGGTTGTCAGTTTACATCTCTCGTACTGTGGCCAAGTTTCCACAGAATCCCACTATTTAATCTTTATATCTTCACCTACAGTTTCTACTGTCATTGGAGAATGCACTATGAGAT
>NW_012267218.1:14972278-14974446 GCF_000151885.1 Dipodomys ordii | reverse complement strand
AGAGCATGAAGTTGGCCTATAGCAGTAAAATTGGATATTCACTGCTGGTGGTGATAGCCAATGGGAAATGGAGTGTTTAGGAAATGTGCTGTCCATAATTGATACCTACAATCCTAGGTCATCAGGTAACTTTACCTGAAGCAATCTTCTCAGCTAGGTCTGGAATTGGGATTCATTTTATTCACCAGACTTCTTGGTTCTTTGCACCATGGCTGCATGTCTCGGGGACTCAATAAACAATGGATTCAATTAATACTTAAGTGATCAATGAATGATGAATAACTATTCACCTAGGTATATTAGGAAGCACTGCAGGGGATTAAGAGATCTCAGGCAGAAAACTTGAAATCATAAGAGCAGCATAGCATTGCAGTTTTGCTTTGGACTAACACTTGAATGCAAAGAGTACACAGCTGGCTGAGCAGATGTTTTTGAAGAATCAGATTTGGGTTTCTAGTACAAGCATAAACTGGGAATTGAGATGATGGACTCTTGGCAAGGCATGAAGTAAATCTGAGGAGAATGTGGTAGAGTGTTTGTTCAAAGTATAAGTGCCCTGTTCACCAGGCTTTGCACTGAGCTTCTACTGATAAAGAATACAAACAGTCACAGTACAAAATTGACATATTCCTGTTTTACCTCTGCGGTTTACCTACAATAACTTCATACAAAAGTCTATAATTTGTATATATTCTGCATATGTTAAGGTACGATTCTGAAGTGATGGCTTATTAGATGGCTGAATGTTTAGGAGTCACTTATCTTTTGGGTGAGAGAAGCTTCTTCAACAGCTTAAATCTAAGTAAGAATTTGTTTCCAACTTCCATGAAGCAAGAAGCCTTGCTCTCCCTTTACCTGTAAGAAGGCTGAGGAAATAACAGCTCAAATACAGCAGAATCCATTCCTCTTCTATAAAATCTTAAAGGAAATGCATCACATCTCTCAAATACTTACTCAGTGCCTAACATATAATCACTATCATAGAAATTGCAGGTGTTATAAGACAATATGGTATGATCTATTCTTGCAAGGAAATTAGGTTTTAGTGATATGATTTATGTAGACTGTACATACATGTAATTTACTTGAAATGTGCATATAAAGTTAAGGCATTGTTAAAGAGATATAAAGTATAGCACTTTAGAATAAGAATGGCATTTTTCTTTAGGAAGAAGTAAGGAAGTCTAGATAATGAAATCAATATTTAGCAAAGAACGGGCAAAGTTTGATGCTTCAAAAATAATAATGGAGGCAATAATTAAATGAGTCCTTTCTACATGTCAATTATTCTCTGTTCCTCTAGATTATGAGGGAAGCACCTTTATTAATAGGTCAATCTAAGCTTAATGACCAGGAATGTTAAAAATTCATGTCATTGCAGCTTAGATCTGCATTACTGTATGTATGACTTGGGTATCTGTCAGAGAAATTCTTACTCATCAACATCTAAAAAATGGCAATAATGAAATAACGAGGTAAGATAAGCTCTTTGGCTAGGGTGTCATTACACACAGAGGTTAAATGCAATGGAGAAGGAAAAAGATAACCAAAAATTTTGAAAAAGCTAAATATGTTTTGGGAGAAACAATGAATAGATACCAAGAAAAATCTTAATAAATAGTATTCATTATTTATTTTCTTACTATTTTTAGTGCTGATATTGGAGCTTGAACCTGAACTCAAGCTCTCACACTCTTATTTTAGATACACCTCCACTTCTGCCTTTCTTGCTGGTTTTTTGGACATTAGTGTCTCAAGGACTCTTTGCCTAGGCTGTGTTTGAACTGAGATCTTCAGATCTCAGCCTCTCAGGTAGCTGGGATTATGGATATCAGCCATGAACAGCTGGCCAAAAATACATTAATTAACTATATGAACTGTGTAACTGGATGAGCAGCCAAGAATGAATGATGGGAAATTGATTGATGAGAATATCTTAATGTTGTCCCTCAGGTTGTCATAGATATTCAAAGGCCCCATTTAGAAAAGATTTTAAGTAAAAAAAAAATGCATGTACCCAGGCACCTGTGGCTCATACCTGTAATCCTAGCTACTTAGGAGGCTGAGATCTGAAGATCCCGGTTGAAAGCCAGCCCAAGCAGGAAAGTCAGTGAGACTCTTATCTCCAGTTCACCACCAGAAAACTGGAAGTGGCACTGTGGCTCAAA
>NW_012267218.1:14965107-14970503 GCF_000151885.1 Dipodomys ordii | reverse complement strand
ATGCAGTTTTTTTACAATAAAAATATTTTAAAAGGTTCAATTTTATCTCATAATCATGTACTTAGTGGTACCTGTCTCTTAAATATAAAATACCTAATCACACATTTTTTTAAGTTCACTTTATCACCTTTAAAAGGTTGTGTAAGAAGGTACAGGATTTGTCAAGTAAAAGAATAATTCCAGTTAAACTACTATTGAGTAGTGGGAAGGAGGAAAAACAGTAGAAAGACAATCTTTAAGTAAAATCTAGAAAGCAGCATACACACAAGCCTGAAAGATGAGGATGGATGAAGATGAATGATCTGCAGATACTCTGTCAGAGCTTTTCAAGAGAAGATATTGCTTTATTTATTTTAGCTGCCACAAAGAAGATTCCCGCACACACACAGACATACTCCACAAGGCAGCAAGAGGCATCTGCTCTCAGGAAATAAGAAACACAATATACACATGAGAAATGTGTATTCTTGATATGAATAAGATCAAAAGATACCTACATATGACCATATAACATGATGCAAAGTGAATCCCAAGATAGGAACACAAGAGGTTTTTTTCTTTGACTTTGTTGTTGTTATTGTACTAGATGATTTTTTTTGTTTCTTTTGTATATTCTTCCCCCATGGTATAGCCCCTGTTGTCACTATATTTGATTCTGGTGACTTGCATCTCATATATACGTTTTTCTAATTTGGGGAGGAAAAGGGAAATAACAAAATGCTGAAACAAGGATATAGGTTGATCCATTGTAGCAATGAGACATACAAGACAGTATGTTGAAAATGAACTTTATAACTTCGTGGGGAAGGAGTTGGAGAGGTAGGGAGGGAAGGGACAGTAGGGGGAAAACAAAGGAGGGGGTAACAATGGAAATGTACTCATTACCTTTCTCCTGTAGCTGTAACCACTCTGTATATATCTTTGCAATTAAAAAAGATGGATAGTTCTTGTAAGGTAATTATGCTTGTTGATGTTAATTTGTATCTTTTATGTGACACTGATTGTGGTTTTGAGCTTTCTTGGATTCTTTCTAACTCCTCTTACAATTTCAAACAGTTTCAGGTATTTATGTTAGTGATTCATGTTATGCTCTACTATGTGTGTAAAAACCATCAAAGAGACCATTAACAGATTCCAAAATGATTATTTTACTGAGTGTGCAATCAGTTAAAATGGATACTGTGAAAACTGTTATGCTAAGTCCATAAAATGATTATCATGAAGAGTTGAACACAGATGATCAAACAAACAGAAAGGTCCCAAAATTATGTTGTAAGAATCACAATTGATTCCAAGATTATCTTTGTCTGAGCTTTAATTTTATGAACAAAAATAATGTCTTTGAATATATCCATGTGCAGATATATCAAACATTAAGTAGTCATCTTTTTAATAATCATTTTAAGACTTACTGATCATGTGTATAAATAAATCATGTGCAGATTGCATTCTGAATACAAAACATTCAAATATATAAAATTTAATCCTTAGAAAACCAAATTGGTAAAATATTAGTCATCATTATTCTCCATAATAGCTTTGGGGAAAACAATCAAAACTGAAATTGTTCAGTAGACTTAACCTATGACATTTCTACTAGAATTGGAGAATCTAAAAACCCACCTTTCCCTATTTCCATTATTTGGTTAAATTGAGCAAAACTAACTGTTAGCTATAGTGTGCATTATGCCCAAATGATAGCATGACAGAACTTGAAAAAATGACATCTGTAATATCTGTTTCCCTCATTAAAACTTTATCTGAATAAGCATTAATTCAAACACCTATCTAAATGCAATTCTGATTGTTACCACAAAAGGCTATATTATGTTTTTTTATTTGTTTTGTTTTGTTTTGTCAGTTATGGAGCTTGAACTCAGGGTCTGGGTGCTGCTTTTGCCTTTTTTTTTTTTTTGGCTAGTCATGGGGCTTGAACTCAGGGTCTGGGCACTGTCCCTGAGTTTCTTTGGCACTTTACCACTTGAGCCACAGTGCTATTTCTGGCCTTTTCTGTTTATGTGTTACTGAGGAATCAAATCCAGAGCTTCATGCATGTTAGACAAGCACTCTACCACTAAACCACATTCCCAGCCCAAAAGGTAATATTATTACCATCATGTAGAATAACCTCATACCCTTAATTTATCAGGTTAACAGAAGATGTATAATAAAGAAGTGAGTTACAGTCCCTATCATTACAGCTCATCTCAGGAATGAAACTCTTCATTCTTAGGGAGTCTATGTTCTTCATTCTTTTCACCTTGTGCCTGTTTATCAGGGGATGGAAAATGTATGGGAAAAAGTTACTGAAAGTTTGGAGTTATCTAGCCAGTAAGACTGGTATTATATTATACGTTCTTCATTTTGTTTATTCTGTACCTATTTTTCAGAGGATGGAAAACATGATATAGAGAGAAAAGATTTACTAAAATTTTGGAGTTCTGCAGATGGTACAACTTCTCACTTGGGCACCCTAGAATTGAGTTGTGAATGTGTCTCTAAAAGACCCTGAGGGTTTATTTCTAAGACCCACCATTACTAAAGTTTTTAGATGTTTATTAAATAGCATAAACTAACAACATGCTTGTGAGGTGCTGGAAAAATGGACTTCTTATCGATGGCCAGTGAAACAGTAAAATAGTCATTTCCATGGAAATCCATGAGGACAATCCTCAAAAAATTAAAAGAAAAATCTTCTATATGAGCTAGCATATATCGCTTTGGTTCAGAATCAATTCAGCTTATGACAGAAATACCTGAAAACTGTGTTTATGATGGCATTTCCCATAGTAGAAATTTATGGAACCAGTCTAGATTGCCATCCATGAATGAATGGTGAAAGAAATGTGGTATATATCTGTGATGGAGTTTGCAATCATTAGAACAATGATATTATGCCATTTGTTTGAAAAAGGATGGAACTAGAGATGATATTGTTAAATAAAATAAGCCAGTCCCACAAAGACAATCATCACATTTTCTTTCATTTGTTAGACCTAGTGTAAAAATATTAAATAGAAAAATAAAGACAAGATCATGAAAGTAAATGGGGGATTAACAGGGAGGAAAAGGGGAAAGAAGAGGAGGAGATAAGAAGCAGTAGTAAAAGGTGTAAGCACAAACTGCATCATATGCACACATGGAAATATCACAATGAAACACTTTATATACTTAATAAATGCCTATCAAATTAAATTTCTAAAATAAAGCAATGGTACAACATTTAAATATCAACTTCACTCACAATTCCATGCTCTTTAAATCTCTCAATTATTTATGATACTTAATATAATGTTAAGGCATTTAAATTGTTATATTGTTTAGTAGATGATGACAAGGAATAAAGTCTAGACAGATGTCTAGCCCATTTTTTGGAAAACTATTTTAAATCTGCATAGTCTAGGACCCAAGTAGGCCACTTGGATCATTTATTGGCCTGACTATACTTTTTTAAAATTAATTTCATTCTAGTTTTTCTAATCCATTTAGAAGATGAGCAGCTTAAACATCCCACTTACACATTCTGTTATGTCTTTAATTAAAGAGGAGAATGGAAATGATGGGAAGAATGTGTTGTCCCACCAGGCTTCGGAAGGTTCCCCCTGTGGTTAGCTTTCATGGTCCTGTCCCTCAAGGGTACACTAGAGCTCCTAGCACCCCCCACACTGCTGCTACCACCTGAAATCTCCTTCTAACCAGTTTTTCCTGACAAAATCTTATTTGTTTCCCTGGCCATCACATCTGGGAAACTCACGTCCTAATAGTGTGTCTTTTAAAATTGTATAATCCTTCTTTCATAGGTATTCTAGGTCTTCAGCAACTGGATCTCCCTCAAGTTGTTTATTTTTAATGTATTTATTTTTGTTTGCAGATTTAACATTGCTTTTATAATTATAGCATGTTCTTTTCAGATAATGTCTTTTTCTTTGGCTACTTTTGAACCACACTCAGCCCCACAATGAGTTTTATAATCATTGCAAGTTGCTATCATAACAGTGTAAGTCATGAATAGAGTATATGTGGCAGTGCAAACAGATCAGATCATTTTCGTGTTTCCTTCAGTTCCCCTCCTTCCACTTCTGAACCATTTCTCCTGGTTCCCTGGCCTCACATTCTTCTACCTAGATTATTCTCATTAAGTTATTCAGAGCAATCAATCTCCTTTCCACTGTTATTACTGTGACAACTAAAGTTTATGTACTCCCACTAGCTACTCAGGAAGCTGAGAACTGAGGATCCAGGTTGAGAGCCACTTCAGACAGACAAATCCAAGAGATTTTTATTTCCAATTAACCACCTAAAGTTAGGAATTAGGGCTGTGGCATAAATTGGCCCTGGTTGAAGCCCTCATATCAGCACAACAGAAAACAAAACAAAATGAAACAAAATTCATTTCCAAAGTCTCAACCAAATAAAGGACCGTTCACTTGAAGAGATTCAAATCAACCCCTTCATAAAAATAAGTCACCACTTAAACTCCCATGATTCACCCATTGATGTGCCAATTCTCATGCAGTACTTGCACAAATATTCACGTTCAAGTTCAGGGGTTCAGCTATCCTCCTTTACCTTGTCTATAACAGCTTATTTGACCTATAGCTTCTAACCTCCCAGTGTTTATTGATTGACTTTTACAAGTAAAACAAATGAAGGACATGTCTTTGAAAAATGGAATTACATAATCCTTAGAGACAATAGACAGCTGGTTATATTTTACCCTAGCACAAATCTGGGTTCACTTGCTGTACAGGCTTTAGGTGCAGTTGAAAACACAACTATGAATTTTGAGTCTTTATTATTATTTAGGATTAGATACAATGTTTGCATACTTTACCAATGTTTATAGATCAAATTAAATACCCATGTTCCAATACACAGTGGGATTTCCCCCAGCACTTTAGTTATCCTAATTACTTATCATTTATTTGGTTCTTTATGTTAAGAAAGCTTTCAAGAGAATAGCCTCCTCTTATCTTAACAGATATATACTTATGATTTTCTATTGTTCACAATGTAATAAGCCAATCTTAGATAAGTGTCACATAATAAATGTAGTAATTATGTCATTACTGGTAACCTAATGTCACCATAGATAGTGGAAGGAGATGAATTGCTTTGTAGAAAAAAAGAGACACTAATACATGAGTGTAAAGTAGATAAAACACAAAGATAAGATGACTCTTAGCCAACACCCCAGAGGAAAGGAATGTCAAAACATGATTGTGATCTATCTATAGAATCCATATACTTAAATAGAAACTTTATATTTTAAGAGATTGTTATTTATCTGAGACATGTGAAATAGTGTATTCACTAGAAATAGTTTGCCTATAAAATAAGGAAAACATTAAACAAGAAATATGTATAAAAACATAGTCCTTGGTCTGGTCCTGGCA
>NW_012267218.1:14953332-14962892 GCF_000151885.1 Dipodomys ordii | reverse complement strand
AAAAAAAAATAACAATGGTTTTGTGTTCAAGAGGAGAATTTTGACAGGCTAAAAAACGAAAACATCGTGATGTAGCTGTGTTTCTGCCTGATGATAATATGAGACCAAAAAGAAAAGCAAAGGAATCCAGCTGGGTCCAATTGTAAAGACACAGGAAGCAGAATGACAAGTTCTCTAGAAGTTTCTGAGAACACAAAATTAACAGTATGCTAAATACCAACCAGATTTCTTTTGTAATTATAGATTTTTTTAATCCCTTTCTCTCCAATCCTAAAACAATAGTGCTAAATTTGTGTGGTAACTTTTAAATAGAGCTAATATTGGTTTAATATGAAGAATATCCTTGTTTACCAGTTTGAATAAGTGTAGTCCTATAAAAAATTCTGGAGACAAATTGGAGCTCAAATTCTGTTTTAGCAATGGTTTAGTCATGGAACTATGGACACATATCTGGATGTCTGCTGCTCATTGTCTCACCTGTACACAAATAAAACTACTCAAAAAATTTTAGGGTCTATGTAGCAAAATAAATAGAAAATTCAGAGTTATTGGAATAGTAAATAAATAGAAATAGAGTTATAGAAATAATAGAGTTATTGGAATAATACAGATAGGTTGTAGTATTTATATAGACTGTGATTGCTAACTGGATGTGAGCTGGAGTCACTGAATTACCATTAGAATGGAGGAAGGCCAGAATACAATAAGAAAATATTTAATTCATCACAAATAACACTTTTATGTTTTTGTGACTGCAAATATCTATACTGGTATCTATATAGATATCTATATCGACTATATCTGTATCAAATGGTCAAATATAAATTGTGAATATAAAAATATTATTGGAATAATACAGATATGTTGTAGTATTTACAGAAACTGTGATTGCTTATAACATATTATGGTTATTAGATATTTTATATTATTTTAGCCAGGTGCCAGTGGCTCACACCCGTAATCCTAGCTGCTCAGAAGGCTGAGATCTGAGGATCACGGTTCAAAGCCATCCCAGACAGAAAAGAGACTCTTATCTCCAATTAACCACCAGAAAACCAGAAGTGATGCTGTGGCTTAAGCAGTAGAGTGCTCCCAGGCCCAGAGTTCAAGCCCACGACTGCAAAAAAAAAAAAAAAAAAAAGATATTTTATAATATTTTTCCTATCTCTTCCATTTATTGGTGTAGAATTTTGGATTAAAATGGACACACTTCCTTAAGATTATAGAAATAATGGGTGAAGAAATTAAGTCAGGATTCAGGTATGACAATTTATTACCCAAGGATAGATTATAGTTATAATATAGAACATGTTCCAATGATATTTAAGGGATTATTTGGAAATATAAATTAAATGCATGCATGACATTCTCTACCATGATTCCTGCTGAATGATTAGATGTAGTGATCTAATAGTTAGATTGTAGGTTTTTTTCCCTCTGAGTTCTCAGAGACAATATTTTTTTCTGTGCTTATAGATATAACTGTAGATTATGTTTCAGAGTTCTCATAAACAAAATGTTTTTAGTTTTTGTAGTTATAACTCATCCTTGTTTCCAGAGGAGATAGAGTATAGATTTTTGCTACATAAGGAGGCATGAGTAATTATGTCTAAGAGCCCAATCATTCATGGAGATGTAGTTTTTTTCTTATCTAGATTAAATAGCCTCACTCATCTCCTGGTTTATACCACTTTCTCTCATAATCTAACTTTTTAAGATGAAACAATGAACATGATCATCTTTTAAAATTTAGTAAATTATTTCTCCCCTGAAAATCCATCAAGGCTTCTAATGTCATACTGAGCAAAATTAAAATGCTTTACATTGATGATCTCGACGTCACGCTCTTCTGCTTGGTCTCCTGTCAAAACACATCAGTTACACTGGCCACCATGTATCTACATGACAAACCCCTTGGAACCTTATTTTCTTTGCAAAGAAACTCGGGTACCACATACATTATTCCTCTCTTTCCTCCAACATTTTCACCTGTATCACTTTTTTCTCATAATTGGGCTTCATTTTCCATTACTATGACATCTCATTATTTTCCCTACTTCATTTTCTCTCTAATATTTAGCAATATCAATGACACATAGTTAAAAATGACAACAATAATGCATCCCATCCTCAAAGGTATGTTCTCTGTCAATAATATCATAACATTATTTTTTGTATCACTAGGGCTGTTGTTTCTCCATTTCTTTCTTTCTTTTTTTTTTTGGATGGTCGTGGGGCTTGAACTCTGGGCTTGGACACTGTCCCTGCACTCTTCAGCTCAAGGCAAGCGCTCTACCACTTGAGCCACAGCGCCACTTCTGGTTTTCTGGTGGTTTATTGGAGATAAGAGTGTCACAGACTTTCCTGCCCCGGCTGGCTTTGAACTGTGATCCTCAGATCGCAACCACCTGAGTAATTACAGGCCTGAGCCACAGGCACCCAGCCTCTCCATTTCTTTAACCTGGAAGAGTCCTTTTTTTGTTGTTGTTGTTGTTGTTTTTTTTCTGGGGACAATGTCTATTCATAATTTCCTTGTCTGAAAGAATGTAGGGGTGAGCTTGTGGCCACTACAATGTCTGGGTTTTAAAGGGCTTCAGAGCTTTGTACTTTCAACCTTTCAAAGCTACTCAGGGCTTACCATGTGTGAAGTATCCTAAGAGAAAAAGAGGTCTTACAAAATGCAATTAAAGCCTCCCAAATAAGGCTTAAGGCTCCCTATACTAGACAGAAAACTTGAATCAAATGCTGGGAAGTACATGAGACCAGCTTAGACCACACAGTCCCAATGAAGCCACTCAGTAGACTAAGGTTTGCTGAATGACCCCAAGAAAGACTTGAGAACCTCCCTCACCACAAATATTGTAGCCAGAACCTCACAAAAAACAAAATGGATGCTGTTTTAAACAAAAATGCTTGTAATGTTTTGTTATACATCATCAACAGCAATGAAGTACTATCATTTCAGTTACTCTAGCCTTTTTTTCTATTTAAGGCAGAAAGGAAGAAAAAATCACTCTATTTTCTATTTACAAATTATTCCTTTTTTGAGAAATAGAATATCCATATCACAAAAGCAGGATTTTTCTTAGCTGTTTATTCATTTGTTGGTCTGTTGTATATAGAACTCTTTGTACATAGGGTGTGCATTATGAATTAATTTAAATGAGAAATATCCCTTGTAAAATATACAGCCTAAGGGTAAGAGAAAAAAATGCCAAAGACACACTGGAAAAAAAGTCTTTCATAATTGATTAAGATGCTTCTTTGATTAGTAGTTGTAAGGAAGAGAGAGATTATCACCTTAGTTTTCCATATCATTGAACTGAGGACGGTTTAAATCAAATTCTATGGTATTGATTCCAAACTTCCAGTTACAAATATTTCACTTAAGTACTTCTTATATTGTTGTGTTTATAATTACAAATGTTCAAAGTTGTAGCTTATAAAACATCCCAAGCACAACAGTTTCTACATGAAACACCCCCCAGCCCATATTTTAGATATTTGGTTTCTGGTGTGACATGGAGAAGGGGTGGGACTTCAAGAGAGAGAACCTCAATGAAGATGTTGAGTTCTTTGGGAGATATACTTTTCAGCAACACCACAGGGTGTTGACTTTTCTTATTCACTGCCTGGTCATTCAGGATTTAGGTTGAACATATGTGCTTTTTCATGTACTTCTGCCTTTATGTGTGCCTTACCACAGGCCACAAAGCAATGGGATTAACTATGGACCTGAACTTCCAAAACTATGAGTCAAATAATAATCTTACTTTGTATAATTATATAATTTGGGTTTTTGTAGTGAGGGAACATTTTCAGTGTACCTAGTTTTTTCCATGTTGTCCAAAACACTATATTAAGTGACTTTTTAATGAAAGTAGTCATCCACGTGCCTTTAGTCTGTCATCAGTATAGGACAATTTGTTTGATTGCACAAATCTTTTGGACCAAATTGAATGGAAATGCACACACCAGATACATTCCCATTGTTAAAGATGAAGAGATCGATTGGGAAAATGAAAGCATCTATGTTAGAGCTCCAAATAAATATGAAACTCCATCAAAATACAGAAAAAAATTGAGGAATATAAATGATTTTCCAGAATTTTCCAACTGTTTCTTTTTTTTCAACAAGACAGATAAAGCCTGTGGCACAAGTAAATTTGTTTAAATCTACTGACTGTTTCAATGGAATTTGTATATGTTTACTTCAAAGGGGTGAAAACTTAGTCTATTGAGACTTAGGTTACTAAATAGAAATGTGTTGCATGGGTCGTGAGGTTTCTGTTTTTGTTGTTGTCGTTTTTTTGTTTTTTTTGTTTTTTTGTAGAGGACATTGGAGTTGTTACCTATGTAACTGAAAAGATGATGGTAATGTTAGAATGGCAACCTTGGGGGATACATGCATCTATTAGTACCTTGTTATTTTCATAATTCTAAGTCCAGTTATATTTAGCACTGAAATTACATGTTGAAAATGTATTCCTTGTGGGACATAATTCTTTCTTCCTTTGTGTTTTATAGAAGCTTATAGTTGAGCCTGAGCTTTTAGGCCATTTAAATTATCCTTTTATTTCTCTAGATAGATTTTTGTCAAACAATATAGATGCAATTAGTAGCAAAGAACAATTTCCCCTCAAAAGGAATGTTTCCCCAGGGTGAGGAATATGTATGCAATATTTGTATTATGGAATCTGCAAAGGCAGAAAGAAGAAATTCAGTTGGATAAAGCTGACAATGTTTCCAGGAAAGCATGGAACAAATAAAAGTAGGAACGACAGCCAGCCATAGACTAAATCTGGAGGGCAAATTAACACAAGAGCTTCTTGAGAGTCACTCATGGAAAATGCCTAACAGCTCAAAAAGCAAATCTTAAAAAGTTAGTGAGCATTAACTATGATTCCATTTTTACCAAAAAAAGGACTTTAAGACAATGATCATCTTCCCTTTCTTGGTCTAAACCCTGTAAAAAATCAAAGAAGAAGGAGAAGAAAAGATACAGAATATAAGCAAGATTATAATCACAATGTGTACTTACTCCTTAATAAGGACATACACCCAAGGAACCAGGAGTTCACTCTTGTATTCAAACCTGGTGGAGAGGCTAAGATAGGAGGGAGCAGGAGGATCACAGCTCAAGGCCAGCCCAATGAAAATCCCAAGACCTCTTCTTACCCAAAAGCTGGGCATGGTGATACATGCCTATGGTGTATCATAGATGAATCACGAGTCAGGAGTATCATAAGCAGGAAGCTGGACCATATCTCAAATATAACCAGTGAGACAAGGAGAAGAAGGAAGAGGTGGTTAAGTAGTAGAACACCTGCCTAGCAAGAAGGAGGACCTAAGTTGAAAAAATTAGAAACAGAGACAATAACTTTAAGAAATTTTGTTCAGGCACCAGTGGCTCAGGCTTACAGCCTAGCTACTCAGGAGGCTGAGATCTGTGGAGTGCGGTTGGAAGCCAACCCGCACAGGAAAAGTCCGTGAGGCTCTTATGTCCAATTAACAACCAGAAAACCAGAAGGGGTGTTGTGGCTCAAAATAGTAAAGCAAAAATGCTCAGGGACAGCACTCAGGAACCAAATTGAAGCCCTACAAACACAACAACAAAAAGAAAAAAAATTGGCTAATATGAATATGCTTATTTTTAGTACAAAATGAGTCACACAAGACCTGCTTCAGAAAAACTAAGCAGAGTTATCAGTTCCAGAGAGACCATGTGTGGCTCCCTTCGAATAGGCAACATTTGAATAAGACAGTGTTCTTACTTCCTCTTATGAGCAAAAGTCATCCTGTCATGACTTGACCAGCCTAAGAGGTAAGAAGGAATTCTAAGGCCATGATAACAATGAGAAACAAATGGTTAGATTTGGGTGACCCCAACTTGCCTGACTAAAAAAGTGACAGTAGCTTAGTAAGAGCCAACTTCATGATCTCTAAGTCTTTTTCACCATTTTTAAACATGTTATATTTTGGTGATGTGCCACTTGTTTCTCCCAGGTATATCTCAGAAATGACACCTTCTAATCTCCCCAAAAAGGTTGAGTGAACCTACCAGGGAAAGCAATGGGCAGTTGCAGCTATTTCCAGTCATATGGAGACAGCCAGAATCCTGGGAATTCAATTTGCACAAACCACCCTTATCCCATTTGGCAACTGATCATAGAACTCAGAGCCTACAGTTTATGACAAGTGGCCTGGAAGGGAGATGACCACTCACTTCTGAGATGCGTTTGGTCATCCGTACCCAGCACCATAAAATGTTCACTTCCAAATGATGAATTTTAATTTCATTGCATAAGCTTTTTCAAGGGGCAGGTGTCAGAGCTCCATGCTGGCTTCTAGATTGAACATAAGCAGCTATCTGCCAATTGGAATCTGTTTTCCAATCACTTGCAATCTAATATATGGAAATGAATGATGTGGCTCAAGATTTAATGCAATCGGTACTCCTCTGAGCAGTGGGGAAACATTAAATCATGTTAAACAGGGCAGGTGAGCACAGTGTTGATATATGCATAAATAACAAGTGGTCTATTCAACCAGTTCTCAAGTTAAACTAGCAAAGCATTTGCTTCTTTGCTTAAGGGGAAAACATGAATTTCTTTCTTTTTTGTTCTTTTTTTTTTCTTTTTTGTCAGTCGTGGGGCTTGAACTTGGGCTTGGGTGCTGTCCCTCAGCTCTTCAGCTCAAGTCAAGCTCTCTACCACTTCAGCCACAGCACCACTTCCGGTTTTCTGGTGGTTTATTGGAGATAAGAGTCTCACGTACTTTCCTGCCCAGGCTGGCTTTGACCGTGATCCTCAAACCTCAGCCTCCTGAGTAGCTAGGATTACAGGCGTGAGCCATCGGCACCCTGTGAAAACATGAATTTCTAAAAGTTCAGAGGTGAAGTTTATGATCTAGAAGACCACAGCCACTTATGGTCCATGATAGAGGGATATGATAATCATTGGGCTACAAAAAGTATCCTGGAGGAGGAAATGAAGTACCATCAAATTGCCCTCACTGATGGGGAAGTGTATCACTTCCTGTATGGTCCCAGGATTGTTGAGCTAACACAATGGTTAGGTTTTGTTGTTGTTGTTTTGTGGGAACAGCACCAAGAAAAGAAAAACATTTTTTGCATCAATCCAACAAAAACTAAACCAGCTTTACCATTCAGAGAATTAGACATAATGATTATGCCAAAGATATTTTTCTATTCAAACTGGATAATAAAATCTCAGGAGTCTGGGGTTTTCCTAATGTTTCCTTGAATCTAGTAGCACTGAAAATGTACTTCAGTGTTGAGTATTGTTATGAGTTAGAGTTCTGTGCCTCAAAAAGATAAAGTTCTGACTCTCAGTACCTAAAATTGTGGTTTTATTTCAGAAATGTCTTTTCAGATAGTTTCAAGCTATGAAGAGGTCTGTCTGAATTAAAACGAGCTCAATCAAATCTGACTGATAATCTCATTAGAAGAGGAAATTTGTGGGGGTAGGTCTTAAATGGGAAAAACACATGTAATCATAAAGGTATAAGCCAGAGCTCAGGGTCAAGACTGCCTAGAGTAACTGGAAGATGAGAAAAGCAAAGAATTCCTCCTGAAGCCATCAGACGACCCAAAATCCTAACAATATCTTGTTTTCAGATGGACAGCTGACTGAATTATAAGACAGTAAAACTATGTTGTTATAAATAGCTTTGTTTGTGTTACTTGATTAGCAGCAACCCTAAGAATCAGAGCCTTCATCAATTAAATAGGGAAATAGAAAGACTTTAAGCTCAAAGTTCAGATACAACATGCCTAGGATAATCCCAGTCCATTGCTCATTAGACGCAAAATGCCTCAGTGAGCAACTTTCTGATTCCTTAAGGATAAAGTGATATGAATCAGTGTTTAGTATGTTGAAATTCTCACATTGTTCATCGAAGTTAATTTTTCAGTAACAAAAGACAATCAGGTATTGGATACTCTAGTCAAGGAACTTAACTTCACAAGTATTAGCAGCAAAGTGGGACAGGTATGCTTAGGGCCCAACTCCTACATTAATGATCCTTCAAAAGAAAAGGAAGTTGGATATATTTATCTTTTCTTCTTCATATATGACCTTAATGTAATCATGCTGATTAATGTATAAATTAAGTTATGAATGTTCAGGAATGTTCCTCATGTGCTTTCTTATATGTATATTACTACTACTACTACTACTGATAATATAGCTATAGATTATCACAAATGGATGCAGTGGCTTCTAAAATTATCCAGCACATGAGAATTGCTCTCTCTATTTTTTTTTTTACCAAATAGCTCTAAAGGTTTAAAATAACTTAAATATCTTGGCTTCATAAAACACAGAGATCATTAGTGATGACTTGTATATTATTAATGAAGAAATTGGTTCTGGAGAGTTTTAGTCACGCTCCTCAATTCACAGAGGAGTAAAGTTGAAGTTGACACCCAGACCAGCTTAAGTGAAAATCCAGAGTCATCTTGTAACACAAGATTGTGGCAGTATTGCAACAATGAAATGTACAAGTCGTTATGTCCAAAAACGAACTTTACAACTTTGGTGGGGGGGGGAGGATTGGGTGTGGGACGGGGGTTAGGGGGAGGCGGGGAAAGGATGGGAAGGGGAAACAAAGGAGGAGGCTACAATGCTTAATAAGAAATATACTCATTATCTTGCCCATGTAATTGTAACCCCTCTGTACAGTATTTTCACACAAAAAAATAAAAAAAAAGAGTGAAGAAAAAAAAAAGATTGGGCAGAGTAACTTTAAATAAAATGGTAATATCATAGAAAAAAAGATAAGCAAAGAAAAAACAAATATAAACTACTAAAACATAAAATCACTACATTTCTGCAGTAATGCTCTAAAATGTTTTCCTTTTATCTTTTTTAGAGTAAAACATATAACAAACCAAACAAATCAAAACCATTCAGCTACATAGCACAAAGACCAAAAAAAAAATCTGAGAAGAGCAGTTTTTCAAAAAGCTTTTACAAATGCTGAACTTGAGAATTAATTTCTCAAATTAAAAATGGATGCATGCTCTTATCCAGTAATCCTATTTCAGGAGATTTAGCTAACTAACCAACACACATGCTAGAATTATCTGTGTGTGAAGCTAATCATGCAAATATCAACTAGTCTTAGTTACAGAAAACTAACACAACTTAATTTTCTGTTAGTAGGGACTAATTTAGTGGGGAATGTATATTTTTCTTTGCATTCACAAGGGCTCTAATCATTCCCTAAATATAATGTTTTAAAAATTGTCCACAATACAGAAGGGAACCTTACTGCATTGTTGGTGGGAGTGTAAACTTGTTCAACCTCTTTGGAAAGCAGTATGGAGGTTCCTCAAAAGACCCCACATAGAGCTCCCCTATGACCCAGCAATCCCAATTTTGGGCATTTACCTAAATGATCACAAACAAGACCATACTAAAGCTACCATCACAACTATGTTTATTGCAGCATTATTTACCATAGCTAAGATAGGGAACCAATCTCAGTAAATGAATGGCTGCCCCTCAGTAGATGAATGGATCAAGAAAATGTGG
>NW_012267218.1:14695882-14952384 GCF_000151885.1 Dipodomys ordii | reverse complement strand
TTGACTATTTTCAAAAGCTTCCTGTTACCACTACTTTGATTCTATTATAACTCATTGTCTTCTTCTTATTTTTAATATCTGCTATCCTAGAAGCTTCACAGCATTTCACCATGACAGCCAGAATACAATCCTTCTGAAAATGATTTGCCATTCTTTGTTAGAAATTCGCCCACTTCTGCGTAAACCTTGTATCAGTCCCTACTAGTTTTCTTTTAGTTGACCTGGCTATTTCTGTGTTTAGAATTAGAAAGGAACTCATTATTCATCAATAATATTGATTACTAATCAACAAAACAATGTAAGGTTATCATTATCATTATATTGAAATACCTTCTTTTCAATGTTAACATCTATTGGCATGTAGAATGTGTACATGCATATATATATACACAGATATTGATTAGCATACAAAAGTTATGATGTCTGATACATAAAACTCTGCTGTGCTTTTAGTGCTTCATGAAATACTCTTTGAATAGAAAAACCTGTAAAAACAATGTTAGAACAAGAGTCAATGTCTGGATAAGGAGCATTTCAGAAAGTAATTAAATTATTAACAGTAATATAAAAGAATGTTCTAAAGTAAATATAATATTGGTAAATAATTTGAGGAATTCTTGTCTATCTCTGTGACTGTGTCCCTGTCTCTATTTATGACCTTCTTTCCATTTTCTTCTATAAAAGTTATTGTCAAATTTTAACAATCAATTGCTTGAGATTTTTTACACCATTCTTCTTAATAAATACTCAAATAGTTCCATACTACTAAACAATCTAAAATGTATGACACTGAGTTGTGATTTCCTACAGAGTATCTTATAGTATATGGAAATAATATTGATCTAAATATGCCCTTTTGTGAATAACTTATGTGTGAATAAATTATGTGTGAATAAATTATGTGTACATCTTTATTGAAAGAAGATAATTTTGAAAAAGAATAAAAAAAGGCTAACAAGATCTCCAGAATAACTTAATAATTTAATTGACAAAATAAATCCTCCCTTCTTTTACCTTGGATGATAAATTAACAACAACAAGAAGAAATATAGAAAATCCATATAACAACTCTAAACTGAGTTTTCATCTGAAAATGAGTGGAGACTGAGATAGTAAAATGTAGCCTGAAGGCAGTTAGTTTAATATTATTTAATTACATGAAATTGTGATTAAAAATTTAATGAGAAAATGTAATAGGACTGACCTACAGAAGGTGGGGATAGAATTAGATTTCTGGACTGAGGTGATGATGGAGAATCCCTATTAATCCAACATCAATCATTTTCCTTCTGATCTCTATGCTTCCATGCTTTTCTTTCTTTGGAGCAAAAACTAACTGAGCACATCCTTTTTAGGTAGACTCTTAAATTCTATGGATTGCTGTATGCTATTCATGCTATTAATCATGACTTATTCTGCTACTATTTTTCTGTAAATATACATATATGCATATATGTGAACATATATATAGAGCCTACTTAAGTGTGTATGTTTTTACTCATTGATAATACTGTAGTCTACATGAAAATGCCAGCTAGTGACCAGATTTCTGGTCACTCCTGGAATGGAGATTACTGAGTTTCTGCTCTGCTAATCCAAACAGATCACATCGACATTTCACTTACCGTTACTTGGCCAAGAAGTTTGGGATTCTTTTCACATCTCTTGAATTTGTCATTAGGTTGTTGTGTTCCTGCAAGGCATTGCTGGCTGAAAGCACTTGCCAAAGGAATGTGTTTCAAAGTGTCAATGCTTTCTTTGATGAGAGTGGAGAATATGATGATGAATAATTTAGTTGGCACACCAGTGAATGGGGTATATAAGATAGATTAAGATTAAAGTCCTGAGTCCTTGGGTCTTAGAATCCCATTCATAATTTATAAATATGTGTTCTGGCTACTGTTGTCAGCTATCATAGACTAAATCTGGACCCAAACTTATATCACTTGACTCAGCCAATGCTTTGACCCACCTGCTGTCTTCCTATACTGGTATATTTAAAGCAGAATCACTGGCCTGAGATACCACTAAAATTAATTTGGCTGAATCTAAAATGATGGACCTCTTTGAAAGCAAATGTGTAAAAAAGAAAAGGCTTATTCTTCTATGTGAAGGAGTTCCAGTGCACAGGATTCATTCTTCAGCTACTATGACATAACATCACTAAGACATACATGAAGTGTATTCATTGAAGTGAATTTTTGTGTGATAGGAAAAACCAGGAAATACATTTTATCGAAAGAGTATGGGCCTAATAAATCACTGCAAATCAATATAGTAGGAGCATACTAACATGCTTTTTAAAGACTGAAACAACTCTATGGAAATACTTTAATAAGT
This sequence comes from Dipodomys ordii, assembly GCF_000151885.1. Taxonomy (NCBI): domain Eukaryota; kingdom Metazoa; phylum Chordata; class Mammalia; order Rodentia; family Heteromyidae; genus Dipodomys; species Dipodomys ordii. The sequence goes on along the minus strand of NW_012267218.1, from coordinate 14,950,044 downwards.
GCTCAGAATAAAATTTTACTAGGGAATATTAAGAAATAGCATGCTATCTTTAATATATTATACTAAGAAACCAATAGTGTAATCCATAGCTACCACATAATAGTGGTGAAATAACAATGAAGGAATCTTCTGTTGTCTATTTAAAAAGAAATTCTATGCAGTTTTAAACTGCAACAATAATGGGGTAGTGGTGGCTAACATCTGTATTCCTACTATTCACAAAACTGAAACCAGGAGAATTGAGGTTCAAAGCTGCCCAAATAGAAAAGTCTGAGAGAATCCATCCCCAATTAACCTGTAAAATGCTGAACTGAACATGACTGCTGATAGAGATTCTGAGGTTCTGCTTTCTACACTTGATACTAGTAGGTAATTGACCACACACACACACACACACACACACACACACACACACATACACACACATACCTTAACATTATATTGTCTAGCTCTATTATTAATATGTTAAATGTGAATATATAAATATTAGAAAACCATGGACAGTTTTTAATAGGAAAATCATGAAATTTCATATTCATATATTTTAATTCTATATACTTGCTTCCTACTATATCACTGATAATTCTTGTCACTAACATGTCTCTGAAACAGATCCTTCCTCTAGGCTGAAGAGTAGTACATTGTTCAACTCTGAATAGACTAAAGGGATGAACATCTTTCTGTGGGCCTCTTCAAAATTCTGCTTTAAAGATCAGAACTAGGAAACTCTAGATCTCTCTATTCAAATGTACCTATTGCTTCAAAATCACATGCAAAATAAATATGAATAAGGTATACACAAAAACATAAACACATATAAATTCAAAGTCAACATCATCACTCTACCAGTCACCTAGTCTTTCTGATATTTAAATACTGTGTTTTATTTTTTTTCCAAACATGGCTGCAGTGATTTTTCTACAAGCTTATTGTCATAATATTTACAAAACACTTCTGAGCCAGATTTCTCTCATAGAATTTCAAGCTCAATTTAACTCATCCTCCAAACAGACAAAACAGAATAATAACATTTCTAACAGAAAAACACAGAAGCGAATCAAACTCATGTTTCAAACCAGTAAGTTTATCTAGGCAAATTTCCTGTGGGCTCTGCCCATGCATGTAGTTTTAAATATGAGATAATGGAATAATTCATATGACCACCTCCTGCTCTCTAATCCTTTCCTCTCCTCACCTGCCACAAAACCTTTACAGACTGAATGGGAGCTCTACTGCAGGCACAACTTCACTGTGGCTGTTGTATTAATTGTTCTTCTCTAGCATATAATTATAAATTTATTCACCTTATTAAAATCCTCATATAAATGAATTTCTTGAAAAACAATAATAGGCAAATTACACTTTTTAGTAGTAACAGACTGGAATGGCTAAGATAATTTTTTCAAAAGTTTTTGATAGGACTGACCAGGTTCTAAAAGGTAAAAAAAGTTAATGTTTTCTTAGCTGCTATAAAATAAGGGCTTATATGGCCTATCTTCTTAGATCATTTCTGTGTTCCTGAGTTCTAACCAGAATATCAGAATTCTCTACAGGACAATTAGAAAATGAGTTTCTTTTAGGACAAACTTTGGACAAGTCTTCGTGTATACGATAAAGAAGTATACGGAAGATAACAAAAAAACTATAGATTATATTTCCTGCCTGAATTACTTTAAACATTTAAAAACTTTTAGCTTCCTCTACTGAGAATTCACAACTGGATAGAGAAGTGCTCAGGACATTTTCTCACTACCTGCATATCTTTCACAAAGGGAAGTCAGCACCTCATTAGCAAAAAGGGTTTTCTTCCTTTCTGTTTCCTTTGAATTTAGCCTGATTTTCTGACCCGATTTGGCCACTAGTGCACAGAAAAAGTATATGGCTTCCAAATTCATGCTTAAAAATTTGTTGTTTGTGTTCTCATGCTTCTGCAATGCCAGTGATTGGTCCTCTCAGACTATTGCTTTGATATCTCACAGTTGTAAAGAAGCCCAACTGGCCACATGGAAAGACCACAAGGAAGAGAACCAAAGTGCTCTTAGAGATAGTTATAAGCTAGGCAGTCTCTTCTCTTCCAGTAACATGAAATCCTGCTAATAGCATCAGGTGAAGCCATGAGGAGACTTATATACCCATCTTACAGAATCATTAGTTGTTTTAGACTGCTGGTTTTGTATTTTTGCTTACAATGTGAACAACAAATTATGCATCAAGCTTTACCACCCCAAATTTGTGATCCTTGCTATAAACCAGTATGAAATGAAATAAAGATGCTGACTCAGTTAAATATAATTGCATTGTTTCATCTTATTTAGCATTTTATTAATCTTCTAATGCCTATCTTTCTTTTAGTTATAACCTAAACTCTTCTATATATTTTAATGAACACTTATTCAACATGCTTGGCATGGTTTAATGGTAGAAGATAATTTTTAACTGAAAAAATGGAGCATTTTAATTAAACATCTTAATTGGACCCTTAATTATCAACTGAAAAACTCCCCACACTAGTTTTCATTTTTCCCATCTTATAGTTTTCCTTTTGGATAAATCTGTGTTGATTTCAATATTTTCCTTTTGGATAAATCTATGTTGATTTCAATGGTCAACACTTGATACTAGTTTTGCTATAAGACAAAATACTCATCTTCATCGCTTAAACTAAAACCTACTTACATGAAGTATTATAGAGGAAATGCCTAGTGTGCTACTTGCTCTGTAAGAGAATGCATTTAGTAACACTGTTTCCTTCTGTCTTTTCTTAGTTCCACCTGTCTGGTGATCCTTTCTCAGTCAGAGTCACTCCACAGCTGCTCAGCCATGGTCATCTAAGTAGAACACTCATAATTTGCTGCCCAGTGCAATTCAAGTGTCAGATCTGTTATAAATTTTACCTTCCCAAGAAAAATAACCCATTTCCCTTCTCTGTATGCTACTCTTCCTTTATCTGTAATGGTGCCTGTCATATTTAACATATGAGTGAATATCCCTAAACACACATCACAAGATTCCTAAATTGGATGGCTAAGGCCTAACTCATCAAAAATCTCTAGAGCATACCAAAATCCTTGCGCACAGTAAAAAATTTATAAATGCATTTCAGACAGTTAATCAATGAATCATCCATTAATTGATATGATTGTATAATTTTAATCCAATAGCTCTTACCTTAATTTTGCCAGTTTCTTAATTTTGTCACCTAATGCGTATAACATGACATGTCATACTATTTCACCCTAGACTTCTATGTTGTTGGGTTGTTGTTGTTTTTTGGATAGGGGGTTAAAGGGATAGAAACCAAACACTTTCATATATTTCCACCTGGTTTATTTTTTGATTGTTATTTTAATCTAAACAGTGTATTAATTGTTTATACCAATTCTCATTAACTGCATGTGATAGATACCCAAATATATAAATTATTTAGCATGTTAGAAAAAAATGTGTCTGAAATTTTATACTTGTTAAGTAAGCAGGATTTGTACACAGCATTGTTTTAGATATTACATACATCAGTGACTGAAAATCACTTTATAACTTAGTGAATAGACAAAAAAAACCCACTATTTTATGATGTAATTTACCATGAAAGTAAATTTTACCTATGCAATTACTATAAAATTTTACATATCATATTTTGATAAATTTAAATGCACAAACTGCAAAATATTTTGATCAGGTACTGAAATTCTATTTTCTTTATCTATCTCATATATGTCAAGTTGTTCATCTCTTGGCATTAGTACAGTAATATTAGGTTAAGTTCAATTAAAATCTTGGGTGTCTTCTATACAACTGTTTTTTTGGCCTGAAAAAAAGAAAGGGGGTGGCAATTAAGTCTCATTAATGGAATGAGAAGATGATATTAAATCTTAAATAATGTTTTCCTTGAGAACACAATTGAAATCATAAACCTCAACAGTCACAACGTGAGATAGTGTTTCTAAAAAACCACTTCAATTCTAATTATATCTAGGAGATAAAAGAAACCAGCTGTTTATTTTTTTGCGATAGCTCACTTGGATGATGTCCAAAAGGTAAAGCTAGTGAGTTTATAATCTTCCCACCAGCAACATATTGAAGCAGCATGGTGCTGCACCAGCAGTTTTAGAAGTACTTGTTTGTTTAGCTTTTATCAAACAGTAACATCTTTTGCATTTGCAAGGGAGAAATCTCTCAGAATTAAAGAGACATTGCCAAGACTCTTTCCTTCCATAGCACCCAGTCCACTATCCTCAGAACCTCTAAGTCCTGCTGGGCCTCTGCCGTTCACTGGGAAAACAATGAGGCTGTTCATAAAGAGGTGCTCACTCCCTCATCTCTGCTAGTTCCTTTATAGTTTCTATGAAGGCTTGATTGATTACCCGGGGAACATATACTAAGCTCCATCAGAGTGCTCATTAAAGAGACTGGAACTTGATTTTGAAGAACTGAGAATCCATTTGAGTTTTCCCTGCTCTATAATACAGTGCCTCTGGGTACCCATTAGAAAAGTCTCAAGGTGAGGCAACTATTAGATTGCATTTAGGCAAAAGGAGAAAGCACTGTGCCTTGTGATGAAGTGCTTTTAACATTTTGCAGTTTAACATAATTGCATTCTATTAAGAGGGTTCTACCATGAAGCCTTTCAGTCAAGAGCCCTATCAAAGAACTTGGTTTCACTTACATCTCAATTGAAAAGTCAGATTTTATTCCTAATGCTATTTCTAGGGACAACTTAATAACTAAAAGATCCATCAGGAAACTCCAACAAGTATGGTAACTACATCTGCATGGATTTTATAAAAATATATATGCATACAATAGCTATATATTGGAGCATATATCTTCTACTAATAATTGGTATAGAGATGAATGTGATTTTGTTTTTCTAATCATTGTTTATGAAAGTAAAAGACCACAAGGAATATCAAATACCTGTTAAGAATATGTTAGATGTCTTATTGTTTTCATATTAGTATTTATAATATACCAGTACAAGAATATGTGTGTATGTTCTGATCCGTGTTAAATGGAAACAAGAAAAAGAGAACATCCAGGATGGAAATAGAATTCTCAAGAATTTTGGAATGTTATGTCAATCTTCAACATTGACCTGACTGTGGCCTTAGTACCTTCATAACTTCCCTACATCTCATAATTCTTCAACTGTAACCTAGGATCCAAATATCAAAGGAATTGGAATGTTGTGAATATTAAAAAATGGAATTTTTGAAAGTAGATGTGCTCCCCAATTGAAATCTTAAGTGCCATATTTATATTTGCTCTATTAGTTCTCTGAAAAAAAAGGAGGTGAAGAGCTATCTGACATCAGTTACGATGAGTCTCTTTCCACTACAAAGTTGTATAGGTGCCTTAAATGTATTTAGAACATTATTTTATTTTGCATGTCCCAATAAATCAATTTTAGTTGTAGAAATCAAGATGATAGCTAAGAGTTCTCATATTTTTTGGATTTCAAAAGAGAACAAACAACTGATATTTCTAGAGCTCAGAGGAAATCTCAGATAACTGATTTTAAGGAAATTATGTGAACATTTTCTGCAAGATGAACACTTTATTGTCTTATGAGAAACTTTTGCTTCTTATTTATTTTCCCAAAATTATTAGTTTAAAGAAGTAAGAAAAGTGATAGACTTTGTTTTAGGATAAAGGCAACAGATAACATACAACCATTATTAATATAAAATGCATTTTTATTTACTATGAGATCAAATGACGGATGTATTTTAACCATCAGCTATCAGAATACTCTAATGAATGCTTTCTGACTATAGAAAAATACAAGTAATGACATAAACAGAGTAAAGAGAGTAATTATGATTCATTGACATGAGTTTTCTCTATATTTTAATTCTCTGTATAACAGAAGTGATTCATAAACAATGTATATACTACATTCTATTTGGCATTAAGTGACACTGAGAAACACAATTTCACAGCTTAAGAATTTCTTACTACTTTGAGACTTTGGACTCCAGTTATTAATATTTGTCAGATTAAATTATTTGTATAAAATAATATTAATAAGTGGAGTCCAAAGTGGTATATATATATATATATATATATATATACAACTATGTTAAAACTAGTAAAATGTCAATATTGATAACTAACATGGATTTAATAGGTTCAAAGAGACCAAAACAAGATAAACTAGATTTATTTCTGTTTTTAAAATGTTAGCTAAACTACAGTAAGAAAATATTACATATATTTGTAAACATATATGTAGATAAATAAGTATATGTATAATTTAATGGATGCATATCAAATATATCAGTTGAATTAATACATATATGATATATATCTATAGATATTAAAGTAATAGATATATATTGATATAGATATGGATATATACATATATTAGTTAAATTAATAGTGATAGTAGAGGTCAGTAGAGAACCAAATAACATCCTCAAAATGCTCAAGAAATGTTACTTGTAACTGAATTATCATTCACAGTGGCAGGTCTTTTTTTGTTTGTTTTTTTTGTTTTTTAATTTTTTGGTTTGTTTTTGTTGGTTGTGGGGCTTGTATTCTGGGCCTGAGTGCTGTCCTGAGCTCTTTAGCTCAAGTCAGGTGCTCTGCCACTTAAGCCACAGCTCCACTTTTGGTTTTCTGAGTGGTTAGTTGGAGATAAGAGTCTCACAGACTTTCCTTGCTAGGGCTGGCTTAGAACCATGATCCTCAGATCTCAGCATCCTGAGTAGCTAGGATTACAGGTGTGAGCCAACAGCGCCTAGCTTACAGTGACAGCTTTAAAAGTTATGTTACTCAAGTGAGACCAAAACAATATGATTAAATTAGACAATATGACTTAAAATATGTGGTTCTTTAAGTTATTTAAAATATGAGGAAAGCACTTATGTAGAACTTATGAGATATTAAGACCCGAGATGAAGAAGTTGTAACTGAGTGGTTAAATAGAAAATAAACAGCCTTTTTGTTTCATCTGTGTCATATAAAGAGTGTGAAAGCTATAAACATCTGTCTTATAAATTAAAAAAAAAACCCTGGACAAGCCAAAATCAATTATGAATCCATCAGACTCCTGACATAGGACATGACACCACACTAACACCCTAACACCAGGTGAGGGGGGCCAATCCTTAAAGCCAAGATCTGCTCACCTGGAGCAGAATTCTCTGTTGCCATTGGCTGACAAGAACCTCTCAACTGAGCAACAGTATTTTTAAGGATGGTTGAACAGAGAATGAGACAAATCCAAGTATGAAATACTCATGATATCTTCAACCTTACTTTTAGTACGGTTTTCTTTGTTCAAAAAAATGATAGTTTTGTGTCTCCTTTGGAATTTCATTTGATTTGGAAATTTTCAGATGTTACTTTCAAAATGTTGTTACCCCTCTGTAACATTCTCTTCCTCTGTCTCCAGCTATACAAAAATTTTAGGAGCTCATCATGCTTCTGTTCATTTCTAATCAGTTTTTTTTTCTGTGATTTATCTACAGATATTTTCTAAGAACACAGAACATCCAAGTAAGCGAGCTTATTGGAGGTATTTTGAAATAGCTCATGGAAAAATTGGAAAAGTAAACAGTCTGAGAAGAAGTCACCACTGTTTACAATGATGAACTCTCATAACTTTCCATAGGACCTTGACCACAAGCTCAACTCTGCCCCACAGGGAAGAAGTAAAGGAAACACTCAAGTTTCCTGGTGCTGCTTCCAGTATATCCACCTCTCTTCTAGGCACTCAGTAACTGCAAACTCAAACACCATCTTTATCATTCAATTTGGGGAGGTGGTAGGATTTCCCATTCTATCTGCCCTAAATGATTCACAAGACCAGTACATCTGGCCATTTGTCAACCTGAGGAAAATCTCTACTCCAGTTTTTTTCTGATGTTGCTGGAGAAGGTGATTACTAGCATTCTTTCTTTTTTTCTTTTTCTTTTTCTTTTTTTTGGGGTCCTGTTGTGGGGCCTGAACTCTGGGCCTGGGCACTGTCCCTAAGCTCTCCAGCTCAAGGCTAGCGCTCTACCCCTTGAGCCACAGTGCCACTCCCGGCTTTTTTCTTTTTGCTTAAGTGGTGCTGAGGAATCAAACCCAGGGCCTCAGGCATGCATGGCAAGCACTCTACCACTGAGCCACCTTCCCAGCTCCTACTAGCATTCTTTCATTCTTAAATTTTCATAAAAATTGTTCATTCCCAGGGAATTACCACCACTTGTCTGATAATTAAAATTATCAATTAAATTCCATGTTGGTAATTGTCTATAAATATTGACATGCTTTCATCAAGACCATCGGGATGGTATTTTATTTCTCTCAAGTAGATATTTGCAAAATTGTTATTTTTGATTTCTTGGGGGAAAATCCAAATTAAAGTCAATTAATTGAAAGTTCCATTTGAAATATAAAAATGTTAATATTTGGTTAGTTAAGCCCAGAATTATTGGGTGACCTTTAAGATTCTTAGAATGAAGACTTGCAAAGAAATCAATGATAATTACATACTAATAATTGTAAGCATTATGCCCACCTTTGGTCCTCAGCTCCACCCAGACCTGAGCTCTTTCTAGCCCTGGAATTCCCTCCCTACAGCTGGCCACTCCCTCTCTCCACCCAGACCAACCTGAGTACCCACCTACCTTCACTTCCTGCCCCCAGACTCTCCTGCTACCTGGATAGGTGAAAATATGGCTCCTCTAATAAACCTTTTAGGAATCTTTCTCCTTTGCATGGTCCTTTGGGATGAATGTGAAGGATTCCTTTCAATAATAATCAATGAAGCCTGGTGCCGGTGGCTCACTCCTGTAATCCTAGCTACTCAGGAGGCTGAGATCTGAGGATCATGGTTCAAAGCCAGCCCGGGCAGGAAAGTCCATGAGACCCTTATCTCCAATAAACCACTAGAAAACTGGAAGTGGTGCTATGGCTCAAGTGGTAGAACGCTGGCCTTGAGCTGAAGTGTGCAGGGATAGCGCACAAGCCCAGAGTTCAGGCCCCATGACCGACCAAAAAAAAAAAAGAAATCAATGACATTGTCCACATATGTTTTCTATGATTTCCTGTTTATTACATATGATCGAACACTAAATAATTAACTTGATAGGAGAACATTTGATAATCGTTTAATGTGTACACTCAGCTTTATTTATATAAATACCAATTTGGTCTATTTTTCTTAGATTTTGTGAATTTAATCTGCCTTCGATGAATAAGTAAGCAATCAATTAGTTAGCTAGTTATTATAACAAATTTTCTGTCATAAACATAGACTAATCATGGTATAATATTACAACCTACTACCTTATATTGAAAATGTACTTGTGCAATACAGGAAGCAATTTCTTTCTGAAAATTTCCAATAACCTTGTAATGAAGAGGCTTGGAAGATGGCTCAGTGGTAGAGCGCTTGCCTTGCATGCATGAGGCCCTAGGTTCAATTCCTCAGCACCACATAAGCAAAAAGAAAAAAGCCGGAAGTGGCGCTGTGGCTCAAGTGGTAGAGTGCTAGCCTTGAGCTGGAGAGCTTTGGGACAGTGCCCAGGCCCAGAGTTTAGGCCCCACGTCTGGGAAAACAAAAATAAACACACAAAAAAACCTTGTGTAAGATATCATAAAATGTATATTAATGAAGAAAATATAGAGTAATGAAAGTCAAAATGATTCCTATAAAATTATACATCTTGGTTTTTTACAAAAGGTGTTCACACCTAGATTTTTTCACAGCCATAAGAAAGAAAACAGGAAGTAAGACTGTTGGTTCAAGTGGTAGTGGTCTCAGCTCAAGCAACAAAATTAAGGCAGATTCTCAGGACCTGAGTTCAAGCCCTAAGACACACACACACACACACAAAACACACACACACACACACACACACACACACATGCACACATAAAAATAAATAAAATTAAACAACCAAACAAAAATTGTGTGCTTTGGTAGGCACCAGTGACTCATGCCTATAATCCTAGATATTCAAGAAGCTAAGATATGAAGATTAGTATTCAAAGCCGGCTAGGGTAGGAAAGTCTTTGAGGCTCTCATTTCCAATTAACTACCAGAAAAAAGCTGAAAATGGAGTTGTGGTCCCAGGGGTAGAACACTAGGCCTGAGCACAAACGCTGAGGACCACGACGCAGTCCCTCAATTCCGGCCCTAGGAATTTCACCTTCACCACTAAAGAACAAAAAAGAAAAAAGTTAGAAAACATTACTTCAAATTAGGGATAAGAAAGAAAAAAGCCCTCAAGAAGATCAATTATTTTCACCAACTATTAAATGTTCCCGTATATGCTAAAATAAGCTACTTTATTTAAATATGTACTTTCCATACTGTAACTCTTGTCCTTAATTTTATAGTAAGTATATGTCTTAATTAAGATTGTCACAACAGAATGTCTTAGACTGGGTGGCTTAACCAAGTATTTATTTCTGGATGCTGGAAGTCCAGGTTAATGGTTTCATTGTGTAGTATTTCTTGATTAGAACCAATGGCTATCTCACATACTGTAGAGATAAAGAAGAAGAGAATGAGAGAGGGAGAATTAGAGAGAGAGAGAGAGACAGAAGAGGAAAGAGACACAGAGGGGGAGAGAGAGAGAGAGAAAGAGAGAGAGAGACAGAGAGAAAGACAGACAGACAGAGAAGCTGATCTTATCAGCTCCTGGAAAGAATGCTACTGCACCATGAGATCCTTTCTCTAATGATGACACCCTAAACAAACCTCCTAGAAGCCCCACCTGCAAATATCATCCCTTTGGGCATTAGTACTTCAAAATAAATATGAACTTTGTAAGAACATAGACATTCAATTCTAGCAGCATATACCTGAATTTATTTCTGGGAATTTCAGATAAAAGAAACTATTATTTTCCTGGATTCAAACAAAGAATCCCATTGTTACAGAACACATAGGATGTATTTATAAAAAATAAATATGTTAAATACCCCCCCAAAAGAATTACATTGTTAAATTCTTAGTAGTAGCAGAGCAGAGAAAAAGAAGGTGAAAATCAAAATATACTTTTTTTAATCCTATTATCCGTGCCCTTGTTTTATTCTCTCACTTAGGTTAGCATGTCTCCCTATTCAAACATGGATTTCTGAGCCTAAGTATCAGTTTTATTCCATAAACACAAATGTGGGTGGGTATATGTGGGTATATGCATGAGTGTCTTATATAATTCTGGTTTGACCTGGCATGGTAAAATCATGGAACTTAAAACAAATTGTGTTAACAGGGCACCATTGGCTCACACTGTAGTCCTAGCTGCTCAAGAGGCTGAGATCTGAGGATCACAACACAAAGCCAACTCAGAAAGAAAAGTCATTATGAGATTCTTATCTCCAATTAACAATTCAGAAACCAGAGGTGGTGTTGTGGCTCAAAGTGATAGAGCACTAGTCAGGGACAGAGCCCAGGTCCTGAGTTCAAGCCCTACAATTAAACTTTTCTTAAAACAATACTCCTTGGCTAAAACAAAAACAAAAACACAACTCAAAATTCCCTGAAGGGGACATTATTTTGACAGTATGGGGATTTGAACTGGGACCTTTGGGAAATGCTTTACAAAGTGAGCCACACTTTCACGATTAAAGCAGAAGAGTCTTATTCTGAAAACTCTGATAGCACTGGAATGGTACTATGTTAATTCATATTAAGATCACGAAAGTTCTATTCAACCCTGAAAGAACTGATAATAATTACTAAGAGCAAACTTAATATCTACATATCAAATCCTATGAGAATACAACATTTATTCCCAGATTTTCTGAATGCAGTTGTTGAAGGTATCTCACATAAATAGTCCAAAACATAAGTCCACATATGCTTACCGCGGCATTGTAAACTCGAAAGAAAATGTTTGACTTCTGCTTCAAATTACTTGAGAATATGTGACTAACTCAAAGTCACACAGCACACTGACTATACAAGGAGCAAATGTCTAATCCTTTTGTTTCCACACTATTTTCTTCATTGAATTCTAAAGAAACAAATTACCAATGAATAGAAATCACTTCCACCCAAATGGTTAAACAGCCAGGAAAAAATAGAAACAAACCAATTTATTTTTAAGAAGAAAAAAATGAAACACTTCCATGAAACTGCCCTGATTGATACAATTCTGACTAAGGACAAAAACTTTGGGGGTGAAAACCTGACATTTTGTTACATTACCAATTTGGAAAATAATCCTATGCCCAATGATATAATGTCAACCTGTCATGCTAGCAATTTTTCCTTTTGTGCTGTCAGATCATTCATCATAACAACAACTAATAGCTCTCAGTCTTTTATACATCTTGAGCAAGCTTTAGAGGAAAATTGTTTTTCTCCTGTTCAGAAGCCTTTTTGCCTCTTATGAAAAACAAGTATAGGAACACTATCCATGAGCTGCAAAGTACCAGAGCAATTTCCAGTAATCTTTTTTTATTTTGTTCGAGTATAAACAAAGGAGGAGGCAACAATGCTTGATAAGAAATGTACTCATTATCTTGCCCATGTAATTGTAACCCCTCTGTATGGTATTTTCACAATTAAAAAAATTTCACAGGAAAATAAATTCAGGAAATTGCAAAAAAAAAGTATAGAGTTTTCCAAATTTTATGAAATAGAATCCTAATTATTCCAAATTGAATATGACTCTATTGCTAGAATGTGTTTATGATTCTATTTCCTCCTCAGAAACACTATCTTAACCATAATATCCATTATCATATTAAAATTCTAAAGTAGACTTTGTATACTCCTAAATTTTGGACTACATCATAGTACTTTTTAATGTCAGAACAAACCTCAGATTCTTTGAGTTGTTTTGCATGTATTCAAGAGTTTGTTTTGTAAAAGGCATGTTTAGAGAAAAATAAAGATTTTTTTAAAAATATGTTCTTCTGCCTACCCATTTACAAATATTTTTTAAGACATTGGGAATGGTATAAACTGGTTTATCCACAAATTTCTCTTCCTTCGTAATGTACTCTCTTATGGTCTCTCTGCCACTCTTCAAAAGTAAAATGTCCAAGAGCAGTTATAGAATGAGAAGATAGAGATTTGTAGAGGATTAACCAGGATTTTTGTTGTCTCCATCAGGAAGATATTGTCACTCAAGGTTGCTCCTATAGTCATGTTGTTTATTGTGGTAAATGTGATTCCATACTACTTAGCTCCAGATATTTTAGGTATATATATATATATATATATACATATATATATATGTATGTATATATATATATATATATATATATATGGTGTGTGTGTGTGTGTGTGTGCGTGTGTGAATGACATCTATCTAGGGTTTAATCTCCATATAGTATGTTTCTTGTTGCATTAGGATTTTCTAGAAAACTATAATAATATGAAAGACAGAAAGAAAAAGAGATGAAGAGAGGAATAGAGAATGTACATTTTAAGAAATGATGATAGAAGCCAGTAAATCTAAATATTGCAGAATAGACTGGGTCTTTAAGTCTAGACACCAAGGGAAGAGTTGATGTTATAGCTTGAGCCTGAAAAACTATCAGAGGTAGAATTCTCTCTTTTTGTAATGAGTGAAACAAATCTGGGACTTGAACTCAGGGTCATGTACTCTCCTCATGGCTCATACTCATTTCTTGAGCCATTCCTCAATTTCAGCATTGCATTGGTTAATTGGAAATAGAGTCTCATGGACTTTTCTGCTGAGACTGGCTTTGGACAACTGAAACTACTAAGAAAAAGCCAGAAGTGGTGCTGTGGCTCAAGTGTTGCAGCACTAGCCTTGAACACAAGGAAGCTCAGGGACAGTGCCCAGGCCCTGAGTTCAAGCGCCAGGATTAGCAAAAAAAATCAATTTATGAATTTAAAAATATATAAGAAAAAAGGCACAGTAATTCATGGGGTATCTACTTGTAATTTAAATGTCAATCCCACCTGAAAATCCCTGCATAGGGACTTTCTACACTGATAATGGAGTAGATAATATCGAATCCACTGATATTGTATTAGATACCTTGGTATGATGAATTGTTGACAGGTGACATGTGACATTAACTTTTCTCCAAGTTAGAGATATTGGTTAATTGCTGGGTTTTAGACTCAATTTGGCTTCCACAAAATTGAATGTGATATTTTTTTTAAATTTCATACATTCACTTATTTTACTTCCTTTTGGAAGCTGTCACGTCATGCAATAACTCAGCCTAATTTCTACATTCTAAGTCAGGCACTGGGATTTAAGATCTTAAATAAAAATGGGGTAGTATACAGACAAAAGTTTTGTTTTACACATACGTGTGACTAGTAATGGGTGAAAATTTTTTGATGTGTCAGGCACATCCTATTTTGAACCTACAGTACTGTCTGTAAATTGACTACAAGTAGTAGTAACATTATATAACTTTGACTTGGTATTTTGGAGAAGAAGAGCTCATTTGGCTCATCTATAATATAAGGATTATATTTCCATGTAGACCACAATGCAAGAATATATTATTACTAATCTAGTGTCTCAGAAATATGTACATGTAGACAAAATGAGTAAAATATTCTAGGGTTACACAAAGGTGATATATTTAGGATGTTAGGGATTTCTGCCTGGAATTAAAGTATGAATCACAATGACCTTGCTAGAATGGTATCTTGGAAATGTCTCAGATATGTTCCTGCGAAGGCATAGGAAAAAATAATAGTACTACCACAACTGTTGTGATTATATCATGGCAGAGTGGCATAGACGAAGCCTTCAATAAGGGAGTGGATTTTTGTTTATTCTGTGTCGCATTATAGTAACAGAAGCTTCAGAAGTTATAAGATAATGTTCAGAAAAATCACCATTGTTTTTCAGGCTCCAGCTGTCATACCAATTTCCTCCAGGTCATTAGATCCCAACCAGCACAGATTACCTGTGGTGGCAAAATGAAATAGAAATTATTTATTTCCAAGCATGGTTCCTGCTTTCTGAATCAGAAAGACTAGATCTCACAGGCACCTTGATTTCTTTACTGGAACTAGTTCCTACCTATAGGTTATCATTAGCTCCTACCTAGGAAACAATTCTATCCCCCCATCAAGTACTTCAATAATATCCAAACAGTGATGGTAACTAATATGTTGGATTATGAAAGACATGCCCTATTCATACTGCTGATTTACTTTGATACTGCTGATTTGGTCTGGAAGCTGGCAAATGATGGCAGATGGTCATGAGAAGTCATGATTCATTAAGCACAGAAGCTTGTTCAATTATGATTCATTCATTCCTCCATTCAGCAAATCTGTTTAACATGGAAGCAGTTGCAAGTGTTAAAGTAAATTGAGGCAAAGTGATCATGGGGAGTAGCCATAAAGGCACATGGTCAATAAATCCCTGATATATATTAGATGGACATTGGGTTGCCATTAATGAAATTCTTTCTGTATTTTACATGGGAATATAGGTCTTAGTAGACAAAGATGCTCACAGTTGGATATTAAGTCCAAATCAAAACCTACTAAATTTTTAGTCAAATGATTGTGGTTTCTGCCACTCTTTTCTCTTTCTCATTCTTTTTCTTTCCTAGTTTAGCTTGCTTTTTAATACCAGCAGCACCTTGAAAGCAAGGAAAAGAACTAGTTAAGTAAAATCAACATTGGGGGGAAAATTTTTCAAAAGGAGAAATTTCATGATTTCTCAGGAAAATTTAGTAATTTTCCTAAGAAAGTTATAGTGATACTATATTTTTTGAAAGCAAAATAAAACAAAACCCCTAATAATAAGTAACCTCCTTTCTTGAAGTAGATGTAAATCATCAACTTCCAATTAGAACATTGAAAAATCTGAATAGCTTTAAGTTATGAAACTCAGTTCCAGAGATCTTGAGACATTGCTATTCTCCTGACAGTAGTGGTATGTCGGGGGAAAATTTCCTAATTAATGAGAAAGCACTAGGTTTCAGGTAACTGAGGGTGACAGGGAGAGTTTTTGGCTTGGCAATCCATGCCAAGGGCAGCAAAAAGTGACTAAAGATGTATTCATTGTACTTATTTGTTGTTACTGGGCAGGGCAAGGAGAACAGGAAATAAAGGCCAGCATTCCTCCTTTCTTCCCAAGGTGGAAGCACACATAATCATATTAGAAAAAGAAAAATGACCTCTTCTCCTGTATGTTGTCAACTTTACAGAAAGCCGGACAAAAACTTATCTTCACATTTGTAGAAGGAAAAAGAAAAGTTGATCAGAGAAAAAGTTAATCCTGTTTTATGGACCTGTGGCCAGTAAAGGGATTAAAGCTGTGTAAACATGCTCCAAGCATTTCCTTTAGACACGATATACATATCCAGCTTTCTAGGAATGCATAGAAACCAGACAGATGGCATGAAGTATTCAGTTTTTTCCATGCTTAAAAAAATGGTTAGAAAAATGATTGAATTACTTTTCCTCATGGATGTTAGCTGTCTCTCAATCCTTCAGCTGCTAGGCTCTTCATTTATCTGATTATGCTGCTTTTGCCAAAGGATCAGAAGTCAGTAGTTCAAAGGTCTTAGCTTATAATATTCAACTCCAGAAAGTGGTGCTGTGGCTCACAGTGGCACGGTGGTAGAGTGCTAGCCTTGAGCGAATAAAGCTTAAGTTTTAACTCTATTCCAAACATGAGCAAAAGGTAATTCCTGCCCCATATGGGGGATAGAGGGTAAAAGGCATTCTACTTAAAAATTAACTCACCAACAATAATAATTGCTTGTTCTAAATGGAAAGAAATTCCTCTGGATTCAGGTAGTGAATGCAGCATGAGACACAGAAATAAAACAGAAGGCAAAGCAAGATTAGGAAAACCAAACTCAAGGGCTGGATGGACACTATCATGTAGAACAGAAATCTAGACAAAGATACAGAGAGATCTCTTTGATGTCTCTTGGTAGAGCCCTGAGAAATTAAGTGATCTACTCTCCCTTAAAATCTCATCAAACTATCAGTGTATCAGTATCTCTCTAAAGGTTCTGATCTATGAGAGTACCTCATCTGAAACATTTTGGATTATATTTTTTGTTTTCAAGTTTTTATTTTTTACAAAAGTACAATATTGGCATAGACATAAGATATCTTTGGAACAGGATCCCAGCCAACATACCATTTTGTTGTTTTTCTCTGCCTACTTAATTAGGTAGGGAAAAAAAAGCAAACAATGAAATAGAAAGCTTAAAAAATTACTTTTATCAGAAGGAATTCCAATAAAAGAAAATGAGATTTTATGTTATTTTACTGATTGTTTTCCTCCCCTCATTTGTCACTTAAAAAAATTATTGTAAAGGTGATGCACACGGAAGCTACAGCTACATAACTCAGGTATTGAGTACATTTCTTTTTCAACAATGTCACCTCTTCCCTCCTTTTCTCCCAGTTATTTTTTTTCCCTCCTGCCCGTCCCACCCTAAAAATTGTATACATCTTCTTTTTTTGTGTGTGCCAGTCATGGGGCCTGGGTGTTGTCCCTCAGCTCTTCAGCTAAAGGCTAGGGCTCTACCACTTGATCTATAGAGCCACTTCCAGTTTTGTCTACTTATGTGGTGCTGAGGAATCAAACTCAGGGTTTCATGCATGCAAGGCAAGCATTCTACCACTGAACCACCTTCCTGTATAGTTCATTTTCAACATAGTATCCAGTGATTATCATTTGCTGCATTAGTTCATCCTTTCTCCCACCATTTCTATTTTTCCCTTACCATTAGCAAAAACAGTAAGCTTACATACAAGACAAAAAGTACAAAAATGAAAAACAGTGATAAAGGATGTAAAAAAGGAGGAATAAAGCCCACAAAAGTGATAGAAAAAAAAACAAACAAAAAACGCTTATTTTCATTTCTTAGAATTCATTTCAATAAGCATCATTTTATAGGACCATATGCACATAGTTATTGAGCCCTTGTGATCCTCTCCTAAGAATATCCTCCTTTGTCCTCACTGTATGAAATGTTTAGGATCCCTTTTAAGATTTCAGTACCTTTTGTCTTGTATGTAAGTTCATCTGTTTTGGAGAGGGTAAGGAGGAGCACAGAAATGATGGGATAAAGGATGAACAAATGCAACAGTGATACTCACTAGACACTATGTTGAAAATGAACTTTACAACTTGTCAGGGAGGGGGAATGGTAGGGAAAAACAGAGAGAGTGGGAGGGAAGTGTTTACACAGTTTAAAAAGAAATGCACTTATTACCTGACTTATATAACTGTAACCTCTGTACTTCATCTTTACAATAACAATAAAAACATTAAATAGCTTCTAATTAGCATGTCTTTCTTGCTATTGTTTTCATTAAAAGAATAATGCCCCATTGAAATATTTTAATATTTATTTGTTTGTACTTCGAAAATTTATTTGACTATTATAGCAAATGAAATTTTATAGCACTGCTTTTAAAACTATAATATGGTATACATCAAAATACAGAGTTGACAACCTATTAGCTACATTGTTTGCTAGAAAAGCTTTATAAAATAGATTATCAATTACCTCTAAAAAAATTCTGCATTTATTGGCAGGGTTCACCAGCAATTTTACCATTTATAAGTGAATCATTTAATCAATCCTGTGTCCTTCCTTTCTCTACCCATTTATTTAATCTCTAATGGGCACATAAATTCAAACTAATTCAAAGAAAGCTTTCCAGTCAAAATTCTTCAGAAGCAGGGAGGAGAGAAATATTATGCTTCATTTATTTGCAAATACTGTAGAGTTTTCATTAATAAGTGTTTTTAGTTCTAAATGCTAGCTAGCATCATTTTAGAAGTAGAATGTGAAGAGTCACTGAGTTGGTGATCATGTAGAATCAATGAACATTTTTTCAGGAGGATGAAGCAACAGTGATTATGATCCACCCTTGTGTTTTTTTTGTCTCAGTAAGATCTGAAGTTTCTCTCTGCTTCGACTAACATCTTTTTTCTTCCTTTTTTCACCCTTTTTTGCTGTGTGTGGATCCTGAGGTTTGAACTCAGAGCCTGAGCATTGTCCCTAAGTTTTTGTGCTCAAGGCTAGTGCTCTACAACTTTGAGCAACAGGACCATTTCTGGCTTTTTGGTAGTTAGTTGGAAATAAGAGTCTCTTTCTTACCTGGGCTGATGTGGAACCTTGATTCCTGGATCTCGGTTTCCTGAGTAGCTAGGATTATAAGTGTGAGCCACCCAATGCCCCACTGACTAACATATATGATATAGATCCTGGAAGGAACTTTTGGTTGCTAGGTTTGATATTTAGATGTGTGGAATATATTTCATAAGACTTGCAATTGTGCATAATTCTCAGATGGGCTCCAAAATCTCTATTAGCATAGTAAGGTTTCTTAGGAAAATTGATAATATTATTTAGAAGAAATTGACCATACTGATTATTAGCTCTCACAGAATAAATTAAATATCCATACCCTCTTTCTCTACCAAAACACAATTTAGGTTTATCAAGTAAGTGTTAGTTTCAGTGCATGAATAAATAATTTATATGAATTTGCATGAATATTCCAGAACTTTTTGCAAAGATCTAAAAGGAAAATACTCTTATCATCCACATTTTGCAGTTGAGATCATGGAGATATAAGAGCTTTAGGAGATTTTTTTTTTCTCTAAGTGTCAACTTGGTTTGCAGTCTCACCTGAATCTCTGTTATCATTGTGTTGTGTACTTTCCCACCTTTGTGTCTCTGTGAAGCTTTCATTCTGTCTTTCAGAATCACATCTGCCATTTGGACTTGAAGAGGACTCAGAATCCACTCATTTCAAGATCCTTTAGTTACATTGACACAGACAATTATGCCAAATAAGTTCCTATCCTATAATTCTGGACGCCTATATTACAGTATTCAACACACTATATCATATCTTCCCTCCACTAACCTGCTCAAAGTCTCAGGAAGAGAAACAAGTCAACACTGACCCTAAAATCTCCAGAGTATGCCTGCTCAAATGATTATATTTTCTTGCTAATATTATTTTTCTCTGCTTTCTTGCCTTCTTGGAAAATAGAATACATTTTTTTCAGAGTTCTAACCTGCTTCTTCTTTCAAATTGGACAACAAAAAGTGGCCTTTGACTTAAACTCTCATAACTATCATAAGGTACTCTTTATGGCTACCCATTGCCATAGTTATTGAGAAAGAAATATAAACACTTAACTTTGAGTTGGCCCTTGTGTTCAATTTCTTTCAACACTAAATAGATATTTTTCCTCCTTCCATGCTGGTAATCAAAGAAAGTTATCACTCTTCAAATAGTCCCATTTATGAGCTTGTCTCTCCTTAAACTGTACACATTGCTTTGCTTTTACAAACCTACACATTCCTTATCTATTTACTCTGCTATCTTGCTTTCTCCTAATTCAATAGATTCTTCCCAATCAATAGGGCCAAACCAGTTTTATCAGCACAGAGATGGATGAAACAGAAAAAAAAAATTGCCTTGTGGTGGAAATTTTTTTTATTACTTTTAGATGTTATTGTGTCAAAAAAAAGCAAGAATGATACTGTTCCCACATAAAACTGGTGTCTCAATCCTCTACTTTCTATCCATAAATAGCAAGTGTAAGTGTAGAAACACAATAACCTGCAATTCTACACTGCACTCTCCATGAAAATAATTGTTTATGTAGATTTTAATGGCAATTTAAGGTTGCTTTGTTAAGTGTTTATTTAATGTAAAATTTAGGTGTATTTAGTGTGCTATTTTAACTTCATTGTTTATATTTTTACTGTAGTAATTCAAAGTTTAAATTCCAAAAAGAGAACAGGTAATATACAAACATCATTTATTTGACATGAAAGTTTTCCATCAAATAAAAGCATTCAGAATTATTTAAAATTATTTTGAATATTTTATAATTTGTATACAAATAACATTAGATGTAAGAACCAGAAAATTGTAACTGTCACTTGACATATTCAATTTGTACAAATCAGGAGCTAAGGATATAAAAAGGGATTTGTAATTGAATGTAATGAAAGACTGAATATATTCAGTGAAGATAGGCACTAAACACCAGAGGGACTGTCATATTGATAACCATGAACTCTACTATAATTGAGTTGGCCCATGTAGCCCAGCATCAGTCTTCCTTAATCCTTACCAGCTACAACAATATAAATGTATTACCAAAGACACCGAGTTAAGGTGTATTTAATGTCAAAAGGTCAAATCTGTACTAGAAGATGAAGAAGGATATAGAAACAGATAGGCTACTTCATCAGGAGAAAACATAGTCATGAAAGAAATAAAATATATGTATCTCTAATTCATTCATCTCAGCTTTTGTGAAACAAACCTACTAATGAGTGAGAGACCTCAATTTTAGAGTATTCTAGTAGTTTAGAAAACCATGTTATTTTAATTAATTTCCATGTATGAGTATAATTTACACAGGATAAGAGCATCTATGTGCAGATCTATACTCATAAATAATTAGCACAATCAAGACAAACTATTCTACCACAGTCATGGCTATTTCCACCATTCCCAGAAATTTCTTGTATCTCTGTGCAGACAGAAGGCCAAGCTCCAGTCCTAGAAAATCATTTAATTCTTTTTCTATCACTAAATATTAATCTTACCTGCTCTGGATAGATAGTTCTGTAAATGTAACCATACATTAAAGATAAGTTAACTGTTATTTATAACATCAGTTATGTGGTTGCTAACTGACAAAATTTCATTTCTCTGTATACCTGAATAGTACTCCATTATGAATATACCATAATTTATTTTGTCCATTCACCTACTGATGGGCATTTTTTTATTTGCAGCCTGACAATATGCTGAAAATGGCTTCTTTGAATACATGTGTCCAAGTTGTTTTTTTTTTGTAGATAGATCTAAAAGACTCAAGTGAATTCATAGCCATAAAATTTGCTAGGTATTTTGGTAACTGTATGTTGAACTTTATAAAACTGTCAAAACTGATCCTTACTTTACAATCTCACCTGCAATGTCTCAGAGTTCCAGTCCTCCCATAGCTTTGCCAAGTTTGGAAGATTGTAATTTCTCATTGCTCTTTAAGTAGCCCTCACCGCAGTATCATTATAGCCTTTTAGTTATATCTTTCAGATTTACATTGGTGTTAAATATTTCCTTGTGTTTTTCACCATTTACATTCCTTGCATTGGAAAACTTTTATTTTTGTATTTTAGTTTTTTAAATGGATTATCATTTCAATATTAAACTGTAAGAATTCCTCATACATATCCTATATACTTTCACTAGGAAAACGCTATGATTGTCTATGGATAGAAACATATCTCTCTAGTTCATGGGGACAAAAATTTGAAACTTTTTCTCATTATTATTGTGCAAACATAAGTTAAAATAACCCAGCGATAGTACTTAGTTTTGAATAACTCATTCAAAAAGTTAGGTAAGACTGTTACTAAAGTTTTTCCATCAGAGATTCTCAGTTCCATCTATGAATTTCTTGCCTGTGTGTTACATGAAAACACATATCATTCAATATTTGCTTCCTTTATTAATCCATCTTAATCAGCTACAAAAATGACCATAATCCAGGGCCATGACTCTGTTACAAAGACTAGAATGCATTATAAGAAGACTTTATGATAGCACAGAGTCCACTGAACCCTTGATGTCAGGAACAATTGTTGTTTTTATTTTCAGAGTTCTACATTGTTCTGAAAGAGGAAGTGAAGGAAAGAGAATATTCGTACTAATATATACCGAAGGCTGACCGATGAAACACATAGTAATTTTTCATATCAAATACAAGATTGAGCTTGTTAATGATGTGCTTAAACATACCTGATTATTTGGACACAGTCAGAAATGATTTCTGTACTTTAGGCTAAAATAATATATAAAATAAAAATGTGGTAGTAGGTGTGATGAATTAAGTAGAAGAGAAAAATATACCAATAGCATCTTTCCCCAACCACCTCAAAATATATTCTACTGGAAATATTTCACAGTCATGTGTGTTACTTTTATTTTCTAGTCATTCCTTTCTCAATAGAGTATTTATCAAGAGTTGCAAAGACCATAAGTGATTTATAATATACAATTGCACAAAATCCAGTAACAAAAAGAGTAGTGATGACAGCAGTAAGACTAACTACATTGCCCTTAGTATATTCCAGCAATAATTGGAACAAATTATAACTACCATCACATTTATGCCACAACATAGCACCTAAAATATACTATTGATAAAGTTTATATTACATAAGACGAAACTATGTCAGAAAAGCATAATAATTAGATCGAGATACTAAACTACCAAATAACAGACTCACACTCATGCATTGAATCCAACATTCAAGTTGCACTGAAAATTCAGTAAATACATGAGGAATATGTGAAACAAAAATAATGATACTGGTGATAATGATGTTGATGATGAAGAAAAAAAGAAGAAGAAGAACGAAGAGGAGGAGGTGGAGGAGGAGGAAGCGGAAGAAGAATAATTACTTCAGGTCCTGGCACTTGAACTCTGGGTCTGGGCATTTCTTTGAGCTTCTTTACTCAAGGATAGTGCTCTACCACCTGAGCCACAGTGCCAGTTCCACCATTTTCTGAGTATTTTATTGGAGATAAGCATTTCATGGACTTTTCTTGCTCTAGCTGGCTTTGAACCATGATTGTCAGATCTCAGCCTCCTGAGTAGCTAGGATTACAGGTGTGAGACACCAGTGCCCAGCTAAAATTAGTTTTACACATGTACAATATATGGAGAACAATGTGCTATACAGAAAATGATGTAAATATTGTGATTTATTTTGTGACACAAGTTCTGTTTAAATCTTAGCCTCCACAAGTTGCTAGCTATATTGACTTATAATTTTTCTTTTTTTTTGGGGGGTGGGGGACTTTGGTCGTGGGGCTTGAACTCTGGGCATAGGTGATGCCCCTGAGCTCTTAATGTGAGAACTCTATCACTTGAGCCCCAGCGTCACTTCCAGTTTTCTGGTAGATAATTGGAGATAAGAGTCTCACAGACTTTCCTGCCTAGGCTGGATTTGAACCGTGATCCTCAGATCTCAACCTCCTGAATAGCTAGGATTATAGGCATAAGCTACAGGTGACCCGCTTGACTTTTACTTTTGAAACCTTGCCTCTGATTCCGAATTTTCTTCATTCCTTTCTACTAATTTCCCACCCACTAGAGCAATGGTATGGTCTTGCACTGCTACTCAGAAGGTATTCTTGAGTAGTTATATAGTAGCCTACTGTTTGCTATGCTTTCTGGTATTCATGTCTGCACAATTACTTCTCATATAGACACTTGCTTTAGTTATGTATATTATAATGTGTGAAATAAGCTGAGCATAGAGAAATTTAGTTCTTTTGGAACACTCTTTTTTAAAATACATTTTTAGTAGTGAAAATACTATACAGAGGAGTTACAGTTACATGAGCAAGGTAATGAGTATATTTCCTATCCAGCACGGTTGCCTCCTCTTTTGTTTTTCCCCTACCATCCCATTCCTCCCACCTCCTCAACTACACCCTCCCATCCTCCCATTCCCCCCACCCTCCCCCTCCTAAATTGTAAAGTTGGGTTTTCAACATAGTGTCTTGAACATCTCATTGTTGCAATGGATCAATCTGTATCCCCATTTAAACATTTTGCTTTTTCCCTTCTCTTCCCCAAATTATACCAACATCAAATACAGTGAAAACAGGGGTTATACCATGGGGGAGGGACATACAAAGCTACAAAAAATCACATGGTACCTTATAAATACGTTAGAAACAATAGCAAGGAAGAAAACACACTTGTGTCCATATCTTGGGATTCATTTTGCTTAACATCATCTTATCTGACCATTTCTGCTTGTCCCAGACATATACTAGCTATTGCAAATAAGGGAAACCATGGGACCTATGTTTCTTTGGGCCTGGCTTACTTCAACTGGGAGAAGATCTTCACTAGCCATACAATGGACAAGGGTCTCATATCTAAATATACTTGGAACTCAAAAAATTAAATCCCCCAACAACAAATCCTCAAAGAAACAACTGCCTGATAAATAAATGGGCTGAAGACTTAAAGAGAAACTTCTCTGAAGAGGAAATAAGAATAGCCAATAGACACATAAAGAAATGCTCAACCTCTCTAGCCATAAAAAGAAATGCAAACCAAAACAACATTGAGATATCATCTCACCCCAGTTAGAATGGCTATAATCAAGAACTCTAATAACAACAGATGCTGGAGGGGATGTGGCAGAAGGGAATGTAAACTTGTTCAACCACTTTGGAAAGCAGTATGGAGGTTCCTCAAAAGACTCCACATAGAGCTCCCCTATGACCTGGCAATCCCACTTTTGGGCATTTACCCAAATGATCACAAACAGGATCATACTAAAGCTACCAGCACAACTATGTTTATTGCAGCATTATTTACCATAGCTAAGATATGGAACCAACCCAGATGTCCCTCAGTAGATGAATGAATCAAGAAAATGTGGTATATATACACAATGGAATTCTATGCCTCCATCAGAAAGAATGACATTGCCCCATTTGTTAGGAAATGGAACACTCGTTTTTGTCCCCTTTTCACCATGTTAACAGCTGGTCCTAGTTCCCCAATGATTAGTGACAATTTGGGATGAATGATATTGGAACAACACTGGCAGTCACCCTGACTTCTTAGCTGAGAGGAGATCTCAACAAACATACATAATCACTAAAATCAGACAAGAAAAAAAAAAACAGAAAAGAGCTCGAAAAAATTATGAGCCACCCCAACATTTCACGAGGAATTTCCATCTATAGCTAATTATAATTGAAACAGGAAGTAATCTATACTCTGAGTAAGGAAATGTTGATGTCATTGAAGAAAGTAAGGTAGGGATAGATCTGCCCCGTTTGAATTTTCTCATTTTTCCCACAAAACATTCTGTCTTTCAACATCATTCCTACCAATAGCTCTCATCACCGAATACGGACGCCCAGATGATGTTGAAAAACATACAAAAAGAAGAGTGGATATCCAAACAATCTCAGAGTTTCCTTCAGTGATTACAGAGGCTTGATTATTGTTGGGTATATAATGCATTGTATTCCTCTTCCTTGGCCAAGTGCTTTGAAACCAAATCAGAGGCATTGTTTAGCTGGTGACTGCTGAATATTTCAGAAAATATATGAATCAGATAAATAAGTGTGGAACTCATCAGAGTAGTGAAAAGAATGCATAGCATCTTTTTTTTTTATTTTCAAATCAGTCGTGGGGTTTGAACTCCAGGCCTGGGTGCAGTCCCTCAGCTCTTCAGCTCAAGACTAGCTCTCTACTACTTGAACCACAGTGCCAATTCCAGCCTTTTCTTTTCATGTGGTAATGAGGAATTGAACCCAGGGCCTAGGAAAGCACTCTACCACTAAGCTACCTTCCCAGCCTGCATAGCATCTTTACATCACATTTTTTTTGCTGCTGAGACCACGTTTTTCCTTACAGCTCTCCTATAGGAATGATACAATTGCTCATGAAGTTACACCATCAGTTACTTACACTTGTCTTTTAAATATAGTTTCTCAAAAAAAGCATAAAGACTTTGTAAACAAGGACTGAACTAAGACTATTAAACATGTAATTGTGAGCAGTAAAATGTCCCAAAATCCAGGTGGCTTATTATTTTTATTACTACTTTGTCTAAGATAAACCCTTAGGAGAATAGGTTGTGAGCAAGCAAGGCAAGTAAGGGTTGTACTGTTACTTATGCTCTTCCCCAAAGCCTCTTAAAAATTAGGATAAAGTCATTCTTGTCTCCTTTTTAACATCACCTCAGTTTCATCTTTTGAGCACTTTATAGCCCTGCAACACTCCAGGAATTCCTGGAAGAAAGATTTAGAGTCTCTGACTATGGGAACTCATGGCAGTCCTGCTGCTGAGTAAATGCATACATTCCAAACAGCCCTGAGACAATAGACCCCAGGGTACAACAGGCCAGGGCCAACTTGAGAAACAGAAATCTTTGCACCTTCTACACATCTCAAGTTAGATTGTCAAGAGATTTGATCTTCAAGTCCAGCTTGACTTCCAAGTATTTTTCAATACTTACAAAAAGGGTTGAGGTTTGATCAAAATCCTGGCTACTGCTTCTGTGAAGATTTTGTTTCCTTTGTTAAGATTCTTGTCTCCTCTGAGATTCAATATCCACACGCATAGACAGGAATCATAATCTCTGGCTCACAGGACTGTGATGATCAAGTCAGAAAGGGATATGTGAAACAAGATGTTTCTATAGAATTTTGGACTCCGAGTATTATAATCAAATTATGACCCTGACAGAACATAGGGAATTATTATAGATAAGACATGCAATTCTTATTATACCCTAAAAAAATCTTTCTTTATTGGTTTAGACAATTGAATGCCTTTGGTTCAGTCCTACAACTCCAGGGCTATTGAAGCAAGTCAGAGCACAGTAGATTAAAAACAAATCTTATGGCTCAGTAGTTCCTTCCATATATGCAAAAGGAAACTTCAACATTCAAGTACTCGAATTAGTGAAATCAGGTCTTTGGAACTAGGTAAGGGATGAGTGCCAAACAGCAGAGTGGTTTTGATGGTTTCACAGTGTTGGTTTTGTATCCACTTAGCTGAGATTCTACTTGTCAATACACTAGATTCTGTACCAACTAGAGCATGTAGTAGTCCAATAGACAAGTTCCACTTTTTATTCCAACATGGAAATAGAGGCTAGCCCTTCGCTTTTTAAGGGGACACCTTGCAATTTCATTTTGTTCTAAGTCACTGTGTGTATATTGACAGTTCATATCAGAATCTTTCCTGTGATCTTTCGTCTATTACATCCTTCATCTAAATCAGCTAGTATATAATTATACTCCAGGCCTGTACAGTTTAACAGAGCTGTACAAGTAAGTGCAAAATACATGTAACACTAAACCTAAAGATTCAATTCTTGTAAAGTATTTTCTAAAGAAAAAGTAAAACAATTAAAAGTGCAATCATAATTGCACTTTTTTCATAACAACCTAATCATGACATATGCATTGGCTAACTCTTCAATTTTCAAATTTTAGTGCATCATCACCGTTTTCATTTGGATGATATTCTTTAGCTTTTTCACTCAAGGCTAATCTCCATTACTTGAGCCACAACTCCAGTTCCAGGATTTTTTGATGGTTAATGGAAGATAAGAGTCTCACAGACTTTCCTACCTGGGCTAGCTTTGAACCATGATCCTCAGATATCAGCCTCTGCGTACATAAAGAATACAAGCATAAGCCACCTGCACTTGGCACATTTTATTTTTGATTAACCATACACATCTACCACTGTAGAAAGAGAGTTGAGGAAAGACAGTTTTGCCATCTTCTGCGCCACAGCATTCTCAAATTTTAAATCCACATTTCATAGAGTTCTATTGCTTCTTCAACACTAATTGCTTCATGAATCCTCTGTTAATGGCGAATTCAATAGATATAAGCTCTATGATTTTGGCCATGCAGATGATATTTGTTCCCAGAGGAAAAAGAGTGGTTCACATATGATCAGCACTCTTAGCTACTACTACTACTACTACCACTACTACTATTTAGTTTAGATATGAACTTAAATGTTAAAAGCAGACAACTGACTTGAGTTTTTATAAGTTTGAATCAATAATTATTGGTAAGAAAATCACTTGTTTGATTTGTATCCAAACAGTCCATAAAATATATACACGAACACACATCTGCATATCACAGAGAAAAAACACTGTGGAATATGGACACTTCCAAAAGTATAATTTGGAAATCAGAACAATGACTTCTAGATTGTGAGATTTTTAGCAATACATTGTCTTCAACCAATCTACTTCATACAGTTTGACATATATTAACTTTACTTGTTTAGAATGAGCAATCACCACAAGCCACAGAATTTATTTATAGCACCCCAAAGTTTTCTTTCCCCTTTCAAGATCCCTAGCTCTAGCTCCTCTCTTTCAAACAATCACTGTTTTACTTTCTGTCAATATTTATTTCATTTTCTTTAAATGATACATGAAGTCCCACTTAATATATACTCATTTTTCCCTGTCTTCTTTCATTCCCTATAATTATTTTGAGGCTTATTAATACTTCATTAATTAATAAATACTTCATTCCTTTAGTGCAAGTGGCATGGATATGAACAGATCAGTTTGTTTATTCATTTATAAGTTTACCAACATTTGAGTTGTTTCAAGATTTGGGATATTATAAATAAACTCAAGATGAACATTTGTGTACAAGTAATTGTTTGCTTATAGATTTTTTTCTCCGTGATGAATGTTTATGAAAAAATGGGCAGGATAATATATTAAATGTAAATTTTAAAGAAATATTTCTTCTAAATCATTTTCCAAAGAACCTAATTTTGCATACTACCTGAAGTGTATGAAAATTCTTCTCTCTCCATATTCTAATCATATCTGGGATATTCAGTTTCTCTTATTTGATATGATTTGTTGTGTTATATTCATAACTTTTATTTTGCATTTTCAACAAAAATGCTATGGACTTCTCAACTATATACTTGTTATCCATGTATCTTCTTTGGTGGGGTATCTGTTTATATATTGTAATCCATATTTAAAAGCAAGCAATTTTATGTTGTTTGTGTTTTGTATCAAGTTTTATAAATATGTTAGTAATTTATATACAACTCTGACATCAGGTAAATGACACCTCTGTATTTTCCTCTGTGGCTCACTTTTTCACTATATAGTTGGTTTTGAAGAAAAGTCGCAATATTTAAGAAATGTATTTAATTTTATTTTTATAAACTCTTTTGTTATAGCCAAGTAATTTTTACCTAACACCAAATCCTAAAACTTTTCTCTCCTATGGTTTATATCTGGCATAGAATTTTGCAATATTATTTTATATTTGGGTCTTTGGTCTATTTTTATTATTGTTCAACACTGTTAAATAGGAAATGAATTTTGTTTTGGGGGTTTGCATATGAATATACAATTACATTTTCATACACAATTTTTCCTACTGTAGTGGAACAACTGAAAATAAGACGTCTTTGTGGGATTTATATCACACTCATGGCCTTTCAAGTTTTGAATAATTATACAATTGCACAGTGGACCCTTTTGTTCAGATGAAAGCAGGTTTCATTCTAGTCTACAGAATGAAAGCATTTGTACCTCAAGACATCAAGGCTGTGTTACAAAGTCTGCTGATCTAAAGACCCGGTGTGTGACTAAGCATGCATTTACTTACTACAAAAATTAACCTTCCCCTAGGAAGGACTCCAAAGGGACACTTGCTTTCTCTCTGCTATCACTACTAAAGAGATATTTACAAATTATCTTTTTAATATACTTACCAACTTCCATTTCTTCTTCCTCTTCTTCCTCCTTCTTGTCCTCCTCCTCCTCTACTCCTTTCTCCTTCTCTTTTGCTTCCTCCTTCCTTCTCTTCCCCTCCTTCTTTTTTCTCTATCTCTTACACTTTCTCTCAAAATTTTTTCTTCTTTTTTTGTGGTTGTACCAAGGCTTGAATTCGGAGTCTGTTACTATCCTATTTTTTTTTATCAAGAGTTGGTGCTCTGAAGTTTAAATGACACCTCCAGCTGCAACTTGTCTGCCTTGGCTGGATTTGAATAACAATTCTCAGATCACAGCCTCTTGAGCATGAGGATTATAGGTGTGAGTCAGCAGCACCTGATGCATCCAACTTCTAATATAAGATAAAACATGAATACTTGGCTGAATCTCTCCCATGCACATACAATAGAGGTTGTTATATAGTAGGTAAACAAAATCAATGTGGTTGAATAAGTGAGCTTATCTGTAAGTAATGGACTATTCCAATTTTATTTTTATTTTCTATGCTACTTAGCAGATTTTATTCTTTAATTTCTCTATTGTGTTTGATTGTAGATAACAAAACATGAGGAACAATTGCTAAGAGATTGCAAAGAGCTAAGAATCAATTTCACTTTGGCTAATTCTGAGCTATTTAAGATGATTTTTGAAGTTAGGAACAATAAATACTCATCAATTGGCTTATATAGGGTTTTTTTGCAGTTTATATATCATACACAATATCAGAGTCTTTTAGTATTCCTTACCATGATTTAGTACCATGATTTTTATCTAAAAATGGAAGGTTTTATAAAGGACCGATTCAGAATCTCCCTTGTGAATGTTTAGCTGGTAGAACTGTTGAGATTTTTACATTTAAAGTAAATAAATTGATTTATTTACTTATCTATTTATTTATTTCGGTGCTGGTACTTGGGCTTGTACTCTGGGCCTTTCACACATGGCTAGGGCTTCATGATTTAAGTCAGATCTGTAATTCCACTATTTGACTAACTAATTTGAGAAAACAGTTGGGTTTTTCTGCTTAAAGTGGCTTCAATTCATGAGCCTTGTTACTTCTTCTGAGTAGCCAGGATTATGGGCATGCATGGAACCTGTAAAATATGAGTAGTTTATAAGGTCATATGAACCTCTTTTTCTATTAACTCTCAACACAACAGTTTTTAAAACTTCAAATGATGAAAACAAATGCAACTTAAATTATATTCATTTTATAGCCAAATAAAAATAATTGAAATCAAGAAGCCTATTACACATATTCATATATAATACATACATTATATATGATAATAAACACATTACCACTCACATTCTAAGTACTGAGTTTAAAATCATAAAAGGTATTAGCAATAGCCTTGCTACAAAGAACAAATTTTCAAAGGAGGAGATAATTATGCAAGGAAAACAAATATTCAATCTATCATATAAGCAATTCAGTATTTTGGCACCGATGCTATTAAAGAAATGTCACAAAACATATGTTTTAAAATTTAAATCCATCAGTCATTCCATTAACTGTTCTTTAACTTGTCACTGGTGAGATGAATTAAAATTGCCACTTTAATTCCACTTTAGTTCCCTTCCCTCTTTTCCATTCCTTCTGAGATGTTTCTCTTTCATTGTTTCTATTTGGGTTTTTCTTGGCTTCAATGATGCCTCATTTGATTTCAACTCTTCCCATGTATGCCTCACTCACCCCTCAACCCTCCCAACACACCAGTCCTAGATTTAGATGTGTTATGTTTTTCCAGGGAGAATACATGAATTTGAATATGCTGGAAATTGGGTGCCTGTCAGCCCCTTCAAAGCATCTCTCATCCCTGTGTTTCCTACCATGTTCTTGTGTATCCGTGGGCACCTCTATTACCCAGTCCTTCCTATCTGCAAGTGAAGACTTTTCTTATCCTGACGACTCTGCCTTTCTACCATGGTTTCATGATGCCTGCTGATTTCTTAATATTGTTCCCTACTTGTAGTTCTTTTTTTTCATTACTCAAAGGTGGTACAATCTTATGCTACTACTTAAATATTATTTAGACTCTTCAGGATGGTAGCTACAGAACAGGTCCTTGGCCTTTCTATTGGCAGCATCTTATATAAGTCACTTTAAAATTTACATTGAGTGCCTGGTACCTCAGAAACCGAACATTTCCAACAATTTCCCATTATACTTGGCCTATTTAGGCTTCTGAACATATTTGTTGTATTTCCTATTGCCTAGCCTAATGACACAAAATCTTACATTTCCACAAAATCTGGTTCTCATTGTAAGGCATTCATTAGATTCCCCAAGACATCGACTAAAACAAGTCTTTTATTTTTTCACTTTATGTTCCTACAACAATCTGCTCATATATCTAGTGTGACATTCATCACATTGCTCCCTAACAAGCTATTTGTGTGCCTAGCTTTCCCAAATACTGTGAGATCCCCAAGGATAAGACTTGTATCACATTCTTCTTTCCAAACAAAACAGGAACAGCCATGGTGTTTGGGGACCAGATAGCATTGAGTACTTATTTGCTGAATAAAGAAATAATAATAAGTTGGCAGGTGCAAGGACTAATAGAGGAGTTACAGGTAAATCAAAAGAATCCCTTTGACTTGCTACCACAGGGACCAACCAATTGCAGTAGAAAATTAGCAGGAAATATATCTAAGTCTGACACTGCATACATATCCATAGAAGTGTTACCAAAGAAACAAAAGACAGCTGGGCACTGATGGCTCAGGCCTGTAATCCTACTTACTTGAGCGGCTGAGATCTAAAGATGAGGGTTGGAAGCCAGATTGGGCAGAAAATTTCCCATGAGACTCTTTCTCCAATGAATAACAGAAAGAGCCAGAAGTGGTGCTGTAGCTCAAGTGGTATAGTGTTAGCCTTGAGTCAAAAGAGCTTAGGGACAGCACCCAAGGCCCAGAGTTCAAGGCCTATGAATGGCAAAAAGAAAAAAAAAAGAATCAAAAGACTATTGTCTATGAATTTGAAGTCTTTTTTTATTATATAATTAAAGAAGTTAAACTAATTAATACCACCATCACTAAACCATAATATAGAACAAAAGAGTAAATGTCATTTAATTTACTTTATGTCTTTTCTGGAATATTAGCCAGATTTGAGCTGTCCAAGCTGAAGAACAAAATCATCTGTGTACTAGCTTGGCAAGTGCACAAATACCTGTGCCTTTGTTTTCTTTCTATAAAACACAGGTTAGAGCATAGAATTGTTATGCAAGAAGTGTTATAGTGACAAATCCTAGTAAAAGGTAGAATCATACCTTACTAACTTTTAAGTTTTTATGAATTTATCATTACCATCAGTTTTATCAGGAAAGAAGTTCAATGGCTCATAGGGTCCAGTTTTCCAGAAAAGATGACATAAATCACACATGAAAGAAAGGCTCAAGGCAGAGATGACATACTATAAAAATATATATCTTCCCTCAAAGACATGTTTGAGCCCTTATCTAATCCATATTTTGGTAGAGTAACTGCAATATTATTTTTAAAAGATGAGATAGATTTTATAATATGAAAGCTGATATTGATGGAAAAAACACCCATGACCCAAGGTTAAAGGGGGCTGAATTATCTGGGGAAAAGATAGCAAGAGATTTACTCATGGTTTCCAAAGAAATAGCCAAAAGGCTAAAAATAGAAAACAAGAAGAAAGAGCCTGAGTGGTAAATCCATGAGGGAGAAGGAAGCAGGAGAGGAAGAAGTAAGAATGAAAACGTGAAACCTAGGTGTGATTTTATAAAAGGGAAGATGGAGACAAGCTCCTCACCTAAAGAGAAATAATTCTGTGATGACTGTTTACTTTAAAACATAGTGATCACCAAAAAGGACGCAAAGAGAAGGCAATGAAGAATGAGTGGAAATTATATTAAAAATATACGAGATGTGAAGTTCAGACTTTTGTAGTTAGACAACATTGATTCTAGAGTTATAAATAACTTGCCATTTATTAGTTTATTTCTCTATCCCTTTCATTCCACAAATAAAGATAAGAAACAAGACATAATTCCTCCATCCCCTCATAAAAAGGGTGAAATTGTATCATAAAGGATATGTCTTGAAGTTTGTGTTTATTTTACATAGGGATCTCTCAATGAGCAAATTGCTTTAGTTTTACAACCTCTTCATTAACACAATTTGGTCTGATCTGCTATCTTTCAATCCCTAGAGAGTTAGACTAACAGGAAATCATATAGTATGGGATAGCAGCTGTTCGTGAATAAAATTAGAAGCACAATTTGTGATCTTTATTCACTGTATATTATATAAAACATATGTACTATGATATATGTTAAAACAAATATCTGTAAGACATGCTTAGAAAAATTTGCAAGCTATGCCTGGCGCTGGTGGCTCACGCCTGTAATCCTAGCTACTGAGGAGGCTGAGATCTGAGGATCATGGTTCAAAGCCAGCCCGGGCTTTATCTCCAATTAACAACTAGAAAACCAGAAGCGGCGCTGTGGCTCAAGCAGTAGGTAGAGCGCTAAGCTGAAGAGCACAGGAATAGCGCCCAAACCCAGAATTCAAACCCCACGACCGAATATTTGGCAAGTTAAATCAAGAGAAAAATCAAAGAAAATATCCAAAATACAGCAGTTATTATGTTTTTTTAAGCAGAGACATTGCATAGCTAACAGCTCTAGCTAGCAGGTTAGTGCCATATTATTTTAGAGTGTTATATAAATGGACATTCATACCAAACTCAACACTTCATAAATGCCATATTTTCAGGAAAAAATATCCACTTTTCTTAGGTGAAGTTTTGTATTGTCCACACAGCAAATTTACCAATACAATTTATCACACACGAAATTGGGGAATTGGCACTGATGCATACTATTATGATTATAAGAAAGACTGTACATGTCTTTTGTAATAATCTAGAAAAAACAGGCAGTTGTTCTAAATATTATATTGGAACTACTTTTAGTAGTGATATTTCCTTAGGCATTAATTGAAAAAATAGGTAATGCAGATTAAAATTTTTAAATGCTTGATTGTATAAGTTGTCATATCCCACTGTATTTTTCTAACCATTCAGTGTGTTTATTTGTAGATTTATAGGTACATTGTAGTTATCACAAATGAGGGAAACCATGCAACCTATGTTTCTATGGCTCTGGATTACTTCATTAAATGTATTTTCCCAAAGCTTTCCATTTCTTTATGAATGGTGTAGTATCATTAATTAGACATTCACACAGTGAGACCAAAGGAGGCTATACATAGAAGCTGATCACAAAGGCTTACAATCTATGTGCATCTGATCATATAAAGTAATACTTTATGAAATGAACTCCACGGAAAGGATATAAGAAAATGTGGTTGTCCTTGTTGTTGTTGCTGTTCTTCTTATTTGTTCCTTTTGTCTTGTTTGTTAGTTTATTGGTCTTTGGGAGGGTAAGAGGGGATTACAGAAAAGTTGGAACAAAAGGTGAACCAATACAACAGTTGCACTCCCTAGACATTATGTGGAAAATGCACTGTGCACCTTGTGTGTAGGGATGAGAAGGAGAAACTGGGAGAGAGCAAGGGGGTGGGTCATGTCTCCCCTTCAAAAAAGAATTGTACTCTTCACCTGACTCACGTCACTGAAACCCCTTTGTATGTCACCTCTACAATCATGGTAAAATATATATTTAAAAAATGAAATGCCTGATGGATTTGTTGAATTGAAATACCTCTGTACAAGTATTTATGAATAATGTATTTATTTAAATAATTGATATTCAATGACACAAAAGAAGTATCTTGGTACACCTTCTAATAATAAGAATTTTCAAATAATAATAGGTAAAGATGCTGAGGGCCAAGTTCTTGTTTTCCACTATTTCTCTGATCTCTATTTACTTGAATCTGACATATGACTCTTGTTCTTTGAAACCCATTAAATTATTTAATTAGCCAAGCAATCCTAGGGACGAACGAAAAGAGGTAAAAAATTGTTATCTAGCTACTGAAACTTAAGTATTCTCAGCCGTCTCCAAAAAGCATTCAGTGCCTTACCTCAAGGTTTCTTATCATTCACAATAAACACAGTACACAGTTCTGTTAAACAGATGTCTATCTTGCCATTCATATATTTTGCTTATCTTTGTGCAAACAGGTAGGGTACATGCCCCACATCCCTGGAGGAAGGAATATTGGTTTGACTGAATAAAAAAATACAAACAGAAAATGGTTTTCCTACATCCAGATCTCACTTGGCAAAGCCATCACAGCTCTCACACTAATCTACTGTGAGCAGTAATTGTGCTCAGTCACTAACCTTCTACTGTCTATGTGGCATTATGTTTCCTAGTCTACCTTTTCTAATGAAAGAGGTAAAGAAGAGAATGTGGAATTACATATATCTTGCTTTCAACTCCACTCCTATTTCATCAAATGTGTGTTTGGGAAAGGACTTTCAGTCTCTTATTTTTTTTTTGTTGGTACTGGCTGGGTTTGAATTTAGGGCTATAGATTTGCTAGGTACGTACTCTACCACTTATGCCATACTCTTAGACTTTAATTTTTAGTTTATGTTTCATATAGAGTCATATCCTACCTACTCACTTCTTGCAGTCCTGGAATTATAGGCATACCCCACAATATTCAGGTAGGTCTTTTGAAATCTGAGCACCTCCTTTATCTCATTAGTAAAGTAAGAAAACAGAATCCTCTACTCACCTGAGTGTGGAATTGAGTTTTAAATGAGGTCATATAAAATGGAATGTTCTATGTATTGAACACAGAACCTAACAGATTATTTCATAAAGGATTCATACTATAATTAGTTTATAGATTAAGTAGCCAAATACTTGGTTCCAATATGTCTTTGCCATTCAAAGAGGAAAAATTTTAAATATCTGAATAGCACTTAAATACCATTTTCTTGGGATAGGCACACAGTGATACATGCCTGTAACATGAACTATTCAAGAGGGAAATTGGGAGGATCTCTGGCCAAGGTCAGACCAGGCATAGATTTATCAAGACCTCATTTTAATCAAAAAGCCAGAAGTGGTAAGGTATATGTGTGAAGCCAGCTACTGGTAAGTAAAATCCTCTTAGTCCAAAGCAGGCTCTGTGAAATAGTGCAAAACCCTATCCAAAAATTTAAAGCACAAAGGGGTTGGGGTACGGTTAATATGGTAGATTGCCTGACTAGCAAATATGAGACCCTGAGTAAAAAACACACAAAAATGTGATTACACACACATGCACATGCACACACACTCACTCACACACATTTTTAAATTGTTTGTTAAGTGTAGAGAATTGGCACCAAATAACCCTTATGACAGTTCAATTTTTCTATGCCAGCAAACTGCACAAAGCAAGATGTACTCTACAGGCTGACCTGTTTCAGCATTTAAAACCCAATCTCAAATGTTCTCTATTCTTCTCACAGCAAGGAAACAGGCCCATCTTTATATGTTACCTTGCATACTGATGCATACACACACAAGCACACACACAAGCAGCCTCTTTAATTAAGATCTCCTAAGGAAGCACCCACATTTCATCACTGAAACTTGACACATATTTTACACAGTGTAAGTAATGTACCTCCAAGGAAATGAAAGAAGACAATTATCTCATTGTTCCCACAAAGAGAATCTGTAAAAATAATGTGAGGTTTATGGGAGCAAAGCTTTAGTTCCTGTTATTTTTGTTCTATTTGCTCCACAGATAAACTTTTTAGAGAATGAAAATATGTAGACAATTTAAGGTCAAATGTCATCTCATATCAAACTCCCATTGACAAAGCTTTTAAATAACAATTCCGCAAATGAGAATGTCAACATTGTGATTTTTATCCTTTGTGGGTCTCAAGTGTACCGGAATTTCATTCAATAGAAGTATATGATAAAAGGGAACTAAGAAAGAACTTTCTTTTCCTTTTTAGATACCTTTCAATAATAAGTTGTGGCATGCCTTTGTCTGCATCCTTTTTTAGTTTTATTACTGCTATTTTGGATTAAAAGATCTTTCTCCCACCCTCCCATGTCCTCCCCTCACACTTTTTGCCTTCCCTTTCTTTAGCATTGTTCTGCCAGACTACAAGAGCATCTGTTCACTTGGCAGATGTAAGTCAGCTCTATAATTGTTGTCATTCTTTGCATAGTACCAACCCCACACAATCCCGAGGATGAGAAGTACTACATTCATGAGTTAGCCAAATGTATATTGTTGTCAAAATCACTTGTCAAAACGTCAAAGGGAACAATGTTTGATTTTCAAAGCACAGCCAACATCTATCCATATTACAATATGAGGGCTCTATTATGTTGTTACTTATGCAATGTATCACTCAGATTTTGACTAAAGTAAATGGAAGAGCTTTTGCGGGCCCTGATTTCTATTGTGTGGAAGAAGGATGGGAGTTGGTTACAAAATCCTTCGTTGAGCAGTGAATTGAGAGATTTTCTGAAATATATTGAATACACATTTGGACTATTGGACTATGGTAATATATTTAACGTACGGTGCCTATAAACAGCTCCCATGTGTGGCAGTCAGGATGTAAACATAAAACACACTGAAAGGTGGAATTTGGTAATTTCTAAGACCTAAGGCAAGTACAAATTACTTTTCTTTGTTGCTGTAACCAATTATTGGATACTCCATGGCTTAAAATTGTATCAAATGTATTACTTCGTATTCTGATAGGTCAGAGGAGATCTATGCATGTCACGCTCAACTAGAATCAAGGTTCTGGCAGGGTTGAATTCCTTTCTAGAGACTCGGCAGAGAAAGTTTTTTTTTTTTTTAATTTAATCAATTCCTTGAGTGGCCTCCATTGCTTGGCTGTGGGCTTCTTCCTCCTCTTCAAAGAGGAGATCTCTTGATTTTGATAGTCGTATCTCCTTGTCTGACAATAGCCAGGAATGGACCTCTACTTTTAAGTAAGGTCATTCACTTTTAAATAAGGCCATAGGAATAATTCAAGATCATATTCTCATCTCAAAGGCCCTTAAACTAGATTAAATCTGTAACGTCCCTCTTTTGACACAAGGAATTGTTCATGGGTTCTCAGGGACTAGCCTAGAGACACATGGGACTCTTGATCCTCCTATAGACATCATCTATCTCAAGCTGCTATTTCACTAACTGCAACTGAGAGACATAAAATCACTTACATTAGTTCAAAGTCAAAAAAAGAGTAAATACCACTTTGCTGCGGAATTTTGCATTTTTTATATCAAAAGCATGAACCAAAAAGATGTTCAGAATGGTACTTGCATTCCTGAATTCTAGCAATAGACTGAAATGATTATTTTGATGA
Source organism: Dipodomys ordii (assembly GCF_000151885.1). NCBI lineage: Eukaryota > Metazoa > Chordata > Mammalia > Rodentia > Heteromyidae > Dipodomys > Dipodomys ordii. Next base: position 14,910,503 of record NW_012267218.1, on the reverse strand, counting down.
TACAAATCAGTTCTACTCATAGCTCTTCATACCACCAAGAGTTTAACAGATGAGATATTTAAGCAATGAATGCACACACACATTGTATGTGTATGTGTATGTTTGTGTGTGTGTGATGTTGACCACAATGCCACATCACAATACATTCCTTAGGCTTTACAAACTGCTTTTAATTGCCAGCTGATGTATGAAATAATTTGAGCAGATACACATTGAAGGATGAAAATTAGAATGTCTGTTCTTGTAAATCTTCAAAGAGCACTTACTAAGTATCTATTCCAGGCTCTATGTTGCACTAGATACTGAGGGTAGAGGATAAACAGGCCATGGAATCTGTATTGAATTAGCTCACAATGGAGTTAATAGAGTTGACATATATAAACTTCCACATATGGTATCATGTGTTATCCTGACTGAAAGGAAAAGATAGAAGGCAACTGAAAGGAAAATAGAAAGCAACAGCTCCATTATAGAAAGAATCAACAAAGAAAACAGCATTTGAAGATTGTTTTTAGGGATAATTGGGATTCCAAATATTCCTTTCCTATTTCCAGGAATCTAATGGTAATGATTTAATCGAAACTTTTAAAACAAACATAACAAACTCAGTCTCTAGGTAACTGATCTGTGAAACATCAACATTCCCCGCAAACCCTGGACATTTCTTCTGCATTTAGAGGTGTAAGAATAAAGGAAGACATTATTATACCCTACAATCAAGTCAAAGGAATACTTCCTCATGAATAGTGTTCAACTATGGGGCTCAGGGCGTGGTGTCTTCTCAGTAAATTTTTTAGAGATGATTTAAGGCCTCACACCCACAACTTGCTGTCAAATAAAATATTAGTTTCAGCCCTAGAGAATTTCCAAACATATGCCCCTTAATAAAATGTTGACTTGTTTTCAAGAACTGCTAAACCACATCAAAACAAGGTATTTTAAATTGAGAATATTAAATTCATGGTAATCTGATTCTGGACATGCCAGGAAATGACTGCTTTTGTTAAGGTAAATAAAACTTCTATGTTGCACTGCAGAAATGCATGAGATTCTTAAATCCTGTAAAATCCTGCCCAAATCTTGGCACTGTTCACAACTTTCCATTACTACCAGATTCACAGACTTTGTAACACTTGAACATCCAAGGATTGTCTTCATGTAAAATAGGGGTTCTCACAAATTGGCGGAATTCAAGTGGAAGACATAAAGGGGCCTAGATTTGAGCATATCACTTGTATTTTGGCCAAAATATCAGCTGCATCTGCCAAACATGTCAGTCACAACTGCCGGTAGAACTCCAACTTCATAACGTGCTGTCCATATATTCTTCTTTATAAAGTAAGGCAAAACTTATATAGCTCTACAATTAGACAAACCCAACCTCTTTGTGACTTGAAGATGTCCCACGATTAACACTCAGGACAAGACAATTAATGCTTCCATCAAAATCCCAAGCATTGAAAGAACTTGTTGATTCACAGGCTATCATAATTGTTATATAATCTGTACGTACATACTCTTACAAAGCACCTGTACAAAGATATATAGAAGTGAACCTTGTCAATATACTTCTCTTTTTATCATTTTTAAACCAAGCATCTTCCAATCCTTTATTCTCCAAAACTTCCCAAACCTCCATCTTAAAAAAATAATAGTGATCTTGTACTGTGTCTTGACCTCAGGGCCTGTGTTCCTGCTAAGCCTCAGAGCTCAAGTCTGGGAGTCTACCACTTGACACCCAACAAACTTCCAACTTTTTGATGTTTCATTGGAAAGAAGACTCTCAGTTTTTGGCCTACATCCAATTCTCCAATTTTATCCTCATGAATATCTATAATTACAGACATAATCTTCTATCACCTGACATTAGTGATCTTTTGAATCATTTGAATAATTTTCATTGTTTTAAGTTTTGATTTTATTTTATTGTAAAGGGGATGTCCAGAGGGGTACCAGTTATATAAGTAAGGTAATGCATACATTTCTTGTCCCTCATTTTCTCCCACGTTCCCATCCTACTCACTCTTCCCCCCCCCTCCAAGTTGTAAAGTTCATTTCCAACATAGTGCCTGATTAGGATCACTGTTGCATTGGTTCACCCATTGTCCTTTGTCTCACCATTTTGTTATTCCCCTTCCCTTCACCAAATCAGATAAATGCATATACAAAACACAGGGTGCAAAAAAAATGACAACATGGGATAAACCAAAGGGGAAAATAGGGAAAAGAAAGAAAGAACTTCACACTGTACATTAAAAATACTCCAAAACCAAAAACCTCTTGTTTCCATATATTGGAATTCATTCTGTTTAGCATCATTTTATTTGGTCATATGTACACAGCTATTGAGCTATTGTAATCCTCTGCTAGTACTATCGAAAATATATACTAATTATTACAAAGGAGGGAAACCATGGAACCTGTGTTTCTTTGGGTCTGGCTAATTTCACTTAGTATAATTTTTCCAAGTCCTTCAATTTCCTTATGAATGGGGCAATATCATTCTTTCATTCTTTTTTAATTGTTTTATTGTCAAGGTGATGTACAGAGAGGTTTCAGTTACATAAGTAAGGTAATGAGCACATTTGTTGTCAATCTTGTTACTCCTTCCCTCAATTTTCTCCTACTTTCTCTCCCCTCAATCCCCCTCACAAGTTGTAGAGATCATTTCCAACATATTATCTGTGTATATCATGGTTGCATTGGTTCCTCCCTTGTCCTTTGTTTCACCATTCTGTTGTTCCCCTTCCCTTCCTTAATTCAAATGAACTTGTATACAATACTAGGGTACTAAAATCAAATACAGTAACAACAGAGGATATACCATATGATATCGGATGTCATTCTTTCTGATGGAAGCACATTTTCTTGATCCATTCAGGTACTGAGGGGTATCTGGGTTGGTTCCATATTTTAGTTATGGTAAATAATGATGCAATAATTATAGTTGTGCTGGTAACTTTAGTGTGGCCTTGTTTGTGATCATTTGGGTAAATGCCCAGGAGTGGAATAGCTGGATCATAGGGGAACTCTATGTTTAGTCTTCTGAGGAACCTCTATACTGTTTCCCAGAGTGTTTGAACAAGTTTACACTCCCATCAACTGTGTAGTATTGTTTCCTTTTGACAAAATCCCCAACATCATCTGTTATTACTTGTTTTCTTAATAATGGCCATTCTAACTCGGGTAAAGTGAAATCTCAATGCAATACCCATCAATATTCCAACATTCTTTAATGAAATAAAAGAAGAAATCCAAAATTTTATATGGAATAATAGAAGACCCCAAATAATAAAAACAATCCTTAACAATAAAAATAATGGTAGAGGAATATCAATACTAAACTTCAAACTCTATTACAAAGCTGTAGTTTTTCTAAAAAAATGTCACTTGAACAGGCCTGAGGACCAATGGAATACAATTGAAGACCAGGAAATGATCCCACAGACCTATGGCCACCTAATATTTGATAAGGAAGCCAAAAACATCTAATGGAAACAAGACAGGCTCTTTAACAAATGGTGCTGGCAGAATTGGCTATACACATGTAGAAAACTGAAGTTAGATCCTTACATATAGCTCTGCACCAGAATCAACTCCCCACAGATCAAAGACCTCCTTGAGGTAAGAGCAGATACCCGGAAAATATTACAGGAAGGGATAGGATATATACTCTGGCTCCTTGCCACAGGTCAAAACTTCCTAAATAAGATCCAGAAACACAACAAATCAAAGAAAGGCTGAATAAATGAGATCACATTAAACTGCAAAGCTTCTGCCTACATAGCAAAGGACATAGTTAGCAAGATAAATAAAAATCCAAGAGATTGGGAGATCTTTAGTAACCATTCAAAAGACAAGGGCCTAATATCAAAAATATACCTACAGCTCAAAAAAAAAAAAGACAATAACAAATCCTCAAAGAAACAATCACCCCTTTAATAAGTGGGCTAAAGATTTTTTTAAGAAGACTTCTTTGGAAAAAAGATAAGAATAGCCAATAGACACATGAAGAAATGTTCAACAACTTTGGCCATATTTTTCATTCGTGTTGCATTAAATATGATTTAATTATCCACACAATACTACTTTAAATGGTAGCTCAGATATCAGTGTGTGTGTATATATATATATATATAGTACACATGTCAATCTATTATTTAAATGACATTGCTAAAATTGATTTTGAATCTCATCAAGTTGACAACCATTGTTAACCATCACATGTATATATTTATATTCAAGGAGATTTTTTTTCTGTCAGTCATGGGGCTTGAACTCGGCCTGGATACTATCCCTCAGCTCTTCAGCTCAAGACTAGTACACTACCACTTGAGCCACAGCGCCACTTCCAGTTTTCTGGTGGTTAATTGGAGATTAGAGTCTCATGGACTTTCCTTGCTTGGGTTGGCTTTGAATTGCGATCCTCAGATCTCAGCCTCTTGAGTAGCTAGCATTGCAGGCATGAGCCACCAGGGCCCAGCAAGATTTACTTCCTCAAGTAAACATTCTCTCTCTCTCTCTCTCTCTCTTTCTCTCTCTCTCCCCACCCTGTCTCATCTCTCTCAAACACACACACACACACACACACACACACACACAATGTGGAGAAACATGGTAATATAACTGATTGATAAGCATAGAACCCCAGATAGAGTACCGATGCTTCCTCTGGATGTTTAAGTAAGTGACAGTAGATCTAGATGTAGTGTCTTACATGGAAAACAGTAGACTAGAAAACAATAGAATAGAAACTATTAAGCAATCTACTACTTCATACACATGTTATGATTTGTGAATGTTTCCACAGTTACTGAATATACTTGCAGATTAGATGTTGAAGAGGATAGTTCAGTTTTAACTGTTGGGTTACTGTCTTCCTGAAGCAAAATCTTTGTATTTATTTTAGACATCTTAATTTTATTTGTGATCCCTCTAGTTGAAAAGTACATACTTTAGGGGCTGGGAAGGTGGCTTGCCTTGCATGCATGAGGCCCTGGGTTCCATTCCTCAGTACCACATAAGCAAAAAGTAAAAAGCTGGAAGTGGCACTGTGGCTCAGGTGGTAGAGCACTAGCCTTCAACTGAAGAGCTGAGGGACAGCGCCCAGGCCCAGAGTTCAGGCCCCATGACAAGACCCCAACAATAAAAATAAAAAATAAAAAAAAAGAAAAGTACATACTTAAAAAAAAACAAACATCTTCAATCAGTAAATAGCATTAAGTGAATTTTCTTTTTTTTTCTTTTTTTATTGTGAAAATACTGTACAGAGGGGTTACAATTACATGGGCAAGATAATGAGTACATTTCTTATCAAGCATGATTATAAACAAAAAACAATGATTAACTATTGTTTTTGTATAGCACCCAACCAGTTATAAAAGTTTATATTTATATTTGTTTATATTTGTTTTTATATTATTATAATTATATTATCATTATATTTATATTTTATAAAGAATGTTATTCTTATAGATCATCTTTTACTTAGTTTATAAAATTTTAACAAAGAACATTCAGTAAGTAGTATAATTAATAGCAGTAAAAAAGTCTGTATGAATTTGTGGAAGAACTGATATTTCAGTAAGGTTTTAAATATTCAGTAAATAAATATTAAGCTACCATGTGCCAGGAATTCATTGAAAGCACTGATGAAGAAAATAAAGCAAAGTGCTTGTTCACTAAAAGGTAAATATTGTAGATGATTAACTGTGTGAATGAGAAAGTTTAAAGTAGACAAAGATAGTAGAAAAATGTGGTAAGTGACCTTATTATCCATAGGATGGTTAAAAAAATATGTTTGAGCTTAAATTTGAATGAAGTGAGATAAAAAGCAAAGCAAAAGAAACAAAGTACAAATGCTATAGGGAACAGAATCCACGGAGATTTTAGATATACAAGGAGAGGAACATGACTAGGACTATGTAGGAAAATGGTAGGTGAGGCTCTCCTGTTACTATGGGGAGTTACTGGTCTATTATAAACAGGATTGTGACATTTTTAAAGTGATTAACTTTGATACTAAATTGGAAGTAGACTGTAGACTTACTTACAAGTGATTTAGCAGGAAGAAAATTGAGGATCCATTAAAATTGTCCAAGTAAAGTTGCAGAAGGTTCCTTAATATGTATGAGCAAACTGGTTTAAAGGAAAGTTTATTTCTTTAGTTTTTCAAAATAGAGATTATTTAACTACTGTACATGGGTGAAGAGAAAGTTAAATTCCATGGCCAAGAAAATTTGTAAAACCACCAGAAATTTAAGTCAGTAAGTGTGATTCTTGAATATCAAAAAGTCAAGAATACTTGTACACACAATTCAGGAGTCATTATTGTTTCAAAAATAATTTGCTGAAGTGCATATTCATTTAAGATGAGTAATTTCTTTGTAGAAATCAAGATTAACCAGTTGTTCACATAATGGTCAAAGTCTGGAGTATGTGTTCTGTGTTTATGAAAATAAAATAATATCCAAACACACATACTTTTAAGTAAGTACTTAATAACTCTGTATGTTTTAAAACTCTGGATTCTAATTAAATATTTATGGTACTTAGTTTCTGGGCCATATATACAAACACTTCAAAATTTCTTTGTGGCAGGGATAATTATCAGACAGGTGGGTATTAATTGCTAAAGTTATATGCTTTCTTTTTCACTGTTGTTAATGAACTATACTGAATTTGTAAGACGAGTCTCCTGGTTAAACAGAAATAGATTCTTTCAAGTTTCATTTTCTGGGCTTTCTTTGTATGTGCCTAATTTTCAGATTCCTGCCCTTATGTCTGCTGACACCAGTTCTCTTGCTAACTGTGTACGTCCTTGTCCTCAATGAATAAGGGCTTGATTGTGCACTGATTAAAACGGCTTATTTTACTGTTAAAGCAAATTACACAGAAATGGCATTTCCTACCAAACAAAGAAAAATAATACCATAATAACACAAACTTGACACGTCCCTAATGCTTTAATCTGACAACCTCAGTACACTTAACAAACAGCAATTAATTAACCCTTACAACATTCCTGTCAGGAAATACTGATTATACTCGCCTTACAAATTAAAAGCTGAGCAGTAATGGAATTCAGACAGGGTTATACTACTCCTGATGGACAAGAGACCCTAGCAGTCTTGACCTACACTCCCAGTCAATCAACAAGTCAAGTACAATAAAAGAAAATTCCTGAATGGCCATCTAGACAAAGGTTTCATTATATAAAGTCACAATTCTAATTCAAGTTTGACACCAAGAGATAGAGAACTTACACATCTGTAAATATATCTTGTCTAGGGTAAGCCAACAACAACAAAAAAGTTAAAGCATCATGAGTGAATGAAATACAACCAAGGAAGTGTTTTTACTTGAAGGCTGGGCTAATGCCTGAGTGTCATCTGTGGGATTTTCAAAGTGAACTAGCCAATGACTTTCAATTGCTCTCAAAGTCCTGATGAATATACATCCTGGCTTATAATTCCACGAAGAGGAAATGTTTTCTTATGATTCATATACATGAACCAAGCAGCCATGTAAAGAAAAAGGAGAAACCCTTTGGAAATAGTATTGGAGGCTTTCATCTAGTCAGAAGCTATTTTGATTATAAATTTAAGATCTCTTTTACCAGTAATGTGGTTTCCCCCAAATCTGTGCCTTCTGTTAGACTGGATGTCACAGTGATTGTGGGGATCGCTGCCTTCACACTACCACAGTACCAGCTAAGCCTGCAATCAGCAAACTACAGTATGTTTTGGACAAAAAACCCAATTCATTCCTCTTCTTGTCCAAGTGCAAAGAATATAAACTAACCACACTCCTCATTAAAAGTTGTTTCTTCCCAGATTCCTGAGTGAAAATTTCATTTTCCGCAAAGTTTACATTTAGCACCCACCACCTGAGACTCCATACTTATTAAGGCCACAAGAGGTCAAGATGACATGCACGTAGACCATTTATAACAAATATATAAAGAACAACTATAATCACATGGTGTCATTTTTTTCTTCTTGCTTACAGCTCCCTCAAATACTATCTATGTGTATTCCCTGACCTGACGAAAGGTTACTTTTTTTCTCCCTTTAGGTGATTTCTATCATCTTGGTACTTTCTGCTTTGCTAAGTTCAACAACCCCTTGGGATCATATCTTCATGTTATTAGAACCTCATGCCTAGCTGTAATTAACAACAATTCTGGATGCATTCTATATTTTATCATCCTCTCAAGTTACTACTGCATACACTTTTCTACTCTACCTTCTCAAGGTAAAAATAAAAACTTTTTTTGTTTCTTTTGCTTAGCTCTTTTCTTGGTCATTCTATAAATATGACTAGCATTCAAATTAACAAATAAAACTGTAGACAGATAAAATTGTAGATAGTATGTTTTGAGGCACTTAGATACTTCAGAATGGAATAATCCATCTAATTAATAGCTGAATTATTTACATTGTTTTCTTTTTTTCTGGTGAGAACATATTCTTTTTTTTTCCTTTTCTTTTGGCCAGTCCTGGGGCCTAAACTCACTACCTGGGCACTGTCCTTGACCTTGCTTTTGCTCAAGGCTAGCACTCTACCACTTGAGCCACAGTGCCTTTTCTGGCTTTTTCTGTGTATGTGGTACTGAGAATCAAACCCAGGGCTTCATGCATGCTAGGCAAGCACTTTACCACTAAGCCACATTCCCAGACCTCATTCTTTTGGTATATTTTAAGCTTGCACTAGAGTGTTAACTGTATTTTCTAGATTGTACAATAGATCTCTTAAAGTTATTCTTTCTATATAACTGAGATTTTTGCATCTTATTATCAGTACTAGTCTAGTATTTGACTTTTCCCCCAGCTCTCTGAACCTTTGTTAACAATAATTCTATTCTTTAGCTTTACCAGATCAATTTTATTAAATTCCACATATTTTTCTATATGCTTAATTTTCTATATGGCTTAATTCATTTAACATAATTTATTTAAGACCATCTATATAGTTTAAAATATTATATTTTCCTTCTCTTTGTTGAAGAGTATTATATTGGATATACATGTATATTTTGGTCTTTATTCATCCACTAATAAAATTTAGGTGAATATCATATTTTTATCTTGTGGATTTCATTCTTTAATTGTTAATGGAGCATTTATTGATCAGCTTTTGTCAATCTCTGAAATATACCATGAGGGTTTAGTGATAGATCTACCATAGATTGTATCCACAAGTAATTATACTTTAGTAGACATCAACATGTGTTCATTTAAACAACAATGTTAGAATGTGTACAATGGTAATAGATACTACAGAGAGCGGTACCCAGTTAACACATGAGAGTATGGTAAAATGGATGCCATGGTGGAATCCCATACTCCATTGACTCTATGTTGACTATTCCAAGTATTTCCCAATTGGCTTAACATTTTTCTACCCTACTTAACTATCAGTTATAAAAAAAAGACTGTTTAGGTTTGCTTTCTTAATTTCTAAAATATCATTCTTATAAATACAGTGTTCCATTCTTCTTCTTCAACATTTTGCTTTTAAATAACCAGAGTGTTCCAGTTTTGGAAGGAACATCTTGCCTTCTAGGATCTCAAGAACAGCACTCTGGCATTGAATTCAAGCCCGAAGAGCCGTACTCCCCCTCCAGGAAAAAAAAATAAGAAGAATAAATACCATATTTTATTATCAAATAGGCAATAGTATTTAAATGTAGATAGGGATTATAAAAATAATTGTATGCATAAGCTGTTGAAACAGTTATAAGTACTCTGTTGGGAAATAACTTATTGGTATAGACTAACATTAATTGAAAATTTCATACTCTTCTCAAGTTATTTTTTTTCAGGAAATTTTCCTAAAGAAATCATTTAAAGTACAATACATGAAAATTGACTAGACAGAAAACCGTAGTTCATTTAAGTCTTACCCAAAGTCCTACATGTTAGAACTTGTTTGTCAATCCCAGCTATCATTAAGGAATAGTGACATGTTTCAGAGGTGATACTAAATAGAAGATTGTCCAAGGCTAGCAATATGCCCTTGAAAGGAATATCGTTGACTCAGGGACGTTCTTGTTCTCTTTCTTTACTTCCCAACATTATGAGCCCAACTATTCAATTGGACACACGTTCCCGCCATGATGTGCTAACTTACCATTGTCTCAAAGTGCGACAGCGAATTGGCCATGGCTGAGACCTATAAACCAGTGACCTGAGACAAACCTCCTTTTATGATAATTTCATTATGAACATTTTGTTATAATAATGGAAGGCTGATTAACAGATAGAATATTTGATTCAGCATTATTAGGGTGATGATAGCATGCTACAAACCTAAATGTTCAAGAAGATAAAAATTAATTCCTACACATAAAATTGGACATAATGGATATCCATATAAATGGATGTAATATAATTGGATGTAATGTATTAAATAACAAGGAGTTAAAAATCTTTTTTTGAGCTGGATCCTGGTGGCTCACTCCTGTAATCTTAGCTACTCAGGAGGCTGAGATCTGAGGTTCATGGTTCAAAGCTAGCCTGGATGGCAAAGTCCATGAGACACTTATCTCCAACCACTAGAAAACTGGAAGTGGTACTGTGGTTCAGGTGGTAGTGCACTTGCCTTGAGCTGAAATGCTCAGGGGCAATGCCCAATCCCAGAATTCAAGCCCCACGACTGACAAAAAATATTCTTTTGGAAAATGTTAGTAATAAATTTCACTGAAAAGTTGCAGAATAAAAATTGCTTTTAGAGTAAGGTCTCAGGTATGTAAGACATGTAAAATTGTATTTAACCTCCTTTTGTGAAAAGTTAGGAAGAGCCAATCAAATTGTCAATAGTGTCTACCTTGATTTTACTAGATTACAGGAACATTTACATTTTCTTTTTTTGTAAATTTAATTTTCAAGATGATGTACAGATGGGTTACAGTTACATATGTAAGGTATTGAGTACATTTCTTGTCAAACATTGTTACCCCTCCTTCTTTTTTCTCCTACTTTCCCTGCCTTCAAATACCTCCCCAATTTGTAAAGTTAATTTCTAGCATATTGTCTTGTGAGTGTTGCTGTTGCATTGGTACACTTTCTTTCTTTCTTTTTTTTTTTTTTTGGTCTAGTCGTGGGGCCTGAACTCTGGGTCTGGATGCTGTCCCTCAGCTCTTCAGCTCAAGGCTAGTGCTCTACCACTTGAGCCACAGTGCCACTTCCGGCTTTTTTCTTTTTGCTTATGTGGTGCTGAGGAATCGAACCCAGGGCCTCGAGCATGCAAGGCAAGCACTCTACCACTGAGCCACCTTCCCAGCCCTGCATTGGTACACTTTCTATACATGTTGTTTTTCCTTTAGAAGACAGAAGCAATGATATTATTTCATTTTATCATAATAAGTATATGCTTATAAAATGGTGCTTAATTATTAACTTTTATTGAAAGATTGCCAATTAGTTAAATAAAATGACAAAGGTATCATAATATTATATATATATATACATATATATATACATATATATATATGCATAGCTAGAGGTAGTGCCACATACTTATAATCTCTACACTTGGAATATTGAAAGTAGTAGATCATGAATCCAAGGAAGTCATACTGGGATAAATATAGATTTCCAGAGCAAAGTTGACTCGTGTGTGTGTGTGTGTGTGTGTGAGAGAGAGAGAGAGAGAGAGAGAGAGAGAGAACAGATGACATTTTTTCGAATGATAGAAATCAATCTGAGTTATTATGCATAAAAAGTAAGGAAAATGTTGCAAGTAGTACTATATATTCTTTGTTTTACATTGATTCTTTTACACTAGGCTAAAAGATTAAGCTTGAACAAAAAAAGCCAAAAAAACAGTAAATGACATTCACATTTTTCATGTATTGAAGTAAAATTTTGAGAAGTTGCATCAAAGGGAACACAAAACTAGGGGTCTCCACTTTCAAACAAGTGATAGGAAAAGGTCAAAGGATAGATTTCTGGAGAGGAAGAATGGATTTTCTGGCACACATACATTTTAAAAGCTCCTTTTATCTTTTCTGTACCTGAGAGGGCTTTCAACATGCCTGGATGTAGTTACCTGGTTAACAGGTGGTCAGAATTAGGCATTAGTCTCATAGTGTCACTGTGCATTACATTTGTAATATGCTGTTCGAGTTTTAGCAGGTTGGCTTTAGTGAAAGAACAAAACAAACACCTTTTAGTCTGTGTCTGATTAAGCTAATGACAAACCAATAACTGCTGTTATGCAAAAGGGGAAAAAGACCAAAACCCTAAAGTTCATGCTGTAAGGATGGAGTTTATCTCCTGTTAAAGATTGCCAGGATTGATGAGATGTCATTTAAAGCAAAGATTCAGCCATATGTCCCTTTAGTCAGTGATATTTTCATTTGCATATGCTGCTGGTCTTATGTATAGGAAACTGTTCTAAACCAGTAGAGTGGGTGGTTCTCAGAATTTCCGAGGAAATACAGATTGGTAGTGAAGTGATTTATACCAAATTGATTTTACAAAAACTCAAATGTTATGGTGATTGATTTCACTGTCTGTTATATAATGATATTCTTTTTCCTTCAACATCCTGACTAATCATTTCCCAGTAAACCTGGTGAGATGGAAACATATGTGTTCCTAGGAGAAAATGCTCCATCATTTCCCATCCATCCACCCAGCCAGCCAGCCAGCCACCCACCCAGACTGCTAGAAATTCATTCTATCCATCCAGCCACCCCTCCCCACTCCCTCCCTCCTTCCCTCCCTCCCTCCCTCCCTCCATCCATCCATCCATCCATCCATTCATTTATCTATCCATTCATGCAAACAGTATGAATGGAAAACCTATTCTGCTGAAAACACTGAAAATAGTTGGGATAGAGAAATGATTTCACAACACAGTACCAGGATGGCTTCATGTAAAAATTACTATGAAAGAAAGATAAACAATTCCATGAGTAAAGAACTATGGCAGAATGGGTTATCTCATCAGCTGAGACTTGTCTTCTCATTTTGAGCTTCTAATTACAGATGTGTTCTATAGTTTTATTTCAGTAATATTATTTTGCAGGTACTCCTGGTAAGGTTTGAAGAAGAAGTGTGAAACTGAAAACCCACAAAGTTTGTGCGCTTAGGTTGGGGAATCAAAGGGTGCTTTTGATTTCTTTTAGTTAGCAAGGAACTACAGCTCAGGAGATGTACACATGTCCTCTTTCAAAATCAATTCAGTGTGCTTGCTCATTCACTAATACCTTTAAAATGTATGTGTACATGTATATACTTCCATATTCATGTAATTTAGTGTGCTTGCACATACATAGATATTAAATATATTTGCTAAATATCTAAATGAATAATGAATAATGAAGTCATATTTTTGTGAGTACCTTAAGGGAAAATTTTAAATTGCTAACCTTGAGGTAAACAAGATTAATTTAAATTATGCTTAAATAACGAAATAGGTTTTACCCATCTGTGTTGTTATATAATTAACAGCCATCGTGTTATTTAAGTAGTCTATTATCAATGGAAACTTCAGGCTATTTTATAGAACAAAATTATGTATCTATTCCTCACAACATGTATTCCTTCATAATTTTTTGTACTAAAATATGCAAGTGGAGATTTGAGTGAAAAGATAAAAAAGCACTTAAAGCTTTCAGATCCTCTGCAGAATAGGATTAGTTTTTCCTCAAAAGAACAAACCCAGTAAACATTAGAAATAAACTAATTTCTTTCTGTTCCAACATCTGTGTTTTCTTGTATCGATATTGTCTTTTAATGTAGTACGACTTCCACTTGGTCTGCTTTCTAATGTATGAAATGCTAACCATAACATCTCTTAGTGAATAAGACCAAATAGGCACTAAAACTGTGTTTATGTGTTTATGTGCCTAGTGTTTATGCAATTGTAATAATTTTTTACCATTTATATATATATATATATATATATATATTAATTTGTTGCATCTTCTCTGTAGCTTCTCTCATCTGTGAAGAAGTTAGATCCCACTGAGTGGCTAGGGGCACCACATTCTGTGGCAAAGGAAAATCCCATTTTTCCTAATTGAATTTATTTTACTAATGCAGTTTGTTAGAGGATTTTGAAAAGGATAATAGTAATAACAGAAAACTTTACTAATACCTATCAAAGAGAATTAAATATGTGTTTACATTTTCAAGACTCATATGGTAAAATTTGCCACTAGACCATGTCCTTTTACCTTAATATTTCATGATCCTTCCTCTGAGTAATGCCAATTTTCCAAACATTTCTCTTCCCTAGTAAGGGTTGAATCTGAATTGCCCTCACCAAAACTCAACTGGAAGTTTGGTTCCCAATATTACGTTGTGAAGAAAGACAGGTACCTTTAATAGGTGTTTAGTGTGGTGGCAAATCTGCCTAAGTAAATAAATCTGTGTTTTTCTCTCAGGAAGTGTTAGCAATTGCAGGAGTTTAACTTTTCACTCTCTCCCTCTTTGTATATAACCACTTCTGCTCATCCTGGGGACTCGCTAGGATCTCAGGGTGACTCAGCCTTAGATAAGCAAAATATCTCAAACTATCTTTTAAATATAATAAATGAATTTGCTTGGGTAAACCTATCCCACTGAAACAAGAACTATAAAGCAAAAGTGTAGAGGCTCTATTAATTCATAAAATCTTTTTTTTTGTAATTTATCTGAATACTTGTCTGAAACAATGCATGATCTGTCATTATTTCATTTTCTTTATAGAAAATATTGTGTTTTTTGTTTTAAATAATAAACCTACTAGCCTTAAAATCATCCAGGGACCATTTTTAAATGGCATCTAGCTTTGCTGAGTTTTTTTTTGTAGATGTGGTTAAAATGCATCTGAAATAAGCAAAATTATCTTTTAAACCAAATGTAAATGTCATTGGCATTTTCTGTTTCAAACTACATTGAAATAGAGAGATTTAACAAGCCTGGCTTAACTTGTATAATCATAATCTCCTCCACATGACATCTGATGGTTCTCTCTCTGTATTTTGTTCTAGTGTGCACACATAAGGGAAAACAGTATACTACTTGACACTAATTTTCTGAAAAAATATGAGAAAAATTTAGAAGTTTGTTCACAGTATCAGTTAATGAATCCAGAAATGTAGTAGCTACATGTACATCTATAATGAAGCAGAAAATAACTTGATTGTATAGTAAATTAATATAATATTTTACCCCCCTTCCTAACAATTTTGTTGAATTAGAAAATCTGAAGGAGTTTCAATATTGGGTGTGTTTTAAAGTTGAATGACCAAAAGAAATGCCAATGGATGACTCAGTTTATCCATGCTATTTTTCCACTCCAAATGCAACATAATCATTAATGCATGAAAGAAAGTCTCTTTGCCCACAATTCTCACACATGCTGTGCCCTTAAGAGGAAAGATGAAAAGGCGGATGGTGAGAAGTCCAGGATCTGTTAGTTCCCTCACTTTGAAAAGCCTCAAATCACAAAAATGACATGTAGCTTCTTTTACAGAGGGATCAAAAGAATCTTACAGACAGCTGTGTTTTGGAGCACGTGTATTTTTTTAAGTAAGTTTATAGTTCGAATTTTAGGTCTCGAATGCCAGATGTTGATCATAGCAAGAAACTCCTACATTTACTTGAGAGGAAAAAAATGAAGAAAGATAAAGCATTTTAGCAATTAAAACAGTATTTACCTTTGAAGAAAAAATCCCAATATTATAAGAAATAATCATTTTTTTAAATTAAGGCTTGTATGCACAAATCTCGTATCAGAAGCATAGATTAAAAAAAAAGATAAGGAGATACTGGCCACAGCTTAAGCAGATGATCATTGTTGTCAGTGAGCTTGGGTTTGGGTTTCTACATATCTGAAGACATGGTTAAGGTTTTATTTGTCAAGTTGTTATGGTGTTGATTCTATGTTTTATATAAAAAAGAAGAAGTTTATTGAGATAAATTGAGCTATGGTATGAAAGAAGCCAAGAAGGAAAAAAAAAAGGATTTATTTAAAGCAATGGGTCTGCAAAGGACAGACGTGAAAGTGTCAGATAAAACAAGAGCAGAGAACGCAATATTGGGGACCCAAACTCAGCAAAAGGATCCAGAATGAGACGAGCAATAGCTTTGATGTATCATCATTGATAGCTTTTAAATGGAAACAAAGGAATACCTATTTTCTGAATCCCATGCTGGTTTTCTCTCTCTCTTAAAGATATTTGATGTATCTTTACCCAATGTAATCATCAGTAAAACTCAAAAGATGGGGAAAACGTGTTGTAGAGAGCATTTCCAGCAAGATATTATGATTTTGATTAGCATCAAATCCTTAGATCTTCACTTTGCCTTTCACAGTCTCATCCATTCTATGCATACAAAAACATCTGTGAAAACACCCTTTGGCAGACTCAGTCTAAAAAAGAAAAAAGAAAAGAAAAGAAATGATACTGTTTAAAAATATTTTAAAAACAATATTGTCACTGAAAGATAAATAACTTTTCACCAAAATGTTGTCACTGTTTCATTGAGGAGCTAAAGAAAAAAACAAACAAACAAAACATAGCTCCATAGCTCCCTGTCTTCATGGGCACATCTTGATGTCAAGTGTCTCCAGTAGCATTTGCTCCCAAAACTAATGGCAGTCATTTTGTGAACTTCTGTTTTGATATTTGTCAATTCAAGTAGGATAGCCTATGTAAATAAGAGAGGTTTTGGACAGAAAGTAAGTAAAAATATCTGTGAAAATAACTTAGAAGTAGAAACCTCTGTAATATTATCATTTATAGGATGCTTAAACTACCCCAGTGGAGAATGGCCATTGATACTTACTGAATACTTACTGTGATACTGACACCAATAACTAAGTTCATTGAGAGACAGAGAGAGAGAAAGAGTGAGAAAGATCAGGTAAACAGGTATAGATCAGATAGATAGATAGATAGATAGATAGATAGATAGATAGATAGATAGATAGATACAGGCAGACAGACAGAAATAGATACATGCACAGAGAGGTTGATACAGGTAAATAACATGATACACACATGTATTAGGAAGAATTTTACCATAGAAACTAAAACATAGGAAGACTCAACCAACTTGTCCATTGCAGCACAGCTATGAATTGACAAATCGTTAATCACTAAAACCTACGGTCTTTCCTTAAGAGTACGTGAATCAGAAAGTAACTACAAAGCAACATGTATTTCCTTGTGGCTCCATCAGAGTAATGTGGCTGCAACAACACAGGCTTCCTTAGAACTGCCTCTTCTGCCTCATTAGAGCAGCCCACCTTGAGCTTGTGGGAAAGATCTGGATCCTCCTTCCTGTGTTATTTCTACCTCAAAGGCTGGAATCTCCCACATTTTAAGGTCTGCCCTGGGAAAGTGGTACAGACTCCTCCCTCCTCTTGGCTAAGTCTCTGCCCAGTACCTGTGTCATCTAGGTAACTGGCACACATGGAGGCGATCACCTCCCCTTTCTCTGCGGGCACATCTTGGGCCACTCAGGGTCTTGCCTCCGGTTGGACCAAGGGAGGGTCCCAGGCCCAGAGGTCACATCCACATCCGGTGCGGCCATGCCTTTCCTCACCTGGTCGCACTTTTAAACCCAGGTGGGACTTTGGCCTGCCTCCTTTTGGCCATGTGGTCTCCACTATGCACAGCAGTCGCAGGCAGTTAAGAATAAAATAAACATCTTTCCCTGCTGGAATACCACAAGGTGTTCTCTTCATTGGCTACTTAATTCAAGCTACCTATTTAACTTACCCTAACACACGTGACAGGAGAAAATTTAATAGGATTGCAACAGAAGCAAGTCTCATATATAAATCCTCCTCCACACTCCCCTTTTTCATGTGTGCTAACATGGGAATATACAAAAGAATGATGTTCAAGAGCAGATTCAATGACAAAGAAAATGAACTTTTCCTTATGATGGGAAGAGAGGCAAAAGCTGTATAGGGATTAAAAAAAATTATGGACGGTTTTGAAATATCAAACACCTTGATAGTTACAGCATCATAGAAACTGCACATAGCATTTGTATGTGTATATGTATTGCATGTTATACTTTTAGACTAATGCATCATGTGTCAATGTATATTTGTTTGTTTGGGAACTTGTGGAGCCATAGAAGGGAACAGGGTCTGGCTACTCAGGAGGTTAAGGTCTATCGACGATAGTCTGCATACAAAAATCAGCAAGATCCCATCTCCAAAATAAAAAATAATAATAATAAATAAAAATAAAAAAGCAATGCTACAGGTGTGACTCTAGTGGTTGAGTACAAGATGAATAACCAAGCAAACCAAGAAAGAGTAAGACCCTATATCCAGTGTTTAAACCAAAATCAAAACAAAACAAGGAAGTGTTTATGCTTATAGTATGTTATTTTCTCCTAGACAGAACAACAAGAATTAATTACAACAGCTCCAACTAAAACCTTATGCATAGTACTAGATATGCTCTTGTAATTCTTATGTTAATTTTATTGTTTTATTTTTTAGAATAAAAACACCCCCACACCCCACATGTTACACATTTTGTGTATATAGGGTATAGGTACTGTGGGTCTGTCTGTTCCTGGTACCCTCTAAACCTTGATCCTCAGATTCTTAGCTTCCCATATAACTAAGATCATTGGCATGAACCACCAATGAGTCCCCAATTCCACACCTTGTTTTAAATTCATATTACCCCTAACATTGAACAAATATGGAGAATATTGGAAAAGACTCTTAATTCTAGACTTTTGCGAAATCTCTCAATTTGAAAGATCAAGGATCTTATAAGATCTTAGGATCCTATAGCCAAATAGTAACAATACTTACAAGTCCTCTAAATGGGACAGAAGTTTCCAAATTTATCCAGAACTTTGATAGTACTTGCATCCTCACTGAGGCTGAAGATTGTAGACAGGTGGTAGACAGACCCAAAATGAATAGAGATTGTTTGAAGTCAGTATTTTTTAACCTTGGTGATTTATGCTATAATTATTAAGGCTAAGAGGCCCTTGCCCTTTACTGAAGAAATAGTATGTGGTTAGTAATTAAAATCATTAACATGACTTGGCACTATCAATTAATTAAAAGTGAGCTTTTGTTCACTCATCTATTTAGGTAATTGCACATAATGGTTCTGGTGTTCATTTGCCAGCAATGGGTGGTTGGCGAGATCATTCTGTAGTCAGAAGATGAACACTTCAACTCGATTCCATCTCAGCTTGTCAAATCTTAGCAAATCACTTAACGCCAACGTACTTTCACACCAGTTAAATAGGAATAATAAGAGACTTTATAACCTTCACGGATACCTTTGGTATTTAAAAATAAGACAAATGGAATGCACATATTTGTGCTGGGAGAGACCATGAGAAGAGCTGGGATTCTTTAAAATGTGCCTTACATTCTTCTAGGTGTAGTCATGCTCTTCAGATTTCATTGTAAAATCAACACTAGGAAACTTTACCAGGGTCTTGTCCAATCTGTACCAAGGGAAATATTTATCTGATTGCCCCTAGACCTGGGTATACAGGTACCAAATAGCCAGATATGATCAAAGAGATTTCTTTGTCTTGTTTAGAAATGATGAGACCATTGGGGGCACAGACTTTCCCACTTCCCCACATCCCACAGATTTTTAGCTGTACAGTAAATCATTTCAATCTTATAGAATGATGGTGAGTTTGGGAAATGTAATAACCATGGGGGAAAAAGTAGGTGTGGGACATTCTGAGAACATTTCTGAACAATGCATTCCTTTCACAGAAAGAAGCCATAAAAAATGCTAATGGCAAGTAATACATACAACATTGAGTTCTAGAACTTGAATATAGGACGACTGGCTTTTTGATTCTTTGTTTGTCCTATCTTTCTCAAAACTGCTAGGAATAAACTCAAGAAGTCACTCAGAGAGGATCATGTGAAGACAAGTGCAAACTCAGACCAAAATGTTAGGCAATCATCAAGCACAATTGGCCCAATGTGTTAATGAAGTTACTTTGAACCTTTTACCTATCATTTTGTCCTGCCACGTGAGGCAGATGGATCCACGGAGTTGATCCCAATCCACAGAGAGTCAGAATCATTAAAAAAAAGAAGAAAAGATAAAGAAAAAGATAAAAAGAGAGAAAGAGAGAACAAAAGAAAGAAAGAAAGAAAGAAAGCAAAGAAGGAAGGAAGGAAGGAAGGAAAAAGAAAGAAAAAGAAAGAAAGAGATATATATATAGAGAGAAAGAAATTATGCTGCTTTGGGCTACTCCACTGAGGAGCAACAGACCACTTGAACACACGATTGAGACAGATAGGTAATTGACTACAAGTGATTTCTTTTCCTTGCTCTCTGCTTGGATGGTGATTACATCTTAAGTTTCCTCCTGAAAGATCTCCTGTAGAACTGGAGAGATCCTCAGATGCTCTGTGTTAAACTTATGTGCTGGCCCTTGGAAACTCTTCAGTCACAAAAGGTATTAGTCTGTATTTACTTTTGTGCAAAAGGCATTCTTTTTTGTTTATTAGTTTGTTTTATGGAAAGAGTGCATTGGTAGGGATAAATGACGGGTCAGCTCACACTTGTCTAAAAAATAATTTATTTTCAAAGGTCCTCTTTGGACATACTGCCATCACCTGACTGAGACCAGCGAATTCAGTGATGAGTTGTCCTGTTTGCCTACCTATTCCTTTGGTAGCAATCTATGCAAAAAGAGACTTATTAGTCATCTCCTGTCTGAAATACGTAAGTTCACTAAAACAAGCTCAAAGCCCAAAGAAAGGTGTGTATCAGCTCCCAAGAATTCCTGCATTCTTAAATTTCAGCCAGAAAATGAATGGTATCGTCATCTTGCCTTTTACGGGAATGTTACAGTCCAAAATACAAGACATACAAGAGATGAGGCAGATATTTGAGGTGTAAATTTCTTTCAGAGCCTGGTATTATAGGCCCATGTTTTGACGTCTGTGTTCACCATCTCAAAATGCGACCCTAAACATAATTACCTTTACCTATGAAGACAACAGCACAGGCACAAGCGGCCGTATTCTTCAGTTACTGCATGAGCTTGACATAGCTTACATGGTTTTGAAATCATGTCACTTTCTGACTTGTTGTAAACTATGTTAGTTGGCAAACCCCTCAAAGTGACAGGCGTTGTAAAAACAGACTTCAGGTAATAATAATGCCATGGGAATCATGAAAAGTAGAACATTTTGCTAAGCCAGAGGGCTAAGGCACACATCCATATTTGGAAACCTGAGTTAAGTTATTTTCCTCTATTAGAACTCAAATATTGTTCCCTAATCAATTATGTCTCACTTAAAATCATACAGTCACTGGTTGATGACTGCAAATAACTTTCTTACTATTCCTTCCTTCTACCTAATTATAAGCCATTTTATCCTCCCCGCCCAGGGTGTTGAAAATCATTTCCCTGTCAACACGAACAAAACTGGAGTTTAAATCAGGGATATAATTAGTCTTGAGCAATGCTTTAATTATGAAATAAAATATAACATCCAAAGGAGAAAGAAAAGTTTAGCCTAGTTTTTACATGTTTATGGTTTTAATTTGCTGGTAATGAATTAAATAAAAATTCCATTCAAATCTACGCAGCATTTAATTGTGTTTCTTTGGAATGATTTAGCTTAAGAGTTTATAATGACACATAATGTTCCTGAGCTTTTTCTGCAAACCAATTGCTTTATGAGCCTTTTTCCTACTTGTTAATTCTTAAGAACCTTCTTATTGAGATATTACATTTGTGTTCACTTACAGTTGATGAAACAGAAGCTTAGCTGGTACAAATCGCTTGGCAAAGTTCTATTCAATAAACTATAAGGTTGAGACAATTGAACCCAATCCAATGTGATCTCTTGTTATCGTTTTATTTTACTTATTGCTCTCTCTTTGCTCTTACTGGCATCAGAAACCACACAGCTTCTCTAGGTGCAGTCAGTTAGTGAAAGTAGCATTGCTTTCTGTCCATGAAAAACTAAAAAGCATCACTGACATCTTGGGAAAGCTCCAAGATATCCAGATATATGTGATTTTAATAAAGAATCCTAATTTCTTTGACAGTAAGGTCCTAAGTAATTTGGAGGCATTTAGATTTTGGAAGTACAACTCCAGTTAACTGTGAAATAAACAGGGTGCCAATTGATAAACACACACAAATTTTCAGTGTCAATTCTTGACTTCAACTGGAAATGCCCTGTGACAGAAAAGTTGAAAGCAGCTACTAAAAAATTCCCCCAGTCTCTGTCTCCAGACACCATTTTGCCTCTGTAGACATCATTCTAGCAAGTTTCATTCCAGTCGGAGGCTATACAGAGTTCCTTATCCCTTCTTAGTCATTTCTCAGCTTGAAATCATTATTTCAGGGGTGCATATTTTCCAAATGACGTGATTAATTTGTAGAAATCTCAGTTAAAGATGTCAGGAATCCTACCATCTCTAAGCATATGAGTGCAAGAACCATGAGTGGACACTGGGAAATCTCACCACACTCCCTCTTTCTCCCTCCCTCCCTCCTTCCTTTCTGTGTATGTGTGTGCATGAGCACGTGTGAATGTCTATTTGTTTGTCTAAATGGCAACACTTGTACTGATTTCCTGCTTTAATTGGTCCTCATGAGCATCCTATACCATTGTTCATCAGTCCTTTCTTGTTGTCATTGTTTAGAAGCAGAACTTTCAGCTGGCAATTCCAAGCATTTGCTGTTTATTAAAATGTTCTGCTGCTATTTGCTGAGACATTAAAAGGAAGGAAGGAAGGAAGGAAGGAAGGAGGAAGGAAGGATGGAAGGAAGGAAAGAAAGAAAGAAAGAAGGAAGGAAGGAAGGGCGGGCAAAGGAAGAAAATTAATGGCATGTAAGAAACTAGAAACTCAATAGAAGAGGCATGTACTTTTGTAAAAAAAAATAATAATAATAGTATAATTCTTTGAGGGTAGTCAAGTTAAAAACATGTCCTGGAATGCTACATTAAGAGAGTACAATCACATGCCTATAATCCCAGATGGACAGAAGTCAGGGGTATGAAGACAGTTATCTAAAACCAGTTTAGCCAAAAGTTCTACTTCTCTCTATTGAGAGCAAACTATCAACGCTCTTAAGTGAAAGAAACTTGCCTAGCAAGCATGAGGTCCTGAGTTTAATACCCAGTAATACAACAAATAAATACATACATGCATACATAAATTCCTGTTTATTTTCTTTGAAGAAACTTACCATGATTTGACAATATTTTGATTCTTCATCCCCAGTCGTGAGACTAAGAGGCACCATGCATACAATGTGTCTTCTGTTCCATACTCCTCCTCTCATTCAGACTTACAAATAACCTGTTCCAGGAAACACAAGCCCTACATTGAATGGTTCCATTTGGGACAGTGCAACTTCATGTCTTTCTCTATTGCTATGATTAAGTATACACAGTGATATGTTTTCCTTTGCTTTCAACAACATCTCTCAGCATTGGTGGCTCAAAGCTTGCAGTACTAATTTAAACACAAAAAATCCCAAACACCAGGCTTCAGATTAAATAGTATCTCATAAAATGAAGAAAACGATAAAACTCCATACAATGCATGACACACACACACACAAAGGACTTTTGAAGAACATGTAGCGAATAGATGCATTTCTAAGCAAACAAATGGAGCACGATCCTTTTTTTATTCTTGAAGTGACAAGTGAAAGGATTAAAAGCAGGAAACGGGAGAAATAAACACCTTGGCAGGCTTCAATTGTGGAGGAAGGAACAGCCAGCTAGACAGAGGCAGGAGTGATTGAAAAGATAAAGTGAAGTAGAAATGCTGAGATTTTTGTTCTTTGTACCGATCAGACTCTTTACCTTACAGAATAGTAGATTACATTTAGTAATGATGTAAAGAATGATTCATTACATTTCTGTTCAAATGAGTTCAACACAACCAACTACAACAATCTTATTTTTATAATTTTAAAAACTTTATACATCCTCTCTTATAAGCTTTGCCCTTGGCATTTTTCTCCTTTTTTTTTTATTGTGAGAATACCGTACAGAAGGGTTACAATTACATAGGCAAGATAATGAGTACATTTCTTATCAAGCATTGTTGCCTCCTCTTTGTTTCCCCTTCCCATCCCTTCCATACTCCCTCCACCTCCCCCCACCTGTTCCTCCCCCCCCACCACCAAAGTTGTAAAGTTCGTTTTTCCACCTAACAACTTGTACATCTCATTGTTGCAATGGGTCCACCTGTATCCCTATTTAAACTATTTGTTTTTCCCCTTCCCCTCCACAAATTATACCAACATCAAATACAGTGAAAGCAGGGGTTAAACTGTGGGGGAGGGACATACAAAGCAACATAGAAATCATCTTATAAATATGTTAGAAAAAATTGCATGAAAAAAATTAAATACTTATCTTGGGGTTCATTCCCCTAACATCAACTTATCTGACCTTTTTTGCTTGACTCAGACATATACTAGTTATTGCAAATAAGGGAATCCATGAGACCTATGTTTCTTTGGGCCTGGCTTACTTCACTTAATATAATTTTTCCTAGTCTTTCCATTTCCTAACAAATGGGGCAATGTCATTCTTTCTGATGGAGGCAGAGAATTTCATTGTGTATATATACCACATTTTCTTGATCCATTCATCTACTGAGGAGCATCTGGGTTGGTTCCATATCTTAGCTATGGTAAATAATGCTGTAATAAACATAGGTGTGCTGGTAGCTTTAGTATGTTCTTGTTTGTAAACATTTGGGTAAATGCCCAAAAGTGGGATTGCTGGGTCATAGGGGAGCTCTATGTGGAGTCTTTTCAGGAACCTCCATACTGCTTTCAAAAGTGGTTGAACAAGTTTACACTCCCACCAACAATGCAGTAAGGTTCCTTTCTGTCCACATCCCCTCCAGCATCTGTTGTTATTAGAGTTCTTGATTATAGCCATTCTAACTGGGGTGAGGTGGTATCTCAATGTTGTTTTGATTTGCATTTCTTTTATGGCTAGAGATGTTGAGCATTTCTTCATGTGTCTATTGGCCATCCTTCTTTCCTCTTCAGAGAAGTTTCTCTTTAAGTCTTTAGCCCACTTATTGGGCAGTTGTTTCTTTGAAGATTTGTTGTTGGGGGATTTAATTTTTTGAGTTCCAGGTATATTTTAGATATGAGACCCTTAATAGGCAAAGATGTAAATGGACCAGTGCTTTAGCATGTAGAAGCTATGTAGTAACACTATAGGTTATCAACCATTTGTTTCTATAGTATTCCTAATTTCATTGTGCTCATATATATTATATTTCAGTTCACATTCAGATAACACCGTGACATGGGTTGCACAAACATGAATATCCTGAAACATGGATGGAGAAAGTACAGGTCAGGAAGTTTAGAAAATGAGCATTTGTATTAGGCTATAATAACAGGGAAAACAGAAGTGGCATTCTGTTATTTATTACCATGATAACAGATAGTGAAAGATAAATTAGCCCTTTGAAGTTCCACAGGGTATTGAAAAGACAAAATATTTTTGCTCTTCAGATGTTGAGAGACACAACAATAAAATAAAATAAATGATGACAAGTAGGATTTTCATGATAAGATTTCTTTCCAAGGAATTTTTGTTTGTGAATAAAATGAAAAGCAAGTTTTTTTTCTTTTTCAGTGTATGTCAGATCTCACAATACTTCTCTTGAAAACCCATGATTTTACAACTCAACCACTGTAAAAAGTGTTTTATTAATTTTTTCATAAATTTTTCACCTATCTTCTTGACAATTTCCAGGTAGTTATGGATTTTAAGCTAGTAAACACAGAACAAGCCTATCATGTTTTCATAATTATTATAGTGTGATTTTGCAATTGAAAAAATTAAGACAGAACTGTTTAAAAATTTGCCACAAAGGAAAAAAATGTCAACAGATATTTTGTCCCCAAATTTTGTTCTCTGTTGGAGCTTGTCTGTTCAGTGCTCAGCTCTATTCAACACACAAAGCATTCAGACCAGGCAACTTCCATATCAACTCTTTTGAGAATACATTACCATGGCATATCTTTCTGGACTATTACTTTTACCCATGATGCTCTCCTCTCTGATTCTATTTGAAATTGAGATATTTTACCCACCTCTTCTCAGTGTTGCCCTCAACACATGGTATATTTTAATGATCATAAAAACAAAGTTTTTATTCAGTAGTATTTGAGTATTTAAAAAATAATATGCAATGGATAATTACCAAATCTATGGGGTGATTTAATTAAATAAAGTACATAATTTTGTAAGTTGTACAGTATAAAAGAAAATTTTCAGTAGTTATATGTATCACAAAACAAGGATCATAATGGAAAATAATTAGCATTCATTGGTCAGCTGCAGTGTAGACTATTGTAAAGACATACATACCTCATACATACATACCACCCTTAGAGGTAAATGACAACAGCTAAAAAGGTATTGAATGTTTTGATGTCTGAGTAGTATGCTGAGTGCAATCCATTTGTCGTGTAATCCTGCTGATAAACAGATGATTTGGCCATTACAGATATCTCAGCTTCTCAGATGAGAGAATTGGGCTTTAGAGATTTTAAATAATGATCTTTCAATGTTAGATGGTTATCTGTGGGCTCCATCTTTATCCAACCTAGTTTCTAAGGTCCGAACTTCATGATAAAGTATTTGATAGCTGTCGATATCTATATCTGACACTGATGTCTGTCCTGATTTCCTAGATTCTAGATAGTAATTGTCATCTAGACATTCCTGTTTTAAGATTTCCTGAGTTTAGACATAGGAAACACAAACATCTGAATAGCTGTTAAAGGCCCCAAGCTTTCTTTGCTCATTACTTTTCTGAAAGTCAAACAGAAGACTACAGATCATTGCTGTCCCTTTGAAGGGGGGGAAGTTCAATGAATCCAGAAAGGCTACGCCACTTGCCTTAACATCTAGAAACTTCATCCTAGAAACTACAATATCAGTAGCTGGGTTTTTGGTGCTGAGAGAGTGTCTGTAAGGGAGATGGAAACCTCCCGCGGTTGGTGTCCAAATGTTCTATGTGCTGACATTCTGAAAGATTTGTCATTGGATTGGGTAAATTTTTTCCCCCAATTATCCCTCTCTTGTCCTTTGTTTGAAAAAGGTGGCATAGGTTCTGATCTACACAATTCATTTTTTCCTTTGAAACCAGTTTTACCAACCAGAGGTATTTGAAGAAAAGGTCATCCCATGAGAGAAATATTTTACTTAGGAAGATTTAAAAAAAATCTTTACTGTATAAAAAAGGCTCACTGAGTGCTAGCTTCTCTCTGTAATGAAATTAAAGTTCTATACCTTATAAACTCAAATTCAGCAGAGAGGGCTCAGACATTTTAAGATCCATTAGTTATCATGCCTACCCTTCAAAGGCCTATTTTAAATTCTTTCTGCATGGTGATTAAAAGTAACATTTAATAATAGGTCAGTCCGTTGACAAGTAATTATTTGGTACCCACAGAGCCTAAAGCTTTATATAAAATGCTCAGAGTTAGATTTTACATAATGGGAAAGGCGACAATAATTTCTTTTCTTATGTGTATAGGAGCCATTCTAAAACATTTTTTTGAAGCTAGATCATTAAAAATATCTTTCCATGTCATAATAAGTTACACATTACAGTATCCATTCCTTTGTCAGATTTATTTTACATTGTTACTTCAAAACATCCTTTCTATGAAGTAGAGAAGGCTGCAGCATGCTCCCAAATCCCAGATGAAGACACTGAAGCCCAGAAGGATAGATGACTAGATCCTGGGAGGAACACTCTGCATTCTTATCAATCTCTGCTTCTCTTTGAACTCTCAGATTGCATCTGATTGTGCAGGAGGATAGCATAATACATGGAGTTTATTAATGTGGAAAGAATCTTAGCTTTATTTTATTTTTAAATCTTATTTTATGTTATTTTTCAATTATATTTATTTTTATTTTTTCAGTACTGAGGATGGAACATATGAAGTCGCATCTAAGACAAGTGTTCTGCCATTTGATCCATGCAGCCTCGCCCTTTTGTTTTTATTTTGTTTTTCAGAGAGTTGTGCTAACTTTGCTCTTCTGAGCTGGAAATTGTGATTTTCTTGCTTTCACCTCCCAAGAGCTGAGATTACAGGCATGCATTACCACAGCTGGCCCTCATATGTCATGTGAAATTTTTCTTGCACATATTTGTAACCTATTTTCCATATGCAACACCTGTGAATAATATACCCATGCCCTGCACTGGATGCTACCCTGAGAGTATTCTTGCTCTCATTGATTCTTTTTCCTTAGGCTGCCAGCTGCTGAGAGCCCCCTTTAGCCTCTAGTCCATGCTTGCCTTCATTCTTGCTCCTAAGCTATATAACCGGAGCATCTCCTGCAGTCTAGTCAGACAGTCAGATCCTTCTGCATGTATGTGTATACAGCAGCACTCAGGACAGAAGTCCTCTCACTTGTCTTAATGTAGTGAATTATTTTTTGTCAGTTGTGGGGTCTGAACTCGGCCTGGGTGCTGTCCCTCAGCTCTTCAGCTCAAGACTAGCACTCTACCACTTGAGCCACAGTGCCACTTCCAGCTTTTTCTGCTTATGTGGTGCTGAGGAATCAAACCCAGGACCTCATGCATGCAAAGCAAGCACTTTCCCACTTAGCCACCTTCCCAGCCCCAATCTAGTGAATCTTTACTTACCCAACCTACTGTTTGTGGACATCCAGAGCAAGTGGCCAAATATTACCTCATGCAATTTCTACACTGTATTATTATGTATTATACATCTCAACGGATCCATGAAGATCCTTTGAATGTTATTTATTTTCTTGCTATTGTTGGAAAAGGTGAAACACACCTGCACACTTGAGAGGCTGAGGCAGAAGGATAAGTTCCAGATCTGGCTAGTATCGCATAGGCAGACAATACCTTTCGAAAAACAAAATGGTTACCTTGACTTTCATTTACAAACCATAAATGTCATCCGGTCACGATTCATGTATTCTGAACATTGAAAATGCTCAATAAATGCTTATCCAAAGAATGATTTTAAAAAAAGAGTGAATAATTGTGAATGGATTTTGCCTATGTAACATTCTAATCTTTTCAGAAAAAAATGCATGTGATGAAAGAAATTTATCACATTAGTAAATTAGTAAATAGTAAATTATTACTTTTTTCTCTTCTGTCTGTATTTGCATTGGTTTAGATCACATGAAATTATCTGTTATAAATAAAATTATTACATTTAATTATTGTTATTATGCACAAATGCTGTCAAGTTAATGGAATGTATGTTGCAATAGTATAGGAAATAAATGTTCAACATACTGTTTACAGCTCCAGAAGTGAAAAAAAACTATAGATGAGTGGTGGACTCCACTGAATCAATTGGCTGTTGGATTATATTATTACTAGGCTTGATACAGTCTTAGAACAATTATGCCAATGATTAGAACAAGAATGAGGAAGAAAATCAGATCAATAACCATTAATAATAAAATGTTTACATTTACCCAATTAATTATCCTGTACTTAAAGTGAAATTCAGACAGCCATAGATTCTCCTTTTCAATGGAAGTTTCCCTAGAATTGTAACTTGGGTTTAAAATAAAAGCAAAATCATCAGGCCCACTGGTAATTATCTATATTTATTAGTAATACTGTGAATGTTTTATTGAGAAATAAGCCTATATTTGAATGACTGCTTTAGCTCCCCTATAATTTTATGATTTGATTTTGTCACAAGATCTTTATTTAAACATACATATGTACATATAGAGAGATTGGATGGTACTGAGATGTGGCCTCATGGCATTGAACTTGCTAAGCAAGTGATTTACCACTGAACTACCATGCTAGCCCTGTTTCCACTGGTTATTTTTGATAGAAATTCTTTATACTCAGGGTAGCCTGGGCTTTGCTTATGGTTAAGCAATACAAAACAACAAGAGCAACATAAAACAACTAAAAAGTACCAATGGCCAAGCAAAAGACAGAAAAGAAAGGATTCTGCTGCAGAACTTTTGTAGGCAGCAATGCCAAAACAATGCTGAGACTTCCAGACTTCTAATCTCTAGAAGCGCAATGGAGTGATTTTGTGTTGTTTTAGGTCATCGAGGGTGGGACAATTTCTTGCAACATCCCTAAGAAACAAATACAAATAGAAAATGTAGAAATTATGCTTTCTTCATTTTCATTACTCAGATTCCTAAGCAGGTATAACTCTTCCGTGGCACAGCTCCTCCTCCAGCTCCATGTGAGAAAAACCATTGAGAATTAGAAGAGGATAGAGCACTGAGAATTTGAAGAGGATAGAAAAACTTAATTGACCTAGAGGTTGAGAAAGTAGATCTTTAAAGTTGTTCTTTGGATTAATATTAATGCCTTACAATTGCATGGCCCTTTCTACTAATTTGACCCTAAAGGCACCTTTCATTGTAGATAAAGTAGATAATAAAACTTTAAAGTGGCAAATGAAACGTCTTAGTTTCAAAGAGATTAAACGACTTGTCTAAATTGTCTAATGAATCAGTATAAAAGCCTGAACTAGATCCTACATTAACTTAGCCAATGTTTTATTTCTGCTGCTATGCCATGAGTCAACCAAGTAAGAGTGACTAGATGACAGTTTTCTGATATGACATTTGGCTCTCTGTTTAAACTTGGTTCCTAGAACCTTGTGGGCTGAATTCCTTTGCCAAAGACACATTTGTGCTACTCCAGGGTGGATCCAACTGCTTGTTCAATAACAGGTACCTGGGAGTTCTTACAGAGTATACTTGAAAGCATTGAAAAATATGTGTGGTTTGAGACAAAAAAAAGATCTCTGGCACAGGGAAAGGGCATCAAGGATATGATAATTTAAAAGAAATGAAAAGCATAGTCCAAAAGTTGCTGAGCGGGCTTTTGGGAACATGATTTATGATTCGATACATAAAAGACCTATAGCAAGCGGCAGAAGGAAGAAGTAGTAGTTTCTAAGCCAGTAGACCATGGAAAAGTATTAGGATGGGAGTACAAAGATTCTCTAAAGAATTGAATAAAAGGTAGAGAGAAGGATTTATTTGTTATTACTATGATTTTATTTTTGAATTATCATGCACTTGTTATGTAATATGATATTTCCATACATGGGCATAGTGTACAAGAACTAAATTCACAGCTCTACTGCATTCCATTGCTCACAAACTCCTTCCAACTTTTACAGTGTTTGGTGGGTTTAATTATGTTTTATTATATCTGCACATGAACATATATTTATATATGTATATTCACTTACATAAATGTTTGTATATGTCTATTTATATATATATATTTATTTATACATATATTTATACATGTACATACATATACAGAGAAAGAGAGACAATTTAGTACTTAGTATAGTTTGTTTATCAAAATCCTAGCTTTTATCGAAATAACTGGTAGAACTGCAAAACATGTACATAGGGGGGCTGGGAAGGTGGCTCAGTGGTAGAGCGCTTGCCTTGCATGCATGAGGCCCTGGGTTCAATTCCTCAGCATCACATAAGCAGGAAAAAACTGGAAGTGGTGCTGTGGCTCAAGTGGTAGAGCGCTAGCCTTGAGCTGAAGTGCTAAGGGACAGTGCAGCACCCAGGCCCAGAGTTCAGGCCCCAAGACCGACAAAAAAGAAAGAAAGAAAGAAAGAAAAAGTACCTAGAACTCAATATAGTAGAATCAATGAGTTAGATCAAAACAGGCAACAGAGAAATATGGGCTTTGGAATTCCTTACCCGTATTTAATAGTAAATAGTTACATCATTCTGTTGTGAATTACTCATGAAAGGTGTGACATGATTTTTTTCAGATCTTCTTTCTTTTAAATGTGCAGAATAATACAGTACTTTCCATCTTGTTATCTTGATATCTGGCTGTCTGTCTCTCACTGTATCTCTCTCTGTGTGTCTCTCTCTGTGTCTCTGTCTCTGTGTGTCTGTGTCTGTCTGTCTGTCTCTCTCTCTCTCTCTCTCTCACCTTCTCCCTCTCTCCTCTGTCTCTTTCCTCATCTCCTTTCAACTATGGGGCATATGTTTGGATATATCTGAACTAATCTTTCTTTAAGGATTGCATAAACTAATTTGCTTGAAGTAGGTACCAAAGCCTACCTTTACAGACACATGTGCTGCACAGTTCTTTCTGGTCTCCTGGTCTTCAATCTTTGAATTTCATCTAAGGGATAGGACCATAAAACAGTATTCTAAACTTGCCTTGTATACAAATGAAGCTACCTGTTTAAACTATTCTTCAATTTGCTCTGACTATTATCCCTGCCCTGCCCCCCCCCGAAAAAAATACTATGAATTTTTTCTCCAGTTTCATTTATACCCCTTTGCTAAGTGAGCTAGCTTTTGCTATGTTTTGGTTTCTTCAATGCTGTCATTGCTCCAGTTGAAGCTATTGATTTCATTGTTAACAATTAATCTTCTTCAACACCATATTTTCAAGGGTTAGAAGTAATTGGGTTAGAGTTCAAATGGTAATCTAGAGACATCAAACTTTGTCATGCAAACACTAATGCTTTGATGGTCCTCCAAACTATGATCTGGGAAGCTTATCTCTTTCTTAATTTTAGTTTCCTTTGGTTGCCAGTGCAAGTTATATATAAAAAATAAAGAATAGATAACTTAATATGGTGCTAAGGAACTCATAACGTGCTTAGAATAAAATTACAGAGAGTTTGAGTTTTTCTTTTACTATTTCCTTCTTTGCTTTCATTCAATTACATTCATCCACATGTGCATATGCACACACACACACACACACACACACACACACACACAAACACACATACATACACACAGCAGGGAAACTTTACAAGTAGAGAATTAATCACTTAATATTTAACTGTTTCAAGGACAAAAACATGGACAGTATTAATATGAACATGAATTTAAATCCTAAATCTTCAAACTTGGGCATCTACCCAAGATGGAGTTGGTAATAGAAGAATAATACTCCAATGACTATCAATTAGCTGCTGCTTTGGAATTTCAGCTCCCATAAGAAGTCTCTAATACTTGCATTACCTGAGGGAGCTTGTATAACTTCAAGAACTAAGTGAGATGACAACAGTTCTACCCAGGCTCCAGCATGATGATTATCAATGAGTATTTATAGAAGCAAGGACCCTCTGTTTCTAGCTCCATCTCAAGAGAACACAACAAGGTGTTTGCAGACATATATATTGAGGTTCTCTCCAAGATAAACATAATTGGAAATCTTAGCAAAACTCACCAGGAAAGTATTCTAGAGAGAAAATGGATAGTTTAAAATGTAAGAAAGACAGGCACCTATTTTCCCAGAGCATACAATAGAATTTGCATCTGTAGATCAGTACAGGACAAGCTAGTTAACCAAAGACCCTGTAATTTACAGTAGTTGTCTTTAATGAGGCCACTGAGAGATTGGGGAATGAATGCAGAAAGCAGAGAGATTGTAAGTTGTTCTATAATTGAAAACAGAGGTTTCTAAATGTAATCTGGGAAGACAGAGAAGGGTATAGTAAAAATTAGCATAACAGCCATGTCTATAGAAACATTCTTTATTCCTAAGCTTTCATTAAATCAAATACTAAGTGGCAATTACTGAAACACAATAGGCCCATTCAGACTCTGACAACCCTTAACCTTTTTGAGTTTTATAAACCGTTTGTCTCCGGCTTACATGATGTCCCATCAAATGAGGTGACTGTTATACCATAGGCTTCAATGCCGTGTGGAACAATCTAACCTTCCCTGAATGGCTCAATTATTCTGAAGTAATTTAAGACATCTCTATTGAGGCATATAGTATTCAATGAGTGTTTAAATAGGCTCTTGGGTCCTGAAAAGCACAAACTTATGCACCATACAGGTTGTCATCTGTTGAAGAGAGACTAGGACCTATGTCCTGATTCAGAAGTGTTGAATTTGGAACCCATACTCAAGACAATACACACAATGAAGCTCAATTGATGGCAATATTTATTGTATGGGGGGAGTTCAGAAAGATCTACTTAGGAGCTGAAAAATAGGCAACTCAAATCAACACGCTCCATGCTTTTATTTCCTTGTACAGTCTACAGTATTACTAAGTTATTTCAAGCAATTCTTTTTTTCTTTTTAATCGGTCATGGGGCATGAACTCTGGGCCTGGGCACTTTTCCTCAGGTCTTCAGCTCAAGGCTAGCACTCTACCATTTGAATCATAGCGCCACTTCCGACTTTTTCTTCTTATGTGGTGCTGAGGAATCAAACCCAGGGCCTCATGCATGCAAGGCAAGTGCTCTACCACTGAGCCACCTTCCCAGCTCCTTATTTCAAGCAATTCTAAAATCACTTCAGGATCCTATCTGCTTGGTCAGCAGTTACATTTGAATTGAACCAATCTGGAAATGGAGAAAACCATATGAAACTGACTTTGTCCTAAGTTGATAATATTTCCTGGAGACTTCCAAAAAAAAATCTACAAATGCATTCTACGATCTGAGTTCTCAAAAGCTGTATATTGAGTGAATATGTGCTCGTGTCTCATATTTCAAATATCACTTCAAGTGTCTAGCCTTGTAATTTGTCATTTTTTAGGTACCTCTTGAAAAGATAGCTGTCTTTGTTCAATACTTGCCACAGTGGCCAAAGGAGACATCTATTTCAACCTTCACCCACTGCCTTCCTAGATGATCCCTTGCTCACAGTGGTAGGGAAAGGTCTGGAAGAATGAAATCATTCCTTTGTGACTTGAAGACTGCTACGCTAAAAGACTGATTGATAGCATGTGATCCAAAGTAAAACTTGAGGGAAAAAAAAACCATTTCTTTCAGGGTTACTCTTAACTTTAAAATGTATTTTATTACCACTAGAATTTGAAATAAAAGTTAGTAGTCCTTAACATAGGAAAATGGCACCCGTGGCATTTCTAGAACAAATTGCCGCATGCTCCTGTGGTACCAGAAAAGGTTTGTTCCTCCTGACAGCACAGCTTCTGATCTGTAACTTTCAGCCTCATTACTCACCTGGGCTTTGCAGGGGTGTCTTCTGTCTCTTGGCCCATGCACTGCCTGGCCACAGGATTCAGGGGAAAACTCTCAGTAACATGGAAGTCTTGGCTTGATTTGTCTGCCTGAAGAGAACATCATACTTGATGTGTTGGGGATTAGAAAACCAGAAAGACAGATTTGGAAGCAAGTAAATTCCATTTGAGTTCCTTGCACAGCTACCTACAGAAGAAAATCAAAAAAGGAAGATTTTAAATGTTACAAAAATGTGTGAAAGGAATAGTAATTGACCATTTGTAAGAATGATCCTAGTTATCTAAGTTTATTCAAAACTGTAGCCTTTTCTATTCTTGGCATGATATGTTTTTATAAGCTTTTTTTTTCCTTTCTGGATTTAACAGAAAAAAGAAAGAAAAAATGAGCATTAACCAAAATGCATATTGGAAACCAAGCATTTAATTCATATGATTTTTCCACATAAAAATTTGCACTGAAGCTATAAAGTATAGAATATGTTTCATCCTGTTTGAGAGTTTCGACTTTGTGAGGTCAAGAATGTGCTTTGAAGACATAACTCATGGGATGTATAATTCAAATACGATCCTTTCTGACTTGAAAGCTTTCATACGTTTGTTACCTTTTATTTTCCTCAACATTTATCACTCTTGAGCTTAAGAGAAATCTTTATTTCTACCATGTGTTTGTTCCACAGGACATGTGTTTCACTATGTCATTTGAATAGATACTCAGGAAAAAAAATCTTTCTCAATTTGTTGATGTTGTCCTTCAACCCTGGCTGGAAATGGGAAAAGCAGGTGAAAGAGACAGTTTTAGAACTTATTAACAAATAGGAAATGATTAGGACTGAGAAATTTCTTATTCACATGCAAGTAGCAGCTTAAGGTTACTTAAACATGAAATAGATTATAGGATTTTAAAATGGAGTATGTTCTTGGATTGTGATTCAGTTGAACTATTACTGAGAGATATAGAGGGTCCTTTATGCAAAAGGCAGATTTAATCCCTAAAAATTCTCTCCTGGATTTGCAAGTAAGACTGAACAATGCAAATGTACAGGTGACAAAGGACCTAAGGGGGAAAAAAGGAGAGCTAAAATCAATCTTTGAGAGATCATCCTGGTGGCTTTAGGGTTTGACAGAGTGACTTGAATCAGTTAGTGCATAACATTTTTATACCGTATAAAGAAAAAAAGCAAGTAGATGAAATTGGATCCAGGGAGAAAATTGAAATTCAAAACTATGTGGGATTTTTTTATTGTTGTTATTTTTAATTCTTTCCCAAAGCTTAATGAAAACTTATGCCAGAACATCATATAATTTTGCGTCATATAATGCTAAGTCATATAAGCTATGACATGGATTGAACTACATCCACCTCCCAATTGTCACTACTTGACCATTCATCATTTATATTCGTAGAATTTAGAATATTATTCCTACATTTGAAAAGATCTAGTTTCATGCTGGTGCCTGTCTCAATCTCATTTCATAGAATTAATCTTATCTAGAATGCTTCTGAAAACCACAGATTACTAAACAACATGCTGAATCAATGTTTCAGATACAGAGCTCCAGAGACCTACCATTTTCTAAGTATGTCTGTTTGTTATGGTTTGGATCATAAATAGTCTCCAAAGGTCAGGTCTCTATGTTAAAGGCTTGTTTCCCAGATTGTGGTTCTATTGAAAGGTGATGGAATAATACGAGGTTTGGCTGGGTGGAATGAAGTTGTGTAATTGGTATAAACTTGAAGTTGGCACCCTGGTCCCTCCCCTCTCTCATTCCTCACCATCATGGGGTTAGCAAATTTGATTCACTTCAAAAGCACTAGTGCCATGATGTATTACCTCAGCACAGGATCCCAACAAGGTAATCAAAGGATTATGGACTGAAATCTCTTTAACTATGACCAAAATAAACCTTTCTTCCTCATAAGCTCATTACCTCCAGTGTTTTCTCACAGCAATGGAATGCTGATTATCTACTACAGAAGCAATGGAATGCTGATTATCTACTACAGAATATACAATAGTTAAGAGCTGATGATTCAGTTGAATCATTCCTATTTCCACTTTTTTTTGAGGTATGAAAATTCCATATAAGCATGTAGCCATATGAGATATAGCCTCAGGAATACATACACAGTGAGAAATTTGAGAAGTTTGGGAAGTGTCAGTGGCAATAGTTACCTAGAAGATCATCTCAGAACCATGGAAGATTTCATAGTACTCCAGCGCTATGATCTAGGCACGCTTGTGGTGTGCACAGGGAATTTCCCCACTGCACCAAGGGGAATATATCAGTAAAAAGAATGAGAAGAAACAGACTAGCAGCACTAGTTTCAGAAATGGAGATATGTAGCCAAATAGTGGAGACTAGATTTGGAGGTAGCCATGGAGATGGTTGATGAAACTTCAATTAGAAATTTACATATGTGAGATATAATTATCTTTTTGTTTGTCAGTCGGGTTTGAACTCTGGGCCTTGGTGCTTTCCCTCAGCTCTTCGGCTCAAGGAGAGCACTCTACCACTTGAGCCACAGCACCACTTCCAGTTTCTTGAGTGGCTTATTGGAGACAAGAGTCGCACAGACTTTCCTACCTGGGCTAGCTTTGAACCTCAATCCTCAGATCTCAGCTAGGATTATTGATGTGAGCTCCCTGCGCCCGGCGGCAGCAGCTGCAGCCTTTTCCTCTTCCTCTTTCTCTTCTTCCTCCTCCTCCCCTCCCCCTCCTCTTCTTCTTCCTTCTATTCTTCCTCCTCCTCCTCTTCCTCCTCCTCCTCCTCCTTCTCACCTCCTCCTCCTCCTTCTTCTTCTTTTTGAAAACAAATCTGCACAGTCAGTTCCTCAGAAACAAATTCCTAGAATTGCATAGCTACCAAGGAGGGAAACTAGGATCCCTTCTGTTTGAAGACTGATTTTACAGAATTGAAAAGTACTATTTCTGTAGCATCACATTTCCCTTCCTGGTACTGAATGCTCTTGGAGGTGTCTGGAATTCAGAGATGTGTCTAAAAACTACAATGTAGAGTTTGTGTTTCATTACTGTGACAAAATTTCTGAGGTTGTCAGCATAGAAAATGGACATTTTGGGGAGGGGAGGGGCACCATGTTGCAGTTTCAGTCTTTGATTGAACAATGCCATTCCATTTGAACCCATGGCAATGGAGCACATCATGGCAGATTTGTATGGCAGAGAACACTGCTGACTTGAAAGCAGCCGAGTAGTAGAAGACTGAGGAAGAGGAAATAGCAAAGTCCTGTGATTCCCTTCAGTGCCATACCTCAAGACCTCCGACCTTTCGCTGGGTTCCACTGCCTAGACTTCCCACAATAGACTCATGCTGAGACTAGGACTTCAATGCATGGATTTTGGTGTCAATTTTATGATTAAAAACCATAGCACTGTAATTCCTTAGGAATCTGCCCTTGTGATATTTACCCAGATCTTTAGTTAATTGTTAAATAACAGTGTGGATGGCAGTAACAATAGTAACATTTTGTCTGTGGCAGGAATAATGGTAGTTTTCCAGGGAATCATTTTCCCTTCACTTATTCCAAACTTAACTTTGTTCAAAATCCCATTCCCTTGAATTATAATGAAAACTACAGAAATAAGATTTAACAAGTGCTCTGGAGCAGCATTTTAAGTACACAGCTCCTAATTAACTATAACTAGACAATTTACAGACACATCTACTGCAAACTTGAAACTCTGATGGCAGATCCATCCATCTTTTACATGCAGTAGCTGCTGTGTCATAAAATTATTCTCAGTCATTTGCTGATATTTTAAGACTTCATTATAGTCAAATAATGTGGTTAAGACAAATTTTTTTCTTTCTTTAAAATGACAAGAAAGGACATTTATGCTTTTGTTAAATGTTACTTAATGACACTTGGAAACTAAAATCGAATGGGGATATAAAACACATTAAAAAAGTGGAACAGGAAAGTTTCTTCCAATAACTAACAGTCTTCCCCATAGTAGAAAAGCTCTACATTTTAATGATACTAATAGACAAAGAAAAATTCCCTGCAGAAAGGAAAAGGCATAAACAATGGCTATGGCTTCCATAGGACAAAAACTACTCTATTCAAAGATGGATATATGTATGTGTGTCTGTTCTGTGTTTGTATGTGTTTTCGTGTTGTACATGTGGTATGTGATGTGTGTTTGTATATGATATGTTACATTTATATGAAGTGAAACTTATATGTGTGTAATGGGTCTAATTGTTTGTGTATGTGTTTAGTTGTCACTATCTTTTCAGACTTGAGAACTAGTTTTTAGCCTTTGCTTTTCTCTATTGGTACAATTCCTTACTGACAGGCTCCCTGTATATGTTTAACAAATATGCTATTTGATTGACTCTCAATGCAGCAGTTACTATTGTTTATTGTGCCATTCTACACCGCTCAAATTTTAGGTGGTTGGAGAAAGGGTTGATATAGTAAGACTGTGTAGGCAGATTACAGACACAG
Organism: Dipodomys ordii; assembly: GCF_000151885.1. Taxonomy (NCBI): domain Eukaryota; kingdom Metazoa; phylum Chordata; class Mammalia; order Rodentia; family Heteromyidae; genus Dipodomys; species Dipodomys ordii. The sequence goes on along the minus strand of NW_012267218.1, from coordinate 14,871,051 downwards.
GGAAATAACCCTTCAGTTTCTACCCCAATTAAGCTATACCAAATATATATTTTCTTAAGGGTAAGGATTAGGTTGTAGAATTTATAGCCTAGAAATAGATCCTGGGTGATGTGTGCTAAATATGTCACAAAAGCCTTGTATGGAAAGTATAGCATCTTGGGTTTTATGGATAAAGGCACTTATATTCAAAGGGGCTAAGCAATTTGTCCAAGGTCAAAATCACTTAATTCAAGGGAAAAAAATGACAGGAAGAGAAAATTATGGTTGTGTGGCCAGCCCACAGTTCTCTCTACAGCCCATCAATTTCACTTCTTTATGTTAGCATAACATTTTCAGGCTGTGGTTCTGAAATGAAAAGCCTGAAGAAGAGCTGATAATAAAGCAATCTGAGGGGTTTGAATTCAAAACCTAGAGATATTGCTGCCTCTGGCTGTCTAATTTTGCTAGTGTGTAGAACTTCTCAGGTACCTCTTCCTCCCAGTTTTCATTTAGTCCATTTTCACATTTTCTTGCATGATGTTCTTCAGAGTAGAATGTACAAACTAAAGACTTTCATCATTGTTGTGACTCTTACTATCTTTTAATGACTTGCTTTATTCCTTATCATTAATTGATACATACATAATGGAACAAGGTTAGAGTTCTCCTTCAAAGAAACAATAAACCTCCTTTCTAACACAAGAATTTAAACACAGAATTCATATTTTCAGACTTCTGGTTCTTGTTCTTCATTTTGTGTTCAACTTGATTAAAACTCTCTCTCCCTTATTTGTATCATTTACCTCCTTAGCTTTTACAGGCAAGCATTGAGCCTTCTGTACATTATCTCTCTTCTTCCCTTGAGTTTCCTTTTCTTTTTCTGTGCTTTTAATTAGTTCAAATGAGTCAATTTTGCAGTATAGCCCAAATTAGGAGATTACTAATGAAAATAATTTCATGTCTAGAAAGAATCTGTAGGCAGGGGGTGGAGGAAAGAAATCTCCTAGTTTATTCTTAAGAATAGTAAAATGATGGTGGTACTAATTTAAGAAAGAACAATAAACACTGATTAAGATAATATGTGTCTGAAAGTTTGTTTTGTACTTTAGATGCATTATCTCTTTCAAGTTTTAAAATAGCTCATGTACAGATACAATCTCTGTTTCAAAAATGTGAGAAGTATAGTTGAAAGTGTATATTGGACAAGATTAATGGACAGAGTCAGGAGTTAAAGCTTTGCCTTTGTAAATTTGAACAAGAGGCCTAACCATGGAAAGCAATATAGTGACATTTAGTATCCCTTCCCATACTTTGTTTTCCTGCACTTTTACTAACACAAAATGACTTGTGTAGTTCTAATGAAAACTGAGACTGCGCAACCAGAAGGTCATAGAAACAAGGTATCATTCCATCTGTCTTCTTCTTTCCATGACACCAGTTGGAAGCATCCTGGAAGATATGACACATAAAGGTATGATGCTCTTGATAAATTTGGAAAACAGGCCTATTTTTAAAATTTGATAAATTCCCTAAGAATATCTAGGGATGATTCAGAGAAACAGCTTTTTTTCCCTCCCTAGAGCCACGGAACTGCGTTGGCATCCAGCGCTGCCTTTGAGCGAAGCTGTGGAACTCGCTGTGTGAATGTCTTTTCACAGGCTTGCTGAGTGCGTAAGACAGAACCCTGCCAGACACGTTAATAGACAAAACATTTTGGAGAAGCCAACAGGAGTCATGTGAGGGATTGCGAAGATTCAGGTTGCTCTAAATGTCTCTCTGCCATAATGAATCAGCTGTACATGCCAGGAAGAGAAGACACAAGACCCAAGAAGAGACTATCATAGGGTCTCAATCTGCACATATGATATTGCCAAGATGGCCACAAAGCCTTAAGAAGGTCATTATCTTCAACACTGAGTTCTCCTGAAAACATTTTCCCTGGGATACTGATTACTTGGAGTAATAAAAAATATGGCCACTAAGTATGAGATTAGAGAACTAACTGCTTTCAGAGAACAAGAAGATGACCAAATAATTCTGTACTAAGACTGAAAGGCAATTGATCATTTTATTATTAAAAAAAAAAAGAAACACGTCACTCATTTCCATACTGAAATCTTTTCATCTGTTCATGATGCCTAAGCTCTGTTAAGAGCAAGGAAGGGTCTTAAATTTTGTAAAGGACTGGCAAAGCCCTTTCAATAAGACATTTTTAAGGCCTTACACAAGTTATTGAGGGGCTGGGGGTTTAGCCGAACGGAATGGTGCCACTGGGTTCGGTCCTCAGCCCGGGGGGGAAAAAAAAAGACAAGTTAATTAATAGCTTCCTAATTCCTTTATTCAGTCAACTTGGAAATGAAAAGTACTGCCTTGTGTTACATTGAAGGAATTTTTTTCTGAAGGCAAGCTCGGTCTCTGATACTTAAAATGATCAACTTAAGCTAGGTGCTGGTGGCTCATGCCTGTAATCCCAGCTAGGATTACTCAGGATGCTGAGATTTGAGAATTCTGGTTCAGAGCAAGCCTCCGCAGGAAAGTCCGTGAGACTCTTATTTCCAGGTAATCACAAAAAAGAAGAAGAAGAAGAAGAAGAAGAAGAAGAAGTATTAGCTTCAAGTAGTAGAGTGCTAGCTTTGAGCAAAAGAGCTCAGGGACAGCACATAGGCCCCAAGTTCATGCCCCACAACCTACAAAAAACATGGATAAAAAGAGTAATAGAATGAGCAAAAGAGCTCAGGGACAGCACATAGGCCCCAAGTTCATGCCCCACAACCTACAAAAAACATGGATAAAAAGAGTAATAGAATGACCAGTGTAGGCTTTACTTTTAGTCATATTTCAGGAACACTAATCACTACAGATCTGATCCCTCGTACTAATGATGTTTGTGGTGATGACAAAACACTGAAACAACTACTTCTTTGGAAAAAAGACATCATTAGAACTCGTGGTCCTGCCATTTTCTCATCTCTTAAGACGGAAGTAAAAGTAATAATCATGACATGGGTTTATTCTAATGATTAAATAAATTAATGGGTACTAAGGCCTGATGAAAATTGCTGGAAAAATATATGCATCTACTTCTGAATAATAAATTTGAGTATTTGTTAATTTCTAGAGAAAGTCCTGGATTTCATGGCCCCAGCAACAAAGCAGAACTTCTCAGAAGCTTTCTTTAAACAAGGACTGTCCAAGATCTAGCCTACATCACTCTCTGATTGCCTTCCTGATACTTCATACCTATACTGCGTGGCTCCTATCTGATCTATTATTGTACTCCATAAAGACAATTCCATTTAATTAAGAAGGATTGGCACTATGGTACAAGCGAGAAAGACAAAGGGTTTTGTTGTATAATCAGGAAGAGTTTGTAGATATTTTCAGTTTCCCAGTCTACTTCATACATAATTATATTCCTTATGGGTTAAAATACCAAACTTTTGCTCATGCTTATCTTGTGTTCTTTTCGACATGGAAAAGGTGAGTAACACACAACTACTTCTACACTCATAAAAGAAGTAAGCAGACCACAGGTGAGAAGCCATATATGATGAAAACAAGAGATAATCTCTCAGGAATAAGTAGCCATTTAAGATCAGGTTTCCATTAAGGGCGTCTGGAAGAAAAACTATGATGCCAACTTTTTTATAACACTCTTTAAATGCCAGGCTCCATTCCAAGTGTTGCTTACATAAACTGATCTTCACAATAACTTTATGAGGTAAGTGTTATTACTCCAGCTTTACAGATAAATAAACTGAAGTGGAAATCATTGTGACAATCACACTATTGATAATCTAAATAAACCAGATTTAATTTTTGAAGTACTTGTTTACCTATCTTTCTCTCTTTCTCTCCTTCCCCCTCTCTCATTCTCTCCTTCTGCCTCCCCCCCAGAATATAAGATAAAATTTCTAGAGCATATATTGGTTTCTCCATTGTCTTAAAATCAGAAACTCTTTTGCTTGGCTATCTATTAATGAGAGTATCTATGAGTTATCTAATCTCTAACAGCTTCAACTTCTCCATGACAAAAAAAATGTTTACTTACCATTCATTATTACCATTAAGAATTAAAGTAATGCATAAAATATATTGTAAATAATCAAATATCTGGTTATGAAAATAACAATAAATGTACTACTAATATACAAAAAACTATAATGTAAGTTAAGTACTTCAAACAATTCTCAGCTTTTAGCTGCACATCCACATTATCCATCTATCTATTCTCCTTTCAAAGTAATACTCTGAACATCTGCATGTCTGAAAAATTTCTAACTGGAATTACACGATAGCTTGAGAAAAACAGAATCTCAAGGGAAGTCAAACAGTTGGGAATGCAAGAAAGATTACTTCTCCAGAGAAAATGTTCCCACAGTGATGATACCAATATTAACACCTAGTTAGTCATGTATTATAGATGTTAATACATCTTTCAAAATGATGAAATATTGGACTCAATACCTCTAAGATCTATTCCATTCTGTTTGACTATTTCTTTTTATTTCCAGGATCTAGATAATTTAATAAAATTTCATAGGGTTTGGTATGCCAAACTCAGCTGCCATTCCTCAACAGGAGGAGGGAAGTTTGGCACCATTACTCACACAGTTCCCTCTCTACCCTCCTGGGATCAACTTACACTTAACATCATTATAATCTAACGTATTTTGAAAAATAACCTTTATTTGGTCATATGCATATTGGTGCTTACTGCCCTAGTTGATTCTTAAGACCTGTAGCAAAAACCACACCCATTATACTTACATTTATGGTGAAAAGAACCAAATATTTTTCTTTCCTGCCTGATGGAATTAAAAATCAATCACAATTTAACTATGCTTCTAAGTATTAAAAAAATTAAGCCATGTTCTACCAACAAATAACAGTTAGCAATTACTGACTGATGGTAAAAGTTCAAGTTGCTAAATCGTTCAGAAATCCATAAGCAGAATGCATGTCAAACTCATTTTTCAATTTTCAACCATCTCTCCACAAGGTAAGATGACAACAGATAATTTCTTATTGTTTACTATAAAGTTTCTTAATACTTTTGTTAATTTTCTAAACAACAGAAGCATCCTAGTTGTCTTACATCCCTGTGACTTTTTTCTTCGCATTTTAAATTTTATGAACCTCGCTGATTTAGTTATTACCATCTGTAGCGACATTATATTAAACATTTTCATATGTGTATATTTTTATGGCATGATTCACTAACCTTTAATCTGTGATTATACTTGTTCCATCTGAAGACCATCCTCAGTGGCTTTTTGAATGGGGTTACTATTAGTTTTTATATCTATGTTTTTGGTTGGGTAAATAGTCATTATTTTATATTAATTCCCAAATTTCTATCAAAGGCATGTGGCAGATTATTACATTGAACTTCTTTTCTGCACTTGTAGAATATACTATCCCATTCAAGCTTACACTGATTCTATCCAGGTATGGATTGTTAGTCCAACTGACCCTTGAAAACCTCATATCATTGTCTCAAGATGCTTTCTCTGTTTCTATCTGTATTTCATATGTTTGTAGATTTGCTAGAGAGGTCAAATATAATTTCTTTTCCTTGAAGCCATGAGAGTTTCAATGATCTTCCTGAATCTGACAACTAATATACCGTAGTGCTCAGTGACAATCACCACTTCAAATACTTTCTGTGTTCAAGTCTCTCCTGATTAATTCCACACATCATTCACATAAATGTTGAGACTCCTCCTAAGTCTCCTGTCTTTTCTGCACTTTCTAAGATTTTCCTCCCATTAAAATTTGCATGTTCCAGTGTAATAATTTACCCAGTATTCTGTTGTATTTCCATTGTATTTGTGTTAAAATTGCTTTAAGTTAAATTCTATATTTAGGCTGTCAGAATTAGCAGATAAAAGTGAAAGTTTTCAGCAGAATTTATAGTTTTAGTGTATGATATTTATGTGATATCGTTCCAAATATTTCATGGGAAGTTACTTATGTACTTTTATTTCCTTAATCATATAGTAATTGTCTTATTTGGGCTCCCTAAGTGTCTCTTTATAGTTAGCTCATACCGATCAGTTTTAGTCAAGTCAATTCTTCTTGAATGCCTTCATATTCGTCTTTAATTGCCCCTTTCAGATTAAGTTTTACAATTACATGGAAAGAATTTGTTTTTCAACATTTCTTTGGAATAAAGAGTATTTTTTTTCCTACAACTAATTATCTCAGACACTTCTGTGACAAAATTATATTACCCAAACCCATTCTGATTTTCAAGAAGCAGTACCATCTAAAAATACCAATGGCGCTGTGGCTCAAGAGCATTCGCCTTAAGCTGAAGAGCGCAGGGACAGCGCCCAAGCCCAGAGTTCAAGCCCTAAGACTGACAAAAAATAAAATAAAGTAAAATAAATAATAAAAATACCAATAAACACCCATAAACCAGCCACATTTCCAATGGAATAAAAGAGAATAATTCTCAACACTATTGAATCTCACAAGTAATAACTTAATGACATCCTTCCCCTTCCCACATTACTGTTACATGTTTACTTTTAGTTTTGTCAATTATCTACCTTAAATAACTTGAATCATCTTTCCTTACCTGCACTATAAATACAGTATAATTCACAGTTTTCAGGTTGTTCCTGACTCTTGATGGATAGAAATATAAACTATGAGGGGAATATTCTTTGTGGTTTTAAGACCTTTATAGGATTTTGACTTCTTCCTTTGTATACCAACCTTGCCTGGGACAGTCATCTCAGTTTATATCTGGTGGGTTGAACAGAAGGACATCAAATCCATTGGGGGCAAGCTTGGTGTATGTGAGGTTCACTCACCATTGCAAGAGTTGTGTGGCAATGATTAGCACCTACTCACTCATTTGAGCTAGACACAACAGGAGTGTCTGGACACTACGCTTTCAAAACATTAAGAGCCATTCCAGAGAAATTTCCCTTGGAGCTTAACATCATTGTTCATTGTTCCCTTGACTTTTGAGTCAGCCATAGCTCTACATTCTCTGGTCTCTACCTCAGCCTTGACTACCACTATGGAGACACTTCTCCCTCTGTTCCCATTATCCATCACTTTCTCTGCTGCTGACACCATTATCCTCTCAGAAACCTCTATTCATTATTATTATTATTATTTTGAACATGCTGAAAAATTGAAAAGCAATTCAAAGCTTTGGAAGAAGTTAAACAGCACTAGAAATAATTCATTTTTTCATTGTTAAAGTGATATACAGAGGGGTGACAGTTATATAAGTCATGTCATGACTATATTTCTTTTTGAGCAATGCCTGCCACCTCCTCCCTCCTTTTCTCCCAGTTTCATCTCCCAACCCCCACCCTTCCCAAGTCATATAGTTCATTTTCAACATAGTATCTAGTATCACTGATAACTTGAACCATCCTTTGTTCCACCATTTCTGTGTTTTCCTTTACTATCCCCCAAATGAGATAAACTTATATGCAATGGGACTAATGCATCAGACAAGGGCCCCATATCTAAAATATACTTAGAGCTCAAAAAATAAAATCCGCCAAAAACAAATCCCCAAAGAAACAACAACCCAATAAATAACTGTGCTAAATACTTAAGGAGAGATGTAATCAAAGAAGAAATAAGAGTGGTCAATAGGAATATGAAGAAGGGTTCAATATTTCTGGCCACAAAAGAACTGCAAATCAAAATATTGAGATTCCACCTTATCCCAGTTAGAATAACCATTATCAAGAAAACAAATAATAACCGATGCTGATAGAGACGTTGCCAAAAGGAAATATTACTACGCTGTTGGTAGGAAGGTAAACTGGTTTAACCACTCTGGAAAGCAGTATGGCAGTTCCTCAAAAGACTAAACATAGATAGAGCTTCCCTAGGCATTTATCCAAATGACCACAAACCAGGCCTCACTAAAGCCACCAGTACAACTGTGTTCGTTGCAGTGTTGTTTACCATAGCTATGATATGGAATCAACCCAAATGTCCCTCAGTAGATGAATGGATCAAGAAAATGTGGTATATATACATAGTGGAATTCTATGGTTCCATCAGAAAGAATGACATTGCCCCATTTGTAAGCCATGGAGTAAGCCACACCTAAAGAAATATAAGCTGCATGGTTTCCCTCATCTGTAATAATTAGAATGTGCCTATAAATCTAAACCCAATGGATAGGAAAAGACAAAAAATTACACTTGGACATGATTAATTAAACAGCATTCTAAGCATTTACACAGTGAGAACAGAGATATTCCTAGAAGAGGATCACCAGGACTAAACAGCTTCTTGCATATAATTATATAAAATGATGCTTAGCAAAATGAACTCCAAGAAAAGGGAACAAGAGATTTTTATTGTGTTGTTTGTGGTTATTTTTTATTTCTTTTTCCCTTTGGTATATTCCCTTTTGTTATGGAGATAATTAAACTTTGCCTCAGACAAATGGTCAGGCTAGGTCAGCTCAGCTCTAGTCCGTCTCAGCATTATTCTTCCTCTCATTAGCAATTAATTTAGAAGATACATCTCTGGATTAACCTTCTATTTTTGTCTTTATCCCTCAAAATTTTGTAAATCAATCATTCAGCTGATAAGTAGAAGAGGTACCTTAGAACTAACATCTACTTGGTCACAAAGTCTTTGTTCTTCAGTAATGCACAACTTCCTAAGGAGTAAAGTGAGGGAGAGCATTCAGAAAATTTGACTGGGTATAATTAAAAGTTCTGGACCAAAGATATAGTCCATCAGATTCCTATAAAATGCTGCATTCAAAACTTGTAGCAATCCAGAACCTTCTAAAAATTACTTCTCTGAAACCAATGGGCATCATAACAAAATAACTGAATTCCAAGTCTTATCTTCAAGAAGGTGGAGAGTACCAAGGAAGGAGTGAGATGATGAGTTTGAACAAGATATATTGCATGTATATGTGGGCATGTTAAAGTGAAATTACCTCTTGTCAATGCTAACTATATGTGATAGCAAAATTAAAAATTGAAATGTATAAATTAATATTTTAAACAGAAGGACAAAAGATATAAGGAAAATAAGAACTAAAACATTAAAAAATACAGACCTGGGGCTGGGAAGGTAGCTCAGTGGTAGAGTACTTGCCTTGCATGACTGAGGCCCTGGGTTTGATTCCTCAACATCACATAAGCAGACAAAGCTGTAAGTGGTGCTGTGGCTCAAGTGGTAGAGTGCTAGCCTTGAGCTGAAGAATTGAGGGACATTGCCCAAGCCCTCAGTTCAGGCTCCACGACCAACAAAATAAATATAGATAAGTAGATAAATGAATAGATAGATAGATAGATAGATAGATAGATAGATAGATAGATAGATAGATAGATAGATAGATAGGTAGGTAGATACGTAGACAGGTAGATAGGTAGATAGACAGACAGACCTGATGGTAATTTAAGGGAATTAGCCAAGCAGTGAAGTGACAAAATTATTCTATAACATTCACAGACCCCATTGGTGTAACATAAGCAAAAGAGAAATGTCATGACAAAAAACTTGGTCTGGAGGTAATGTAGATTCCTATCAACTATATTATTGGATTTTTGCAAAGAGAAATCTTTCTGAAATTCAACAGAAGAGAAAGAGATAAATGGAGACATGTCAAAAGAAAAGCATTGAATCAAAGAAGAGACGTGTTAGTCAATCTTCCAAAACTTTATCCTAAACAATGAGAAGTGAAAACATGTTTGAAAAGGAAAAAAGAAAAAAAGTGTGGCACCATTCCCTCACACTCAAAGTCTCGCTTCTCTGAGAAACAGCTTCAGAGCCCTATATGCTTCCAAGCACCCTTTATAAAAACTACAAAGCATAATAACTTTCTGGTTAAATGTAAACTGAATAAATGTCAAAATGCACCAAAACAATATTCCTTTGGAAAAGAACTAAACCTTGGCTTTCTGTGCACCAGGGAAGCTGGGAGGAAGGCGACACATCAAAAGAAGTTGCAAAATGGAACCTTTGGTAAAGCATTTTTCATACATTTGTTGTGGTATTTACTTGGCATTTTAAACATTTTCTCTTGGTGTGACACATCCATTTTGCACATATGGGTTATTTTATTATTAACACATAATGGAATAGTTAGACAGGCAGTAACATTTCATGCATAAGGCTGGGACAATAAATCTAGCCTTTAAAATAAATCTATGCCTTTTCTGTAAATGCTGCTCTGCTTTCTAATTCCCGAGTCTGTATTTTATTTTGACTTCAGCTCTCTTTTATTCATATTTTTACAAACTTAGACAAAAGTAATGTTTTATTGCTTTCAAAGTACAGAAACTTATCTCATCATTTTAGTCAGATCATACTCATTTATTTACAATTACAATGGTCTTGAAAGTAATTTCTCTAAATACTCCCAAAATAACCTTTTCAGTTTTTATCACAGCCCATAATACCTGTTTTATGAGTGTTTGAATGATACCAAGGTTAACATTTGTAAAAAAATTAACAACTTTCATACCATGTTGCTATAAATTGCTAAAAGTTACTTTTCTCACACCCTTTTAACTAATGTTCGTAGAATAACAGTGCTTCAATATGGCCAGAAAAATAACAAGATGAAATTGAACAATTACATCATTAATGCTTCCCACAAGCAGCCAAATGCTGGTAGCTCATGTCTGTAATGCTATAGTTATTCATGAAGCTGAGATCTGAGGATGGCAGTTTGAAGCCAGCCCTTGCAGGAAGGTCTATGAGATTCTTATCTCCAATAAGCTACTCAAAAAAAAGAATACAAAAAAAAACTTGAAATAGTGCTGTATCTCAAGTGATAGAGAGCTAGACTAGAGCACAAAGAACCTCAGGGAGAGTGCTCAGGACCTGAACTGAAGAAGAGAGTCATGGCTGGCTAGTTCTAATTGTTATGGTATCAGGGGGATATGGGAATTGTGTTTTGTTCTATATTTCAAAAATTAATCATGGAATTGTCATTGTCCTTCCTAAAGCCACTGTGAACAATCTGGAGACTTACTAAGTTCAAGTTCTTTCATATGGCAGAAAGATCCTCAAACTATGCCTGGTGTCAGCTACTCTTTTGTCAATGTCTATTTTCCCCACTCAGTAACGTGAGCACATCAGTAATACTCTAGTAGTTTTTCCTTTATGGCCATTTTTTCCCCTCCATAGCTCCATCCTTGCTCTCTTTATTCTCTGGTGGAAGAATTCTACTCTGTCCTTCTTGGAGATGATGTTCCTTCCATGATTGGTTTTATGTCCCTTTCTACAATCTCATAGTATTTAATAAATAATAGTGTTTAATAAATAATAAATAAATAATAGATACTGTTTTCTATCCACAACTATGTGCATCCTGAAAAAATGAATGTGCCTTACACTTAAAATAAATATTAAATGTTTCTGGAAAAAATACAGTGTGGACATGAGGGCACAAGAGAAAAGAATAATTGAAAAACTACCTTAGGGTACTGATATGTGTGAATTAACACACAGGAGTCATTTAAAAAAATGGAAAACAATGTAAACAGAGCAGAAGGAAAACAGTAAGTTTATATCATTATAAAAATTAGCAATTATCTTTTTCTCTTGCTTTCTTTTAACTTCTGTAATAATCTCTCAATCTGTCTCAATCTCTCTTTCTTTCTCTCCCACTCTCTCTACTCTCCCATTATCCCACTCTGAATCAGGGCTTGGTCACTAAGCTTTTTGGTGTGTCAATGGAACAATAATAAATTTGAGCCTGCAGAGGTCTGAACAAGTCACATATGTGTTTGTACATTCTATCTTGCTCCTTAGTCTTTCCTGTTCAAAGGTAAGACATAGGACACAAAAATCAGAAAAATTTGCTCCTATATGCTAGTGAAGTTTGAAATTACATAGCATTATTTTGACTCTTTATTTTAACTCCTTACTAGTATAAACATCATGTAACAAGGAAGACATATTATCATGGATAAAAACAAGTTAAGCATATTATCATGGAATAAATTCTATCCCCTCTCAGTAGATATTGTAGTCAAAATCCCTGCACTTGTAATGTGGACTTGTTCGGGAACAGTGTGGATGAATGTGCTCTCTCATCACTGTGACAAAAGATACGTCACTTAAGGTTGCAATAGATTCATTCTGGCTCACAGTGGAAGTCAGTTTGTGCCACCCCAATGGTAAGGGCATGACAAAGCAGAGCAGTCGGTTGCACCCACATTGGGGACAGATCTTCCCCCGTGGGTAAACCTCTCTGCCACTGTTTTCATAGGCACACCAGGTGGTATATGTGATTCATTTCATAGGTACTGCCAAATCAAATTAAGTTGATAGTGAAAATTACATATCACACAGAAGAGACAGGAAAATAACTTATGAAGGTGGAGGCAGAGAGTAGAATTATGTAACTACAAGTCAAGGGCTGTCAAAGAATTCCAACAACCACAAAGTACCAGGAGGACTAGGATCCAAGCACTGAACAGTATCTTGCTCAATCTCAAAATGGGAACCGATTTTATGAACAGCTTAATTTCAGCTTTCTCGTCTCTGTCACAATATGGATTGTGTAGATTTAAGGAATGCATGGCTATGTATTAAGAGCAGTTTTAGGAAAGTAAAGCATTAAATGATCAAAAAGAACAATAGCTTCAGGAAAACCAAGGTTCTTATAAAAGAAGCCTATGATATAGACAAAATAATTACCTAAGTTCTGCAGTTCTTATACATTAATATAGAGAAAAGCATATTCAACCCTAGTGAGAAGGAAAAGACTCTAATCCCTAGCACTTGGAATATTCATGTATCAGTTTTTCCTGTGAAACTATAAAAACTGATAAAAAATTAACTAAAATCAGAATTTTTCACTCAAATATCTTTTTTTCCTTTTCTAAGATTTTTTTTCTCATTTTAATTTCCTCCATGGATTGAAGGTTTTTTTTTTTCATCCATTGAAATCCCTCCTCAAATTCTATGTTTGAAACCATTTCTGGCTCCCATATGATTGTGTACTTGCAACATTAAGCACTTCATCATAGAGGTTTAGATGAGTTGATTTTTCCATCATCAACCTTTCACTTTAGTGAATTCAAAATATTTTTCAATAGCTCTTAGTCTAGTGCCTTAGACAAAGGAGATGCTCTAGGTAAGAGATTCACTAGGTAGAGGTCAAATTGTCTGAATAATGAGATCCTGTCTCCCAAAAGAAAGATAAGAAGAAATGAAAGAAAGAAAGAGATAGAGGGAGAAGGGACAGGGAGAGGGAGGAGCAAGAGAAGAAAAAAGAAAAGACTGAGTGAACTATGTCATGCATATACTAGCCAGACTTGCTTTTCTTTAGAAGCCTCTGGCCTTGAGCTTTCCTTCTTGTTTTGTGATGTAACATTAGTCTGTTGGATTCTAAGTATGACCAAAGGTAAGCCTTGAATGAACTGGTAATGTTATCTTATTTATAGTCAAACTTTTGTCAGTTTTACCCTTTCAGTGATAATTTTTCATAAGAGATAGGTATCATATGGATAAAATAAAGTGAGGGAGAAATGTCTACACTCAATCTCTGGCTTTATAACTTAGAAGCTAGCTGAATGAATAAAAAATGTTGTAGCTGTTTTACTGTCAACATCATCATGAACTGCAATTCAGAATTCACAAATCATAAAGTTATCAGAACAAGCAATTAAGATATATGATGGTATTCAGACTGTACAGAGATAAGAGATAATCTTTATTAATATTTTAAGCAGTATAAAAGAATGCAATTTTGTAGCAGGTCTCTCTTAGTACATTGAATTTGGAAGAATATATGGTGAACATATTAATAAAAACCCCAGAGATAATTATTCATCAGTCTTTATGTATTAATTTGCTAGGGTTTATATAACAGAGTATAATGGGATAGCTTAAGTAATAGACATTTATTTTGACATAGTTATGGAGGATAGATGTCCATGATTAAGATGTTAACAAAGTCAATGGATGGATATCAAGTCCTTTCTCCCTGTCTTATAAATAACCATCATCTTCTTGTATCTCCACAGGTTCTTTCATTGGTGTGCATGCCACCTCATCTCCTCTTACCAGGAGACCAATCAAATTGGAATGAATGCCTAGACACAGGGGATCAATTTATTTTAATTATGTGTTTAAAGGCTGGATTTTCAATTCCATCACAGATTGAGGTTTTGGGGCTTCACCACACAAAATTTGGCACTATTGAACCGAACCCATAAATTCAAGACTACTAATCCCTGTGTAAGAGAACATCTAATTCTGGGTAGCATATTAATCACAGAACTTCATTTGTTTTCTTTTTACTGTTCTGAAGGTTGAGGGTCAAAGATAACAGCACTTGGTGAGGTACTGTTCTCACAGATGGTAGCTTGTCAGTGAATCCCCACAGGTGGAAGGAAGAAGAGCCAAAGGCCTCTGATGCTGCGTTCATAAAGGCTTTGATCTATTCCTAAGATTCTAACCCTCATGACTTTACTAATGCCGCCAGTGGACTCACCTCCTACCACATTAGGCAATACATTTCATCACATGATTTTATGCTATTATAAAATATTCCAAGTATTGAAAGCAGAGTTTCTCTACATTCCACACCACTCTTAATTTCTTGTCCTGAAAACAAGAGGGTTTATATTTACAATTAAGTTTTTGTTTGTTTTTTAAATTTATTTCTTTCAAGAAATAACTGTTAGGGAATATAACTTCCACTTCTGAGCAAAATTCAAGTCTAATCTCCCACTTCAAAATGGATTTTGACAGGCAAAATTGGGTAATGCTTGCTAGGATATGAATAGTATACTTTATATGTCCCTTTGGAAATGAAGGCTTTCTCTTTCCTTTCTGTTCCCATCACATTTTATTTATGTCCTTCAGAACCACGAAATGGCACAACACCATGAGGTGATCATGTCCCTACAGGCTGCCTGTCTGTTCAGTTCTACAGAATTCCTTCCCCATACCCCCACACATTGTAAACTACTTCAATTTGGTAATCAGGATTAGATGTAGAATATGGGTTTTAAATGACACCTGCTGCATTTCCACATTTTAAAATCTAAGTACACTCACATACAGAACATCTATTTGTCTATTGTTGCTTAAATATTGTTGAGAAGTGATATCTGATCTGAAGAGACTAGACTGAATAAAGATTTATTTACCTATTTATTCAATTTTTCACCATAATAAAAGATGGTACATGATAAATAAAATGTTTATTATACATAAAATATTGTATTATTTTATTAAATCAATGTTTATAATAAATATTTTATAGTAAACATATTTAAAATATCATTTCCCCTTAGTAAAGTAACTAAAATGCTTAGACTTTACACAATTATGTTAACATTAGATATTCACTAAAATACTGATTTAGGTGGAAGACTTTGGGAAATTTTTATTGTGATTAAATACAGAAGAAAAATATCAATTATGGAAAGAACAATCTAGAAAAATTACTTCCCATTCACTTTCCAAAATGAATAACAACATGTAAAATAATTTTAAACATTTCTGTTACTTTTCTCATTAGGTGAAAAAAAATTCTTACGAATTGAAAGAGACATTAGCCTAAGAAAATATTTTTTTTCTTTCCTAAACATGTATGAAAGCACAGCTGCTATCTGAATGGTTTGCCCTTTTGTATTGTATGACATAAAAATACATTCACAGCAGAATGAGATATATTACATTCAACTTATTAGTATGAAATGTTCAGAATCAATGTACGTGTCTATTCAGCATATATTTATGACAAAAGCATTAATCAAGATAACACCATGTCTCCTATAGAGAAAGCGAGAAATCAGGAAACATACGGAAACAGTTTCAGAGGAATACAAGTTTCCTTGAGATGTGCTGAATTCAAAACCAAAACACCCCCTGTCTAATACACCTCATGTATTTCCAACTCTGTCTCTCCATTGTGTTTCCCAAAACTGTAGTTAAAAATGAAATGTTAGCTTATGTTGGATGATGCTTAATAGCACCCCATGAGATATCCTGGCAGTGGTCGATCTAAGACAGTATGAAGTCACCACTGGGAATAAAGTAAACCAGGCACCACATACTGTTCATGCTTTGGCAATTGGAAATATGATGGCTTTCCTTACCAACCATTTGAACGTTTTTACCTTGATGATCACAACGGGGATAATTCATACAACTTATCTAATAATATGAATAATATTCAAAGGAAAAATTGGAGATAAACTTTGATATCTACATGTCAATATCCAACAGTTTATTTTCAGCTCTAATCTAGGAAAGACATTTCTTCCAGAACCAAAGTATTATCATCTATAAAGTTCCATTGGTAAATCATCACCATTAACTTCTTCATTGAATCATTGGTACATTGCTTTTCACAGCTTGGAAAACTACAGCTGTAACACTCCCACTGTTCACTTTCTATGTACAAACAGGCTCATGGAGACCACCAGCCTGTGATTACAGTATCTAGAAAGAGAATGGAGCACTGTGTGTTTATATCTCTGTTTCACCATTATAACCAAGAATCTGGTTAAGTAAAGCAACTCAATATTTAGCATATTCAGTAATATGCTATGAAATAGGTAGGTTATTGGATATTAAATAATTTGCAATAATGCAAATAATAATATTTGCACATCAAATAGAATTATTTTTAAGGCCCTGATATAAAAGTTGTAACCCATATTGAGAACTTATGACTACATATTACCCCTTACTACTACATTATACAGGGCATTAGAAAATGTCCAAGAATCCCAATAAAGTACTTGTCATATGTATGCTGATTGTTGAATAAGTTTAGCATTTAACGAATACAGCATGATGTTGTGATATTGTTATAAAATGTAGAATCATTAAATTGAAATAATTGACACATACATTATTTCAAATACTTTTATCTTGAGAATAGCTAATATTCACTGTCTTCGAGATTTTGAAATATGCACTGGTATTAACTGTATTCTTTATGCCATATAGTAGATCCCCAAAGCTTCTACCTCCTGTCGACTATAACTTTGTACCTTTTCCTCTTCCAGCCTCTTCTAACAATTATTTTACTGTCCTCACTATGACATAGTTCCTTGGTTTAGATTTCTAATCCTAAGTGGGCTTTTCTGTGCATTCTTCAGGTTCACTCGTGTTGTCATGAATGACAGGCTTTCCTTCCTTTTTTAAGGCTAAAAGTACAAAAACATCCATCTAACAAATCTAGCTTTCACTCTCAGAATAAGCTTTAATCAATTCAGTGAAAGGGTCAACACAGTTTCTCTAAAACAGATTTTCTGTTGGACTACTTTGCCTAATCATAGGGTACTCTAATAGATGTTCTGAGTTTCTCACAGATAGGCTAAACTCACATTCGGTAGATGAGATATTTTAGTATTTTTCAATTTAAAATGGAACATGACCCCATCATAAATTAATATGCATGTTTATTTAGCTTCCTCCTAGACTTAGAACCTTTGAATCCATCATAAAATGTAAAAATATTTCTCAGCTTTAATTCTGACATAGTGGACTATTTTTCTGAAAGTATGTTGGATTTTTTTTATTCCAATGATTTTATTTAATATTTAAAATAGTTTAAGTATCAAACAACTAAGAATATTAGCTGTACTTCAAAAAAGTTCAATACTTTACTGTCATTAAATAGTCATCCAAAAGCTGGTATGTTGATAGGAAAGAAATTAACAGATCATTCAGATATGGATAGGAACTAATGATTTGGGTGTTATCCATTATCCATTGAAAATGTTTGCCTCAAATGCTTACTCATTTCTCAGCACAAACAAGGAAATCATTACCAACACTTTACCATCATGATCATCACCATCATTCTCATGAATGGTGTACTTGAGTAAGGATGTCCTATATTACAGAAAACCCATATATATATTCCTATAGTCTCACTTCTCTCAAGTCCTATGGGTTTGCTTTATATACATATATTTTTTCTTATCCAGTAATTTGAGAAAGACAGAACAATTTGTTTGAATGATGCAATCTAGGTAGTACAAGAGCTTATGTTTGAACTCACTTTTACCTACTATAAAACACTGAGTTGAAATTATATAGACCACAAGCACCAGAACTTGTGCAATCAGTGCACATTTTGTAGCATCTTTTCTATAAATTCATTCTGACTACCACTCAATTCAAATCACTCTGGCTCCAAAGTAGGTAATTAAGAGTTATGGCTTCAAGGGACTTCCTGCTAGGTCACCAGCTGTATTGCCACGTGTTAACAAAGATAATGTGAGATGTAAATACACAACATAATTAGGCAAAAATGGGTATTTAAATGAGGAGCAAAAGGCCCACTTTGCTGTGAATAGGCACGGTGATAACCAATTGCCCATGTGGAATGTGCTGACACTATTATTTCCCACCATAGCCGACACGTGCCATTGCTTATAAAATTGTCTGGTTTTTAATTTTCACAATTTAATCCTGTCATTGCTGCTTACATCAAACAGAAATAGCACTAATATGATTATTTCAAACTGAGACTAGCCCTTGTCAAATTTCTAAGCATGCAATCTTTAATCTCTTCTGACTATTAACGTGTCTTTTCAGACTACAAGGATAGTAAAAGAATGATGAGGAGCCAGCGGGTTTTGACAAAGTTCTCTAGGTATGACCCATACTGTAGGAGATCCATGAATACCAATTTGTGGGGGTGGGGCGGTGAGGGGAGACTGGGACATATTTGCATAGATCTTCCAAGAACTTCTCAAATGTACTAAAGCAAATAACTATTTGGAAAGGAGACATAATATGTGATACATCCCACAGGGAGCACTACTTCTTGGAGTATCTCTCCTAACCTGAAAGTCGTCATCATATACCTTCAGAAAATTGAACAGAAAACCTCACTGTGCCCTCTTTCTACCTCTGATCCATTCTCCCAATTTTTCACTCTACCATTTATTTTTGCTGTGTATAATTAACATGCATCAGTGCATGAGCAGGTAAAATGTAGTGCATACCTATTAATATGGTGCTGATTTGCCTCAGAATTTTTTACTTGAGGTAGCTCAAAGCTATGCTTTGAAGTGCAGTGATTCAGTCAATTTTACAGATAAGTAAATTGAAATGATCAAAAGTTAAGAAAATGCTCAAGGTCATGTGATTATTGTTAGGACAGAGAAAAGTACAAGTCTATGAAATGCTACTATTTGAGTTCAAATCTTTGAGCAAAGTTTGTGATGAAATCTTGCAAGTTCTAAACTGCTGATTCTTTAATTTTGTTATGGTGCCACCCAGCTTCCTTATCTTATTCCCTTCAAGCGTCATTTGACAATGGAAGAACCCTGTTACTACATTATCCTACCATTACCATGTAAATGATTATACCTGTGCATCCATAAATAAATGACTAATGTATTGCTTTGATTGCAACATATTAATTGTGGAGTTTTATTGAGTTTCATTGTGATATTTCCATATATACATATAATGAACACTGATGATGGTCAACCTTCTTTATCAATTATGAGTCTTGAACTCAGGGCCTGGATGCTGATCCTGAGCTCTTTTGTTTGAGGCTAATGCTGTACCATTTTTCGCCACAGCTCCACTTCGGGTGTTCTGGTGGCTCATTGGAGATAGAGTTTCATTGACTTTGTTGCCCAAGCTGCTGTCAGCCTCCTGAGTAAGAGTAACTAGGATTAGAAGCATAAGCCACTAGTTCCCAGTTTCTTCAGTCTTTAGCAATCACTGTTTAACTTCCTATATGAAAGAGAGAGAGACACATACATGCACAGAGAGAAAGGGGGGGAGGGCACGTGGAATCATTGCCACAAACTTCTCACTTTCCTGTAATAGCGGAGTACAAAAAAATCTTTCCTTATACCAGGAAAGAACCATCTCTCTAGAAAAGACATTTTGTGTGTTTGATTTTCTCCCTTTGGGGTGAACTCCAGAATCTTCACAGGAAATAGAGTAAATCTTTGAGTCAATTCATTCAATTGGTAAAGGGGTAAAATCTTTTCCATGAATGTTATTTCTCACAACAATTTATTCTAAAGGATTCTGATTCAATTTTTCCTAAATTTACAGTTATCACAACCCAGCAAAATACTAATTGTTAGAAGATAGAATAGGAAACTGAAAAGCAAAACTTATTTGCACGTTAATTAAAAAATTGATACCTAACATCTAATCAACATCACTTAGCCACTATATACCACATGAACTACGGTAAGGAAGTAAAAAAAAGAGAGTCTTGACATAATATCAAAAAGGAATTGCATTTTTTAAATTGTCAATATATATTTTTGTAAAGATATTGTACAAATTAGTTACAGTAATGTGAGTATGGTAATGAGTATATTTCCTATCCAGCATTGTTACCCCCTCCTTTGTTTTTCCCCTACCATCCCTTCCCTCTCTACCTCCCAACTCCTTCCCTCCACTGCCTGAAATGGTAAAGTTTGTTTTCAACATAGTGTCTTGTACATCTCATTGTTACAATGGATCAACCTGTATCCTTATTTCACCATTTTTTTATCTCCATTCCCCTCCCCAAATTAGAAAAATGTATACACAAGATGTAGGGCACTGGAATCAAATACATTGAAAATAGCGGTTATACCATGAGGAAAGCACAGACAAAAGAAACAAAACAAATCACACAGTACATTATAAGTACATTTAAAACAACAGCAACAAAGATAAATCCCCTATCTTGGGGTTCATTTTGCTTACTATCATCTTATATGGACAAATGTACATAGCTTTTGGACTTTTCTGCATGTTCTAGACATATACTAGTTATTGCAAATAAGGGAAGCCATGGGACCTATGTTTCTTTGTGTCTGGCTTACTTCACTTAAGTCATTTTTCTGATGGAGGCATAGAATTTCATTACACATGTATATCTCGCATTTTCTTGATCCATTCATCTACTGAGGAGCATCTGGGTTGGTTCCATATCTTAGCTATGGTAAATAATGCTGCAATAAACATAGCTGGGCTGGTAGCTTTAGTATGGTCTTGTTTGTGATAGTTTTGGTAAATGCCCAAAAGTGGGATTGCTGGATCATAGGGGAGCTCTATATCTTTTGAGGAACCTCCATACTGCTTTCCAAATTGATTGAACCAGTTTACACTCCCACCAACAATGCAGTAGGGCTTCCTTTTAGCCACATCCCCTCCAGCATCTGTTGTTATTGGACTTTTTGAAGAGTTGGAGTAGTATTGGTATGAGTTCTCCTTTGAAGGCTGTAAATCCATCCGGTCCTGGGCTTTTCTTGGTTGGGTGGTCTCTTATTGCTATTTCAATGCTTGATATGTGTCTGTTAAGTTGGTTTAAGTCATCTTAGTTTAGTTTGCATGTCAATATTTGCTAGAAATTCATCCACTTCATCCAGATTCTCAAACTTATTACCATAAAGGTTTGATAACTATTCCCATATAATGTAATGAATCTTGGTTGTTTCTGTGGTGATGTTTCCATTCTCATTTCTGAGTTCGTTTATTCAGGTGTTTTCTTCTTTTTCCTATAATATTTGCTAAGGGTCTGTCAATTTTGTTAATTTTTTCAAAGAACCAACTCTGTTTTGTTGATTCTATTTTTTTCTCTAATTCATTTAATTCAGATTTAATCTTAATTATATGTTTTAATCTATTGGATTGGGGTTTAGTTTGTTGCTCTTCTTCAAGGAGCTTTGGGTGCCTTGTTAAAATCTTGGTTTCAGATCTCTCCAATTTGTTGATGTAGGAACTCAGAGCTATAAACTTGCCTCTGAGTATTGTCTTTGCTGTGTCCTAGAGGAGCTGGTAATTTGTGTGTTCATTTTTGTTAAATATCATGAACATTTGAATTTCCTTTCTAATCTCTTCCATGACCCATTGATAGTTCAACAGAGTGTTGTTCAGCCTCCATGTGTTACAGGGTTTTTGTGGTGGCTTTTGGTGTTGAATTCTAATTTTATTCCCTTGGGGTCTGAGAGAATGCAGATCATAATTTCAATGTTTCTGAATTTGGACAAATTTACTTTGTGACCTAAAATGTGGTTTATTTTGGAGAATGTTCTATGTGCTGATGAAGAACATGTATTCTGATGCTGCTGGGTGAAATGATCTGTATATGACCATTTAGTATAGTTGATCTGTGCAGTTGTTTAGATCTGAGGTTTCTCTGTTGAGAACCTCAGATTTTTGCCCTGTAAATCGATCCAGCGGGGTAATGGTATGTTAAAGACCCCAACAATTAATGTCTTTGGATCTATGTGAGATTTTAGGGAAGGTAGTGTTTCTTGGATAAATTTGGGTGCTCCATTATTTAGAACTATAATATCCTCCTGAAGGAGAGATTCCTTAGTTAGTATGTAAATACTTTCTTTCTCTCTTCTTGCTAATATCAACTTGAAGTCTATTATATCAGGTATTAGGATTACAACTCCTGCCTGTTTATGGGCAGTATTGTTTAGTAGATTTTATTCCAGCTTTTCACTTTCAGAATATGTTTTCTTTTGTAGGCAAGGTGTCTCTTGAAGGTAGCAGATTGAAGGATCTTGCTTTTCATCCAACTAGAGAATTTATGTTGCTTAATTGGACAGTAAAGTCCATTAATATTGAGAGTTAGGACTGAAAGGTGTGGTAGTCCCTGTGATGTTATCCACCAACTGGGTTCTTCCTATGATTCTTGGATTCTCTGTTTGAGGGCTGTTTCTTGCCCTTTATCATGCTCCTGTTGGTTTTCTTTGTGTAGGATATCTTTAAGTATCTTTTGTAGGCTGCCTTGGTGGAGATATATTGTTTCAATTTTTCATTGCTGTGGAAAGTTTTTATTTGAGCTTCCATTATGAAGGAGAGTTTACCTGGGTACAGTATTCTTGGTTGATAGTTGTTTGTCTTTAGGGTGTGTCATACATCATTACAGGCTCTTCTTGCTTTCATTGTCTCTGCTGAGAAACCAGAAGTTATTCTGATTGGTTTTGCTTTATAGGTGATTGTTCTTTTCTCCCTGACAGCTTTAAGGATCCTTTCCTTGGTCTCAATTGGTCCTGTGAGGATTATAATTTGATGATTTGATGTCCTGTTCTGGTCTGGTATATTTGGGGTTCTAAAGGCTACTTGTATCTGAATGGGCCTATCTTTTTGCATGTTTGGGAAATTCTCTGCTAGGATCCTGTTAATAAATTTCCTACACCTTTAACTTCTGTCTTTAGGCCCTCCTCTATACCCATTAGCCTTAACTTAGGCCTTCAGATATTGTCTTCTAAATGTTGAATAGATCTAGTATATTTCTCATATTTGTCTTGAATATTTATCTGTCCTTTCTTTGTAATGTTTAGGTTGTCTTCAATCCCAAAGATTCGATCTTCTGCATGGTCTAACCTACTATCAAGACTTTCTACTTTTTAAAAAAATTTCTTTTCTTTCTAATGGGTCAGATTTGATGGCTTCAAATTCTTTGTTGGAGCTTTGTTTTAGATCTTGTATGGACTTCTTTACCTCCTTAATTTGGTTTACAGTGTTCATTCTCAAATCATTTAGTTGATTGGTAATAGTTTCATTCAACTCCCTTTCCTTCTGTTGGGCTTCATTCAGCATTCCCTTTGTGGCATCATGGATTCCTATAATTTTTGGGTTGTAGATTCCATGAACACCTCTATAAATCTTCGTTTATTCTCATTCCACTCATGGAATTCCTCTATTAATCTTTGATTAGCCTCATCACGCTTGCAAAATCCCTGCATTAGTCTTTGGTTAGCCTCACCAGGCTCATGCATTTCCCTATCACATTTACACAGAGTCCTTTGCAGGCTTTCAATGTTTCATTCAGCATGTTAACCAGTAGTGTTTGTAGAGTATTATGGGACCTCTCCTCTGGATTATTCATTAACTGGTCTGTTGCCTGATTATCATGAGCGGGAGTTGAGATACCTGGATTTTTCTTGTATTTCTCCTGTTTGTTCTGCCCATTTGAGTATGAAAATAAAACTAATTCTGCACTAGAGCATTATTTTAAGGCAAACATTAACCAAATCCCTGTAGTTGCACAATGATTGATGCAGTCAAAATGAGTACAGATACTATCTAGTTTAACAGATACAATCTAGTTCAACAAATAACTAGGAATCAATGGAATAAGAAAATCAAAGAAGGAGTCAGCAGGATAGAAATTAATACATTTAGGGTGAATTGTAAGGAGAAAATAAGATTAGAGGAGTGTGGGGAGGGAAAGGGAGCGAGGGAATATACCAAGAACTAAATTCAGAGAGATGAAAAGGATAGAAGAAAAGGAGAAGAGAGATACAGGAAAAATAAAAAAAAACAATTAAAAATTATATCAGCAGAAAGAAATAATACTACAATTAAATGAGTTAAGGCTGAGAGTTCATAAACTGAGTAATCCCTATCTGAATTAAGTATGCACACAATGAAGGATGAGATCTAATAATTAAAGATGGGTATATATCTGGGAATGAACAGAATAGCAATTAAGGAAAGCAAAACAAAACAAAACAAACAAACAAAGAACCAAAAGGGAAAAGAGTAAAAAGAGAATTAAAAACAAATAAGGCACACCTAAAATAAAAATGATGAAAGAATTAGAAAACATTATTTTTATTTTTTTAATTGGTAGAAAAAAGAGCTCTTCGATTTTTCTTTTTCTTTTCCTTTTTGTGTGTGTGTGTGTGGGGGGGGAATCTTATGTCTCCCCTATGTCTGTAACCAGTCTCTTGTTTGCCTGTGGGTTGGTTTTCCTGTGGCTTGATTGGTTTCTTAAATCAGTTTGAGCATGCAGAACGAAACTCTGCCATATCAAGGACTTTATGACCCTCTTCCTAGGCTAGTTTAGTGGTAGGGAGATCTACTTGCATATCACAAAAAAGGGAGATGGATGTTTCCTCTAGCTTGGAGTTGCTGTGATGGGCCTAGGTTGTGGGTAGGGTTGAGGCCTGTTAGCTATCAGTAGCTTACACAGCCCAGACTGGAGCCATTCTCAAGATTTGTTTACTGAGTTTCCAATTTTTTTTTCTTTTACCCCTCCTGCCACTGGGTCTGCTGCCTAGGCTGCAGTGGGGAGGGGCAGCCTCTGGCTCTTTCTACCCAGTGAAGAAAGCCACCCCTCCTTGGGCATAGCTACCACTACCTGGGAAAGGCAACTTTCCCTGGGGGTGGAGCTGAGCCCCCATAGGTCAGGTTCCTTTGACTTGTTGAATGGCTCCTATTGTGTTCTTCCAACACCTAGATGGAGTTCTTCTGTGGTGAGGGAGGGACTACTTTCCCACCACTGCTTAGTGAAAAGGAGTGAGAATGTCTTGTGTGGTACTCACACCTTTCCCTTGGTTTCTGGGTCTTCCATAGTCTGCAACCTTGGTCAGCAGGATGAAGATTTTGGTACCTTGTTAGTTCTTGCTGGTGGTGAGTATAATACACTTGCACATTGCCTTTGGTGCCTTTGTCCCAGGCTCTCTCTGTTGATATGGCGGTAGCAGCAGTCAGTGCCACTGCCGCCACAAATATGAGCAAGTGCTCCAATCTGTCTCCTTAACCAAACTGCCTGAATTTTTCTTCTCTGGCCAAACTCACTGTGCTATGATAGTACACCTGATGTAGCCTTAGATTTTTCACTGGAACACTAAATCTAGTTTCCATGAGAGAGCTTGTTTAGCCCCCAGCTTCTCCATCTTCCTCTGGACCCTTAGATCACATTTTTTCATTTGAATCCCAGGAGAGTTGGATAGATATAAATGTATACCTTGTCTACACAGCAAAATGAGTACTCAGAACTGAAAGCTTAGTTTAATTAGCAACTATGAATACAGTTAAAAGTATACATTACTTGATAGGTATAAAATGAAATTTTGTTTTTGATAAAATTAATTTCTATTATTTTATTAGATACTTTAAATTTAAAACATATTAACTATGTCATTAGTACATGGAAGTCTTAAGAGGTGATTTTATTCCCCTAAAACTACTACTGTTATTTTGCAGATGAAAAATAATTCAGGGTTCAAGATAGAGAATCACTGAGGGATCAACTCAGGTTTCTGTTTTGTTTCATTCTTGACTTATCTTCATCTTTCAGATTACCTTCTCTTGTCCAAACCATGATGTTTGTGATGTTAAATAGAAAAGGCAATGTAATAAATACAGTGGGTGAATTCAGACATGCCTGAACCTACCTGAGTATAAAGATGACAGATTTTATGGTTTCTAAATATTGACCTGCTTCCCATTTCTGTCTAAATCAAGGAACATTCTCTCTGTGTACAAGAATTTGTGTGAACAGTGTATCAGGAAAAATTCTATTTGATTGCCATTTCTGTGTCTCTAAGACACTGTGATAGTGTTTCTGAGGTGGTAACTTATATAACCCATGGTGTGGTCCCCCAATCTTCTATCTGTGAATTGCTGTTCAGAAAATTACTTAGGGACACTTCTGGTTAGCAAAGCAAATCATAGAAGCCCAGACAACTTGTTTATTTTCTGTAATCGAAAGAGGAAGATCCCATAGTATAACCCCTGTTTTCACTCTATTTGATTCCAGTGCCCTGCATCTTATATATACATTTTTCTAATTTGGGGAGAGGAAGGGAAATAAAATGCCGATATAAGGATGCAGGTTGACCCATTGTAGCAATGAAAAGTACAAGACACTCTGGTAAATGAATTTTACAATTTTGGGGAGGGGAGGGAAGAGTTAAGAAGGTGGGGAAGGAAGGAATGATAGGGGAAAACAAAGGAGGGGGTAACAACATTTGATAAGAAATGTACTCATCACCTTATTCATGTAACTGTAAACCCTCTGTATAGTATCCTTACAATAATATAGATAGATAGATAGATGGATAGATAGATAGATAGATAGATAGAAGACTTGTGATACATTTTCTCTAGAGATGTTTTCCTTGCCAAGAAAATGCCTCATTTTCCCTCCTTTCCTTGCTTTCTATAGCCATCTGGACAAACTGAAAATGAGCTGGAAAGCAATTTCAGAAGTCCCTGTCTGGTGCCTATTCACACTGCTAGTGGGATTCCAGCCATCTTGTTTGTTGTACCTTTTCCAATAGCTTGATGTCTGCAGAGCAATTAGCACCAACCACTGCCTCTAATGAATTAACAAACAAGACTCCTCATTCCTAAATTTGCCTTTTGTTTGATCTCCAAACACATACATACTTCTCCCCAATTAATGAAGTACTGGGCAAGATTATAAAATTACTGCAATATTTTAGCAGGAAATAATTGGATACAATTGTTTGTCCAATTTGATGCAATTGCTTGTACAAGCTTTAGAGTGAAACCTAATATATATATATATATATATATACATATATATACTTATATATATGTGTATATATATATTGTGTGTATGTGTGTATATGTGTACATACACACATTTTGTTCAAATCTTAATATCACTTGATTAACATGCTTATCCAAAGACCCTGACAATTCAATAAGAGAACTTCACAAGGGTTCTTGGGACATTTTTAGTAGAACATTTTTTCCATTAATTATATTCACACTTCTAAGGCCATACACATTTTGACATTTCTAGAAACAGAAAAAAGTATTTGATGTCATCTTTTGTATGTTTCCATTGCTCAATATTCTTTTTTTTATGGGTCTGGTTGTGAGGCCTGAACTCTGGGCCTGGACTCTGTCCCTCAGCTCTTCAGCTCAAGGTGAGTACTCTACCACTTGAGCCACAACGCCACTTCCGACTTTTTTTTCTGATTATATGGTGCTGAGGAATCGAACTCAGGGCCTCAAGCATGCAGGGCAAGCACTCTACCACTGAGCCACCTTCCCAGCCCTGCATTGCTCAATATTCTAACAGTGAGAACAGCACAGTACAAGGATATACTAGAACATGGCTATCCATTTGTTTGTTAGCTAGTTTGAGTGGTTTGTAGTTCAAGACTATTACTGGCAACAATGTCATAAAACACATTTTAAAAGAGTAGTTAGTCTTATGTACAGAATTGAGTTTAGTGTGGAAGTGGAAGCAAGCGACAAAGAAATTTATCTATATTTAGTTACTAGATTTTCATTTTTTCAAAAGATTTCATTAAATGAAAATTGAAGGAAAGTGTATAAAATACCCAGTTATCCATATTTTATGAACATTGCATTTAGTCAATGCTTTCTCATTTCAACTGTTCTATAGATTGTGTGATGGTATTTCATTTTTAGGCCTAATTTGTATATTTGATGATACAATTTAATTTTCCAGTATTCTTATTGGTATTTATCCTCTTGTAAAATACTTTTAAGATTTATCATGTATTTGTTTTTCTAGCTTTAGCTATCATTTTGTAAATAATGAGTTGAAATTCATATATATCAGATAAATAAAAAAATACTTATAACAAATAATTTCTCCAGTACTATGGCCTCATATGGCCTCAGGTTCTTTTGGTAATACTTTGTCCATAAAAGTTTCTTTTGAAAGCTGGGCACCGGTGGCTCAGGCCTGAAATCCTAGCTACTCAGGAGACTGAGGTCTGAGGATCGCAGTTCAAAGCCAGCCTCAGCAAGAAAGTCCATGAGACTCTTATCTCCAATAAAAACCACTAGAAAACTGGAGGTGGCCCTGTGGCTCAAGAGGTAGAGTGCTCACCTTGAGCTGAAGAGCGCAGGGACAGAGCCTAAGCCCAGAGTTCAAGCCCCATGACTGACCAAAAAAAAAAAAAGTTTCTTTTGATAAACAGAATATAGACAATTTTTCTCATTATTCTTTTATGGTTAGTACTTCTTAATGTTCTATGTTAGAAATTATTTTCTACCAAAGTCATAAAGATGTTTTCTCATGTTTTCTTTGGGAGTATGAAGCAGCAATTGAGGGTTTTTATCTTTCAGTATAAATTAGGGGTCAGTGTGCATATTTATTTTCATATGGACATCTAACTTTCCAACTGTCTCAATTCTCTTTTTTGAATCAAACAAGAAAACACACACACACACACACACACACACAAACACACAGAGACAAAATAGCTTTTTTGAAGCACTTCAGTATATATAATATGTGTGTGTGTGTGTATATATATATATATATATATATATGGTAATTATAAACATATGTATCTGCTTCAGGACTCCATTCCTATCCCTCTGACCTATATATCTTTCCTTGTAATACCACATGGTCTTAATTTCTTTAGCATTACAGTAGGCCTTGATATGTGATATCAGAAGTCTTCCAACTTTGTTATTCTTTAAGATTATGTTAGTTATTTTGGCTCATTTTATATCCATATACATTTTACGATAAGATTATCAATTTACCCACATAGGAAAAAATATAAGAGGGCAGAGGCAGAGATAGAGAAATACACATATCCACGATCTTCCGAAGCATTCAGTGTTTTAGTGATTACATGAACCCTCCCTCAATTGTTAGAGAATTGATGTATTTTCCGTATTGTCATCCAGACTTTGAACCTCATAAATGCTCAACCTAGATTCATTGACAGGTTCATTGACTTTCTCTCAGTGGGATTTAACTTGGATACAAAAACAATCACATAAATTTCATTAGACTTGTATCTAAACATTCCCTTTATCTGCAACTCAAAAATGTCTTTTTAAGAACAATTTTCTAGCTTTTAGTTATGATGGCGTGGAATACAATTTATTTTTGTCTACTGACATGTCTGATTGCTTACTAAATTTACTTTGGGTTAATGTGAAACTATAGATTATTTTGATTTTTTATAATGAATACTGTTTGAAAATATTTCTTTCTTTTACCTTCTCATGTCTCTTATCAATCATTTTAACTTCTTATAACTTTTATACTTCATCCCCCATCAGCCCTTCCTGTCAGTTAGCTGGTGGTACAAGGTGACCTACCCACATTTAGAGATGATGCTTTGCCTACAATAATGCTCTTATCCCCTTGTAAGAAACAATCCATCCCATTACTATTAAGCTTATGCCAATCTGTACCAATAAGTAAAATACTTTCACTTTTTTTCCTTTCTCGCAGTCTATTTTCTGTCAAACCCTACCACTCATTTCAGAAAATTAAAGCTAAAAATAGTATTTCAATTCAAAATCTAGGGCAACACTGCCCACTTTTTTTCTCAAGGTTTACCCTTCTCTAGTTTTATTTTTTTCCTTTCCTCTGAGCCCTTCTTATTTACATGTGGTTGGAAGTCATGAGAAGAATTGTCTAAAAGTTTCTCAGGAAGGATATCTAGAATGTGCAAATTATTATTATGCTTTATATCCACTGCAGAGATGTCTTGCTTTTCTGCCTGTTCCATGTCTATTAACTTACATGAATTGTAAATCTGTTGCTGTAGTTCCAAGTAGAAATCAATTCATCATTTCCACTGATAACAACATCCTTCTCCTGACATCCCTATTTCTGAAATATCTAATCTACATAAAAAACCTTAATATTTCTCAAAAATCCTTTGTATCCATTTTAATCTCTGATCTCTGCAATAACCCATAGAGGGAGGCAGCTTAAAATATCTCCACTTGAAGGAAAGGGAAGCAGTGAATGGTAACCAACCAACAGGTGGTAGGCCCACCCTATAGTTCAGGAAATTTACTCTGGTTTGAACTCTTACTACTCTTGTCAATTTTTATGCCCCAATTAGTATGGCTATTCTTCAACATCCTACCGATAAGGGTATAAACATTTTAAAGAATATTTAATTGATGGTAATATACACATGAAAAAGTAAAGAAATTATGAGGGTACAACTCAAAGAATGTTCTTGTCCTGAATACTGTTGGAACCAGCACATGGATTAAGAATGAGAACATTACTAGACCCTGAATTCCTGGCCCAAATACTTTCCCATAAAAGTGACCACCTTCTCCTGTTTTAAGTATCTGTAGTTATTTTGATTTCATGTAAATCAAATCATATAGTTTCCATGCTTTGTTATTTTGCATAATCTGTGATGTTTGTCTGGCTTGGTACATCTTGTAATAGTTGGTTTATTCTTATTGGTACCTAAAGTTTCTCTGTGAATATAATATACCCAAAGTTTCTCTGTATTTATACTCATTATATAATTGAAAGATTTTGGAGTCATTTTTAGCTTCAAGCCATTAAGAATAGCAATGCTATAAACTTGGCTGTATGCGTATTTATATACATATATGTATATTACTGTTTGTTTTGTGCCCAAGAATAAAATTACTTGTGCACAGAATGGCTTATATGTTTAATGGGGTTACTTTAAAGAGAAGATTTGGCCTAGAGAAACTTGAGAAACAACAAAGACTTTCAAAATATTCCTCATCTAGTACTTCCTTTCACATATCAATTATTTATTTATTATTATTACTATACATTTGCATATAAATTTGTTATAATTGACAAAATGGTAGTGCTAATATCTATAAGTTGTTTAGATTTCCTTTGTTCTGTCTTGAAGTCAATTGAACTTTGTCTTGGTATAATTTAATTTTTTTCTGTTCAAGATACCAGTGAGATTATATTGTGTTACATCTAGTTGTGTTCTTAGCTGGGCATGGTGTTTTCATAGGCTTGTGTTATCTTGGATGAATTTGAAAGTTAATAAGGAAT
Source organism: Dipodomys ordii (assembly GCF_000151885.1). Classification (NCBI taxonomy): domain Eukaryota; kingdom Metazoa; phylum Chordata; class Mammalia; order Rodentia; family Heteromyidae; genus Dipodomys; species Dipodomys ordii. Next base: position 14,839,586 of record NW_012267218.1, on the reverse strand, counting down.
AACCAGGTCTTTTCTGGAATATTCCTCATTGAATTTCCTCTCATAGTTTTCTCATGAGAAGACTAGGATGATTGGTTACTGGGAAGAAGATACCGAACATGATGTGCAAATTTCATATCACTTTGGCTGTTTATATGGGTATTTATACCTCTAGAAGAAGAAATGTTTGTAAAGTTTCTTCACTGTGAATTTATTCTTCTGCCTTCCCTTGTCCTTGATATACATTGGAAACAAGGGAGCCATGTTTAGCCCACACCTTGGGATTACAAAATTTCTTTGTATGATTTATTTACCCACACATGCATATAGTAATGACTTATGGATTTTTTTCTTTATACTTTGAATTATAATGGATAATGGATGTTACTTTTTAATGTGCAAACTATGAGACTCTCTAGCATAAGGTTGGATTCCCAAACATTGCTGTGAAATCCTACCAGATTACAGGATTCCATGAGCCTCTAGAAATGCTGAATAACATTTTTGATGAGAGCTATCAAATTAGTCGAGATGCTCTAGTGACATAGAACCAACACCTACTGAAGCTTACATCTTACTTCATCCAAAGCTCTTCTTCAGAGTGAGAATGTGAAATTTGATTTCTACAAATGTTGCTTTTATGCATCGTTCAGAGATCCTTCCTTTATATAGTATTAATGTACTTTTTTTAAAAAAAAGCTGTTGAATTAGAAAGGAGAAGCAAGTTCAGGAAAGACTTAAGCAAGTACAGCTTGACTATGTACTTGTTCTACAGTTGTCTACCACCATCTTTTTTGTTTGTTTGTTTGTTTGCAAGGGTTCACGTTCAACTGAAAGCAGGACACATGGAACTTCAAGGTGGATACAAGAAATTATAGTGACTAGCTCTATTTCATTTTCTTATTCATCTTTTTTGAATGAGAGAGAACATATCTCCTATAATTATAAGACAAATGATTAGGCCTTGTTTGATTCTCTGTGTCCATCTTGAATCAATCACTTCGACATCATTTCTAAATATTATTTGAGATTAGCCAGAAAATGGATATAACTCCATAAAAACCACTCTCAAATACACATGGACACAATATGATGTGCTTTTAATAAGTATTAGAGGACCAAAGATATTTATAATAGTGATTAAAAAAAAACATTGTGGGAAAAACTCCAGAGGCTCAGTTATGCAACTAACTAGGTGTAGAAATGTGGGTACACTATTCAAACTCATTTAATGCCCATATTGGTGAGATGGTGGTGATAATTCCTGAACCTCCACACATACACACAAACCACCACACACAACACTTTTCTCTCCAAAGCTTACAATGCTACTTTATAGACCAAGTGAACAGGTGAAAGTAAAATTTTATTAGAAATAATGAAACATTCTATGCATTTTACCAGTAAACTAACACTAAAATATACTCCTCATTTTCAGATCTATATTTAAATGAAGCCAACTGCTCCCAAATTATCTGCTAATCATCATTCAGTTTCAAACACTACAGCATCAAATAGAATTTTATTCTTTCATTCCCTTCTCCTTTCTTTGTCTTTCTAAAATCTCCTGCAATCATCAGATCTATCCTGTTCAGGCAGTAAAATTTGTTTCTCTAACAACAAGGAAACAATGATGTAGCACTCACAACACACAACATGCTTATGCAAGACATGTTTTGTTTACAATACCAACTACACCAGAGAAAATAAAAATGAGGTGATTTGATTACTCTTTTTCTTCCAAGTATCCAACGCTCTTTAAAGTTTCCTACAGAAATCACTCTTTTATCTTTTGCAGTAGATAAGGTATTGGTATTAGCCAGGGAAATAATGATTTTGTGTGTGTATCCCAATAAACAGAGCTTAAAAGTTTATTATCAAACATATTGCATTCTGCAATAAAAGTGATGTATGCTCCTGAAACCTATTCAGCACATAGAAAGATGCCGAAGGGCTAAGATAGGTGTTTGTCAAGCTCCTGTTAAGCAGCTCTTCCTAGATAGAAACATCAATTTGCCAGAATACATTCTTTCGTTCTCAAATACAAAAATCAGTTCCAATTGAAAATGCTTTAGAGAACATGCTATGCAAATGGGATGGATTTCACATTTACCAAATGAATCAAATCCAGGCTGTGTGGGAGCCTTGACTGAGAAGCACATGTTGAACATTGAAGAATAGTTGCATTCAGTTCCTAAAAGTTCTGGGTTTTGGGTGGGGTTTTTTTTCTCAATCTTCCAAGGACCCTTCCTTTCAACATGAAATTGCTTTCTGGTGCCTGAAATGGGTTTTGTACTTGGAGATGTGCATTGTTTGGCTTCTGCAGTGATTTTAAAAGATTGGTTAACAATAGCAGATACCCCTGTGGATCTGAGGCCTGATCCTCAGACTCTCTTGCTTCATTGGTGTCCTGAATTCAATCCCCAGCACCAGCACTACCACCCCTAAAAGATACAGCAATAAGAATTATGTTTGTGATCCCTACCTTAGTTGAACCCAAATGCAACTGTAAGTTTACTTCCTACCATACATAGCATATAATTTACCTCGATTTTCCCCCATATTTGTCTCACAATTCTTAGTGTGGCCTTCCCACACTTCATTCACTTGATGTTGGCAGCCCTGACCTTCCTGTTAATTTCTTATGTGTCCCATCAGGTCATAAGCAGAAGAGCGTAAGCTCTCCTTTCTCTGCACCACCCATCTGTTTGTGAATGCCAAAGATACAACCATCAGTTTCCTGATGGATTCTTATCCAAAGAGCAAAGAGCAGACAGAGACGTCGTCAAAATCTAAAAAGCACTGGTGAGAAAGTTTAGATGAGAAGAGTCCACAGTTTCTACATTTTCCTTTTCTCTGTTGTAGATTTTCTCACCAGCCTGAAATACTATCTGGGCATTGAAGCATTTCACATATTGAATCATTTGAAGAAATCACCTAGACCCAAAACCCCTGTGCATGGTCTGAAGTTTCTCTTCAAATAGACAATACAATGAGTCATTGAACATGTGTAAACATATACCAACTAGAAGAAATAGATATAGACTATTCACTGTGTTATGAAAACATTCATCTGAAAGATGAGATTTCACTAGGAAAGAGATTTCACTAGGAAAAAGAAAAAAAAACATTTTATTTCCTTGGCTTCTTGAGTAGCTAAGACTTAAATATGTGACTTTGAGGGCTTTACTCAATACTATGTGGCCTTCTGTGTTTAATGTCTTATCTTTTTATAATGTAATGTCATAAAAGATGTTGTCGATTTCCTAGAACTGAAGCATGTGCCAGTAATTTGAATCATTTGCTGAAGGATTTCGTTCAAGAAAAGCCCTTGCAAATCTTCTATAATGAAAAAAAAATCTGCAATTTATAGTTCTCCTTTGAGTCTTGTTTGGAGAACAATGTCAACTTTCTTACTGTGTTTGGATATTTGAGAAGATTTTTATCTGTGGTTCCAAACAGGAATCACTGACATGAAGGGAGAACAAAAAAATGAAAGAATGAAAAAAGTGAAAAAAGAAAGGAAGGAAGGAAGGAGGGAAGAGAGGAAGGGATGAAGGAAGAGAGGAAGGGAGGAAGGGAAGCACGAAGGTAGGGAGGCTGGAAGGGAGAAAGAAAGGAAGGAAGGAAGGAAGAAAAGAAGGAAAGGAGGGAGGGAAGAAGGAAAGGAGGGAGGGAAAAGGGAGGGAGGGAGGAAGGAAGGAAGGAAGGAAGGAGGAAGGAAAGAAGGAAGGAAGGAAAGTAGGAAGGAAAGATGGAAAGAAGGAAGGAAGGAAAGTAGAAAAGAAGGAAGGAAGGAAGGAAGGAAGGAAGGAAGGAAGGAAGGAAGGAAGGAAGGAAGGAAGGAAGGACAGAGTCTGGACTATTGAGGACCTCCCAAAAATATGGATTTTGTTTCCTTTGGCTTATTTTTATTCTTGTTTTACTCAGGCTGGTTTGTCTATCCCACAAGCATACATAACACATAGGAAAAAATGTTGTTAAAATCTCTTTTAAACTGAAATTCTAAGAAGTAAATTGAAGCTAAACAGAAAGAAAATGAACTTAAAAATTTTTTGTAATACATATTTAGAGAGGAAGGCTGGAAAGAGGAGTTATGTTCCAAAATTTATGTTCTGGTAAATCAGTGATACATTCTATGGTGTGGAGGGTTGAAGAGATAAATATGAAATTCAATTTTTTAAAAAACTCAGCTCCTTAAATGAGAACCAAGAAAAATCACAGACCTGCCTTGTTTTTCTGATAATTATATTTGCCATGGCATTCTATGGTTGATAAACAAAATTGAAATTATCTGGCAATTTTTCTGTTCCTTAACGTACTAGAGATGTACTGCCCATGAATATGGATTTTAAGATCTAGCAGAAGACACAATTTATCTAACAGACCAATAAATCAGGACTTCTGGAGGTTTTGTCTTAATAGATAAAGAGTCATACAACTCACTAGCTTTTATTTCATCTTGTTAAAAGAGAAAAGGAGAAATCAATATTTAAGGAATCAGTGAAGATTAATAGTGCTTGGTACTGAGTAGGCACTCATTAAATGGGTTTCAAAATGATTTTGTGCATGTTAGGTAATATTTTGTAAATGTTGGTCACTTGAGAAAAGTCAATTTTTTGGCTACCTTATGGGTTTTGATCAAGAGATTCAGATTTCAGCTGGAAAGTGAATTAAAGATGCCCAATGTCATAAAGAAAACAAAATGAGGCACAGAGCAACTTGTAGACATTCAAAGGTCATTCAAGTAAGGAAGGACAGAGCACACACACACACACATACACACACACACACACATACACACACACACACACACACACACACACACACACATTGGAAGTAGAGCCATTGATCAAGTGATAGAGCACAAACGTTCAGGGACAGAGTCCAGGCCCAGAAATTTAGCCCTAGGACCAGAAAAAAACATGATCTTACTATTACTCTATGGATAAATATCAGGATCACAAATTCTAGATGTACCTGGACTCATGACAGAATTACAGTTCAATTACCCAGTATAGATTGGAGGATTATATATTGAAATTTCGATTTAAACTAAACACCAGAGCTTACAACACATTCTATGAGCTTATCACTACAATTTTTATTAAGCAGGAAAATATAAAATTCAAAGAAGAGCATCTGCTGATTGTGTGTCACTTTCATAACATGAGAAAGCCAAAACTATGATCAATCAAACCATTACAAACTATGGATAATCTACCTCTATATAACACCAGACATCAATAGGGATTTCTAATGTTGGATTCTACCTGCATTTAAAACTTCATCACTGTAACCTCCACTCACTCTCCCTTTTCCTATCCCATTATCTCCCTATTATTCTATATCTTCCAGTGAATTTCATTTTGCTATCTTCATTTACACATGCAATGTAACTATAAAGGACAATTGAGACTGCAATTTTTGTTCTGTGCAAAAATTCTTCAGGAGAATATGTCAGAGAAGGCAATCTACTGCTGTGCACAGAAAGGGAAATAAAGATTGAAATATCTCCAATTTTCTCCATCACTTAATGAGAAGGAATGAAAAACTGAGAAATGTCAATGGGGAAAAATGTCAAAGGAGAGGTTATATAAAGGGGGAAAGGTTGGACGCTGAACAAAGCAGAAGAGAATGTACAAAGTCCTACAGATAAAATAGTACTCAGTGAAACTGCTCACAATGTCATGTATTTACAAAAACTGAATAGGAGCAAAAAATATAATTACCAGCATTTTAGAGAGCATGCTTTTATATGTTTCTTTAAAAAATATATTTCTCCCAGATAACAGACTGTCATTTGATACAGTTCTGTGTATGATCAGATCCTTTTCTATCCTGAGGTCTACCAATAGCTAGAACTTTAATACCTATTTTTTGTTCATTTGTTTTGTTTTGTTTTGTGTTGCTTGTGGGGCTTGACTCAGGGCCTGGGTGTAGTTTTTGAGCTTTTGCACTCCAGACTAGCATTCTCCCAGTTTAGGCCTTAACACTACTTCCGGTTTTCTGGTGATTAATTGGAGTTAAGAGTCTCACAGATTTTCCTGCTCTGCTTGGTTTCAAATCACAATCCTCAGATCTCAGCCTCCTGGGTACCTAAGATTCCAGCTGTGAGCTACCAGTAGCTGGCCAGGATGATACCTTTTAAATAAACCAGAAGCATTTTGGTAAATGTAGAAAAACAATACTAACCTTGACTGAGCAATGGTGTAGTTTCTTTTTAAAAACTGATTTGCTCTGGGATTTCCTGACTGATTTCAGGGAAAGTTAACCTACTCCACATGTGAACCATACTATTGAATGTATGAAGACATAAGTAAAGAAATTGAAAGTATTTAGAAATCTTTCTACATCTTGATGGAGGAAAATATGTCTAATGAGCCTAATAATAAATTATATTTTGCATTATTTTAGACTTTCTAGACTTTTGCTATACTACCAAAAACACTGGTCTTTAATGTATTGACAATTTAAAGAGGAAAAAAAGAACTTAAATATTCATGTCAGATAGAAAAGCACGGACCTAAAATTTTATTTCCTACCTTAAATTTTTGCTAAGAGAGAGAGTCTTCTAACAAAGCTTGAATCCTAACAGTAATCACAGTATAAAGGCAGCCAAGATAGTTGTTTACACAGTTTAAGAAAAGAAGTATCAAAGAAGCTCTGTGAAAATCCAAACATCCCATCGCAAACATTCGTGATTTACACACAGATGGAACAGTAGCTTTGTGCTGGATCTGCTCCTAAAGCATGTGTCAATCAGCTGGCCAATGGTGTTTGATTTGGGACTTAATCCGAAAATTACAAGAAGGATGGGGAAACCCAGATTAGCTGGGATATGAATTGGACAGCTTTTGTGTGATGTTTTGATGCATTCAAATAGCATGGTGGAAAGAAAATTCCCAGAGCTTGCTCCTTGGTAATGGAAGATGTGCTACCAACGTGTGCCTTAATTTCAGGATTCCGGCATAGCCAGCAGCCCACGCGGTGTTGACTCATCCCACCACAACTTACATCGACTTAAGTCACAGCAATACACTGTTCTCAAAGACAGCTTGTGCATAGGACATGCTTTTCATTGTCACTCACAGTTTTAGAATTGCTCTCTCTGTCTCCCTATCTCTTTCTTTCTCTCTGCTCTGTCTGTCTCAATCTCTCTCTGGCTCTCTCTCTCTCTCTTTCTCTCTCACTCTCTCATATCCTTAAATAAGAAAAACAGAAACATCTTTCAAACAGAATAGCCAAAGCACCCTCTTAAATATACCATTTCCATTTAAACATCTCAATCACAGTGGAAAAGTACAGAATTTCTAGGTCAGGATCTTTAGAAATTTCCTCTCATCTACCTTCTCTTCCCAATGAAATTCACATAGGTGAAATACGACAAAAGTAGTTTTCCAACATGTTATATTTATTACTTTATTAGTTGTTTGGTTCTAGAATAAAAAGAATAAAGAATACCAACTTCCTGGTCTTGTAATTCAGCCACTCTGGAAATGAATTCCAATTGCTTTTCCTATATTTCTGTATCTCAGCTTCAATCTCATCCTGGTCATTTATTATGATAAAAACTCATTCTGAGTATTTTGCTTCTGCCTACCTTTCTTTCTCTTGATTAAGTTTCTTAACACAAACCACTATGCCTTCTTTATCCTTATGGCTTCAGACAGTGCCGAAGGCGAACACTTCTCATGTAACTATTTCTCAATTCAAAACTTTTCCTTATTATCTCTTATTATTCAAGTAGTTACTTACTTAATGGCGTCTGTGTCATAGACGTCAAAAAGAGCCTCTACCAAACCTCTCTTCCCTCCAAATCACTAAAGCAATAAAATACACAAAATACAAATAAACATACATACTCCATTTATTTGCTATAAAGAATAAAATTAAACTATTAATATTTTACTTCCCCTCTTGGTAACAGAGTATAATATCTCAGTAATCCATTCATAGTTTTCTAGGAAAAAGTGGCTGTTGGCATGGGTAACATTAATGAAGTATTAATATTAACAACACAATGGATTAATATCAATTTAAACTACTTAGATTATTCATTGGGGGAGATTGCGAAAGGTGCAAGACTTACCACAAAATATCTTTACACTGCAAATTGCTTATTGTATCTATGGTAACATTTCCCACCTTTTATGGTACATATCTCTACATTCTTTGCTGTTCATCAGGCAACTTCAGGCTACACTACTTTCTCCATTGCAATTAAATCAGGCATGGAAAATGTATCTCTGTTGTGACCTATTCCACTGTAAGTTGTTAAAAAATACACGTTGTGCTGTTAATTTACACTCACATATTTCAACTTAAATAAGAAGATACATCTAGTAAATTTCACTTTTCTATGTGGAGGGTCATTTGTACAAGTTAAAACTTGGTCTAAGATTTCTAACATTTTCTGAGCTTTGTAGGTACTTTGAAAATTGACCCTAATTTGATCATGGATTTTGTCAATTACTATTTTTTGAAAAGGTAAAAAATGAGCATTAAAAACTGTCAGGATTAAGAAAATAGCCCAATGGTCATGTGAATTTCTTAAACCAGATCACATGAGTCGAATATTGAATCAAACATGTAATGCATGTGTTCAAACAACTGTTTTATTTTTACATTTGGTTAATTCTAATTCCTACTCTAGTTTTTCTAATTTTATATTACTTTCATTCCCCCTCCCCATGATTTTCTGGCATTTTGAATGCTTATAACTGGACAGTGCCATTTTCCTTTTCAGCAGGTAGAAGGACAAGGATATATGGTTGTAAAGAAAATCCAACTTATAGTGTGCCTAGCTCATAATGAACACCAAAACATGCTCCATCAATGGGGATGACAGAAGAAACCTACGCTTATTTAATTTGTGTTCATTTCTGATTGGGTAGCATCTCACCCTCAAAGTTTCACTATTCACTACTGAAAAATGTCACCAGGTCTTTTCACAGTCTAGAAAATGTAAAAATATCAGTGACTAGGACAGTGCCCAAAAGTAATGCTTCACAAATGTTTTGGCATCAAAATTGTCACTACTGCTGTTACTTCAATTTCTGAGGAACTAAAAACATTCTCTCTTTGTTTGTTTTTTTCATCTATTTGGTGACTCTTCTACTTGGAGCATGAAAGCCTTCAGTGCCCAATTCTGATGACAGATTTGATCATAGGAAACTGCAAAATCCCTAAAATCACTCCATGAAGTCCAGCCTTCTACTGGGTTCATTGTCTTCAAGCCTCTCACTCCAGAAAACTACAAATCAGTGCTAGCTATATATCGCCCCATACCAAGAGACACCAAATACCTTCTGCTTTTCAGTGGTCATGTTGTGTATTCATATTACAAAACATTTGATATGATTCTACTACAACAATGGATTAATAAAAAGATTCATGAAATAAATTAATTATGAACAATTACTTGATTTATACACTTAAATATTTCTTGAGCATTCACTACCCACTCAGCATATTTATTGTTTTGTAAAATCATGAGAAATCATTTTTCTTAGTATTTTGACATAGTTCTATGCTGAATCATATCATAAAAATAATCATTTTAGATTTTCTATTGTATTCACTTGAGATTCTTGCTTGTTATGTATGTTTAGTCGTATCTAAAGAACACACACATATGTGTGTATGTATATATATATATGTTTATACATGTATATCTGCATTACAGCTCTCTGAAATACATATTCAAGTCATTGTACTCCTTTCATATTTGAGGAAACTAATGTTTAAAGATAAATGGTAGATTTTCCAGGATCCCACAATGAATAGCTATGCAATTTCAACCAATGGTTCTTAAATAATGTTCTATCACATTCATGTCTACCAAGAATCTCATAGGATGTCATTTGATAATGGGTTTTAGGCTGATACAGTGTCTCATACCTGTAATCTCAGCTATGTGGGAGACAGAGATCAGCAGATCATGATTCAAGGAAGCGCCAAAAAATATTGAAACTGGCAAGACCCCACATCAACCAATAACTGAGCATGGTTGTGCATACCAGTCACCCTAGCTATGTAGAATATTGGGTACAGAAAGACTGAGGTCCAAGCCAATTCAGGCCCCCCAAATAAAAGATTTATTGAAATGTAATTAAATCAAAATCACTGAGTGGATGAGTGGATGAAGATGAATGATAAAAGCGGTGACATGGGTCAAGATACATTTTATTCATACACTGACCTGTTGGGCTGAAAGCATTCTGTATAACTCTTGAAGATAACAGCAAAAAGAAGAAAAATATAAGAAAACTGGATAAGTGGTTAAAATCACAAAGTACCTATTAGCACACATGAAGCAAATTCAAACCTCAATTCCTCAAAAAAAGTGGGTTAATTGACGTAAAGACATTTTCCACTAAATTCCCTCTTAATCCAATGACTGATACTCTCATAAGAATGACCTCAGAGGCTCCTAGACACATACCAAGGGAAGACACCATGACAAAGAGAGAAACTGAAGCAATACTATACAAGCCAGGTTTGTCATGGTTGCCAGCAACAGCATAGCTAGGAAAAAAGAAAGAAGAATTGCTCTTAGAACATTCAGAGCACAAATGTCCAAGTGGATAGTGGGATTTCTACTATCTGGCCTCCAGAATTTGTACAGAATAACTTCCTGTTATTTTAAGCCAACAAGTTTGTGATCATGTCAACATCCCTTCCACCAAAACCTACTGCACATGTACCAAATCACAAGGAAATCTTTTTTTCTATGTTATAGAAATACTCAATATAAAATTAATTCTTATTTCATGTGTTTCCTTCCAATCGGCATTGCGAAGTTGAAGACTGTTCTAATCGTTTTATAGGTTATATCTATTTGCTTAGTCCAGAATCTAATAGCAAATAGTCAATATTGCATACCAAATATATACCAAGTACTGAGGAAGCAAAGGTAGCAATGATCTGATGATTCCTCAACTCAGAGAGTTTAATATAATTCATTAGACAGCAGGGTTGCCAACTAGGTACTATGTTGGAAATTAACTATATAACTTTTAGGAGGGAACTGGAGGAGAAAACTGAGCGAGAGCAAGAAAGAGGTGACAGAATCCAAAAATAACTACTCTTTACCTGACTTATGTGATTAACCCCTCTTGACATCACCTTGGTAATAACAATAAAATAATGTACTGCACTAGAGGAACAGGATCCCGAATGTGGCAATACATGGAGCTATGTCCATTATTCGGCTCTGTAAAATCCCATAGTATGTGCTCCCATGAACTCTCTTTTATAGCTTCCCCGCCCCCCCCAGAGCTGAGGACCGAACTCAGGGCCTTGCGCTCTCCAGGCAGCCGCTCTTCCACTGAGCTAAACCCCCAGCCCCTTCCCATGAACCCTCTAAACAAAGCTTTGAATAAAAACAGCAACAAGCAGATGTTCACTTTTCCATTTCCAGATGCCACAAACATCCTTCCAAACGCCCTAGTTCCCTGTCCTTCCTTAGCTTCGTGGATGCAGAGTTTGGGTTGCCCCTTAAATGGAACAGAATTTGAATCTATCCACTGTTCTTCATAGGGGACACAAATGAGAATAAATCCTACAGTGGTTAGTGTTCTATTTGTAAGGGTCTCATTAAAAAGACACAGGAGAGGAGAGGCAATTACTGCTAACAAACAGGAGCATAGAAAAACACAAATAAAGAGCCATTAACACGAAAAGATAATTACTCAGTCTTTTATTCGTGTGCTTTTGTCAGCGCTGTGGGGCTGACATTGACTAACAGTTTTGGGTGAGGCTGTGGTTCCGCTCAATATTTCCCCTGTGTATCTCACAGGAGGAGAAAAATGAGCAACATTGTCAGTGAGTTCTACTAAAATCTGTTTAAAACGCAGTATCAACTTCTCACTTTGGGTTTGCTTTCTGTGAGATTTTTTTCCCCCAGGTTTTATGTTTCTTATGAATATAAAATGGTTTTGTAAAAAAATTCCATTGTGTCGGTTGCTTTATTAATGGGTTTTAGTCAAAGATAGAATGCATTTTCTTCCTTTCCATGGATGTGGAGTTTGATATAAGGCTTTAAATATGGAAAAAGCAATGACAAGAATATTCAAAGTTTATTTTACCATCCCCAGAGCATAGAATTGCTTGCCAGTTGCTAGATTTGACATAATTTGTAATTCATCCTCAAAGCTACATTCATTGTTTTGCATGTGTGTGTGAGAGAGAGAGAGGGGGTGGGTGGAGTGGAGTATTTTCAAAAATAAAGAAAAAATATATTGCTATCAACCCAAATCTCTCTGGAAAAGAAAATGTTAATATGTTTTTGTTGTTATTAATTTGATCATTTCACCAAACTTCAACCTCACAGAATGCAAGTTTGTTAAAGGTTTATACTGATTCTCTCATTGGTTAACCAGGCAATTTTTTCATCACAGTTACATATCCCTTCTTCACAGAATGGAACCGACAATAATCCAGCTTTTGCACAAGTGTTCCTGTCATGTTATCTCAAGTTTCCAAGTGAGGTTGTTTCCTAAGAATTAAGCACTAAAAATCTTTCCCCCAAAGAGATTGATGATTCATATGTGGGAAAACAAAAGCCAAGAATTGTGATAAACATAAAATCATACCAATGCACACCTTACCAATCAAGCCATTTGTCCTACATAAACCTGCTGTGGTTCTAGTTCCTAGCTCCCAACAATTCTTACTAATCATGAAACAGCACGTGCAGGAAAAAAGTCATTTACATAAAAAGTAAGATTTTATAGCAATGTACAGATAGCCTGTATTTCAAATGGACAATTTTATGATCAGTAGAGCAAATTTAGATCTATTGCTCTGAGAAAATATTGTGCTTTAAAAAGAATTATCCCTGACATAGGGGAATTGGATAAAATTCTCTTGAACATCTTTTCTTTTTTTTTTTCTGGGTCCAGTCGTGGGGCCTGAACTCTGGGCCTGGGTGCTGTCCCTCAGCTCTTCAGCTCAAGGCTAGTGCTGTACCACTTGAGCCACAGTGCCACTTCTGGCTTTTTTTTCTTTTTGCTTATGTGGTGCTGAGGAATTGAACCCAGGGCCTCATGCATGCAAGGCAATCGCTCTAACACTGAGCCAACTTCCCAGTCCACATTATTCTTTTTTAAGTGTGGAATTACAAGTACTAAAAAGGCAAGTTAAAGCTGTTTATGCCTTTAACCCAGTTCTCTGTCTACCTTGCTAGAACCTGTGAATGGCTAATGAAGAACTTACTGGTGAGAGCTGGATTTTCCTGATCCTTGCCCTAGGTCTGCAACTACTTAGGGTAGCAACTAGATGAGTAAACTTAGACATGAAATCAAAAATCTAAATGTTTATACAGGGAAATGCAGGTCACTTTATATATGCCTGTTTGACTTAAACTCACAATATATGATAATTGAAGCTTTTTAAAAGAAAAATATACTTTGCACATGGTTTTATGAAAGAGGTCTACAATAATTCAAATAAACATCAGTGCTGCTCCAGCCAGGCATTTTGGCCAATAGATCTCCACAACATTTTTGTCAGACATTCTCTGTGTCATAGGAGAAAAAGAACAGAAATTGGCATTGAATCCTAGCTGAAAAATTTGCTACCTGTAAACTTGAAGCAGTTATTTGTTGTCTCAAAGTTCTGTCTATATGTGAGGTATTATAGTCCATACCTTATAACAAGAGATAGTTGTTTGAGATAGTGAAATGTCATAAAAAGTGCAGACCTTCAATGTATGTAGCTATTATTCTTACTCTAATTTTCTTATAGGGATAGCATACAGCTTGTGACCATTTCTTCAGTGCTAGTTATGGATTGATTTTATTCTTCCTAGTCACTAGACATTATGAAAAAGTGCCAAGCACATTGAGTTATTCTTTCTAGCATTATGTAGTGATCCAATTATGTACTTATTTCCTGTAATTGGCTCATTACATATTGTTCATAAAAGTAGATTTTGATTTAAGTATATGGAATGAAATAGTTTAGAATCTGATTAAAATGACCAAAAATAATTCTTCTGCTGAGGATAATTGAAATCATATTTGTAAGTTCAAAAAGAGTAAGGTAAATATAATAATTTAACAAAATTCTTACATCTTCACAACTACCCAACAATATGGAAAAGAGTATAGGAGGAGATATTTGGTAAATTATATTAAGTAATTTAATAGACTTAAATTTACTTGTATGTATCTTTATGTTTACTTTGATAGATTGTAAAAACAATGTATTCATCTAATTTCACCAGGTGCAGTGGATCACTAATTATAAATACTCAGGAGGCTGAGATATGAAGATGACAATGCAAAGCCAGCCCAAGTAGGAAAGGCCATGTGACTCTTTTCTCTAACAACCAAAAAGCTGGACATAAAGCTGTGTCTCAAGTAGAATAGTGTCAGACTTCAGGGCAGTGTGTGAGTTCTAGCCCTAATACTAGCAGTGAAAATAAAAATATAAATTATAATTTTAATAAATCTATCCATTATAGGAGATAGAGATGCATAACAGGGTTAAATTAATAGGATATAGAATATATAATTAATTAATTGGCAATATTGAGGTCTGATCTCAGGATTTTGCTATAAAGGCACTCTGCTGCTTGAGAGCTTTTATTGTTCCTCTCATTCCTTTTTATACTGTAATGGTGATATACAGAGGGGTTACGGTTGTATGTGTTACTCCTCCCTCATTTTATCCCAACGTTTTCTGTCCGGACCCTCCTTCCCCCACAAGTTTTTCAGTTCATTTCCAATATAGTGTCTAGTGAATATCCTTTGTCTTACCATTTCTGTGCTTCCCTTTCTCTTCCCAAATCAGATAAACTTACATATAAGACAAAGGCACAGACGTCAAAAACAGCAACAAAAGGGAAAATACAGTAAAAAGAAAATCACAAAAAGTAAAAATTTTTAAAAAAGCTCTTGTTTCCATTTCTTGCAGTTCACTTCAATAACCATCATTTTATATGATCACATGCACATAGCTATTGAGCCCTTGTGATCCTCTCCTAAGATTATCTTTCTTTAGACTCACTGTGTGAATGATAGTAAAAGGCAAAAAAAACATAACAATGCTCTAATGTTTTAGAAATATAATCTTGCTTTTTGTCCAGGCATGTCTGGAAACGTGATCTTCCCTTTTCCATAGGAGTTGAAAAGTGTAGATGGCAGGCATGTATCACAACACTCAGCTTTCTCAGATGAGGTGAGTCCTAGTTCACTTTTTTGCCCAGTGTTTTCCTGAAACTGGATGTTCCTGATCTTAACCTTCTGCTTATCTGGGATCACAGACATATACTTCTATGATCATTTTTCTCTATTGAGATGGGCTTATGCAAATCATCCTGAGAGCTTCTTACTGAATTTCTAAGATTATGGGCATGACTCCTCAGTACCCAGGTACTAAGGAACTTAATACTTGAATCTGGCAAGTATTACTTAGAATCCAGAAAAAGTTGCTGAAAGAATAATTCTACACCTATATTCATCACCCTGTCAATGGATTGGACAATTCACTGGGTTCAACCCTTCTCCGGGAAAGAAGAAATCATTAGGCTGTCATTTCTACTTAGAATTTTGAGCTATGCAGACAAATCACCTACTGTACTTAATTAAAAATAGTTAGCAAGATTACTTTACTCACCTAGTACATTGTCGACAACTTAATATTGTATCAGCAATTAGAAAATCATCAGTCAATTTAAAAGATAAATAGAATAATAAATGTAAGTGTTGTGTAATATTTTTCTTTAAGAATTTTGTATATACATTTTTCTAATTTGGGTAGGGGAAGGGAAATTTAAAAGTGCTGAAACAAGGATACAGGTTGACCCATTGTAACAATGAAATATATAAGACAGTATGTTGAAAATGAACTTTACAATTTCAGTGGGGGAAGGTGGGGGAAAAAATTTCAAGACCCTTAGGACACTACATTTGTTTAGCACAGAGGCCATTGTAAGAGAAATAGGCATTGTGTCTCTCTTTCCAGTGATAGAGTTCTGAGAGACATTATATATCATCAGTAATATATCTCAGCTTTACAGAAAATATAGTTTTGTTTTGCTGGTAGTAACCAGCAGATTCAGAACAAGCACCAAAATCATAAAGTTCTCCAGAACCATGTATTAAATTATTTGTTCATTGCAAGAAATGAAAGTATTAAAAAATGAATTAACCAGATGTGGCCACCAAGTTTAAGAGAGTGTCTTGAAGAGGAAATTTTTAAGAACCATTTCCTGATGTGCCACATATCTTTACTACCCACATTCAAAAGCCAGAACACACCATGGTCACCCATAATTGCAGAGGTCGCCATAGGATAGCTATTTCCCAGGTGAAGAAAAAACAGATGAGGCTCTAGCCAGTCTCTGTCAGCACAAGGCCCTGTAATTTATCCTTCCAATCCTTTCATTAATACAGCATAATGTTTTAATAATTAAATATGGGAAGATTAGTCATGTGATGGCATACAATCCTTAATATTCAGCGGACTGAACTGTCTAGAAAAGCCAGTAATTTTGCTTTTCATGATCCAAAAACACTCTATCATAGACCACCCATGATCTTCAGTCCTGTATCAGGAACTGTTGCTCAACTTAACCTCTGCACCAACATTCTTGATCTCATCCTGTGTCCAGTGAATTATAATATTGCCCAGAGCTCATTGTTTTTCCATAGCTCAGTTTTGTTTTCTTATATAGCTCACAGGTATGTTTTACTCTAGAGGAAGAACTATTTTGGTAGGAACACCTCATATCCATTGGCCACCCGAAGGTTTGCTGTGTCCTGATCCTTAAAATTGTCCCTCACCCTGCCTTATTTCTGACCATCAGTTTATGTAGTCTTGTGAATTATATAAATAGTATTGTTTTGTGGATACCAAAAAAAAAGACCATTTAAAGACTTTTTGGAAGCGTTTGTTCAGCTTGGTTTGGTTGCCAAGTTCACAATTATTTTTGAGGGAATGCTTGCAAAGGTGCTTTGCTGGTGGCACACTAATATTCAAAAATATTCATTTCTTTTCCTACTTCTGACTCGCAGCCTCATTAGAGTTTGCTTCCCTAGTCCAGTGAGGTTGAAAATGATTAGCTGACTTTCTTTGGTCAACGTGCTTAAATATGCAGGCCAGTGCTTTGGAATCTGGGACCAGCCTAGTCGGATTCAGTCAGTGGAATGCAGGTTGCCATGGTTAGGGTGACAGTAAGCCAGTCTCAACATTAAGGATCAACAAGCATCACTTTTTCCATGTGTTCCACTGTTCCCATAGCTGTGAGATGTGCCGGCTGGCCTGTGGATGCACTGTAGTAGGTCCAAGGAAGTACAGATTTGAGATCCATCTGACTGTGTGGTACCTGATTCAGGTTGACAACAGTAGACATGCTGAGTCTAAATTTCCCATCCTGTTCCCCTCCAAATGACACACGTGTGAAATGAACAGAAGTGATATTACCCCAATAGTTTCAACTGGTCTGAAGACACATAGGAAGTAAATGCTTATTTTCATATGGCACTGAAATTTGGTCTTAGATTTTAGGCACCAATAAACTGATTCAAATAGTGCCTTAACATAATATACTTTTTTCAGGGCACAATAGTTTGGACTTGTATTTATCAAGTCCAGCAATATAAGATTATAATTCTCTCAACTATTTGGATCCATCTGATCTGTAAGTGTCTACAATTCTTTGAATGTTTGGTGAATGAGAGCTAAAGCATGTAACATTTTCTTTTTTTATTATTTTAATTTTTTATTTTGAAAATACCATATAGAGGGGTTAAAATTACATGGGCAAGGTAATGAGTACATTTCTTATCAAGCTTTGTTGCCTCCTCCTTTGTTTTCCCTTCCCATCTCCCACCACCACCACCAAAGTTGTAAAGTTTGTTTTTTGTCATAACGACTTGCAATGGGTCCACCTGTATCCCTATTTAAACGGTTTGTTTTTGCCCTTTCCTCCACAAATTATACCAACATCAAATACAATGAAAGCAGGGGTTATACCATGGGGGAGAGACATACAAAGTAACAAAGAAATTATCTTATAAATATTTTAGAAACAATCACAAGAAAGAAAAAACATTTGAATACTTACCTTGAGGTTCATTTCAACTAATATCAACTTATCTGACCTTTTCTGCTTGTCTCAGACATATACATATATATAGTTATTGCAAATAAGGGAAACCATGGGCATTTTCATTCAGAATTATCAATCCTCTGGAAAGTTACCCAAGTGGTTGTATTCATCACATTTCTAATGGTCTTTGTTTTCTAGAAGTTGACAGATTTTTTAATATTCTATTTTTTTCGAAGATTTTAGTTAATTCTAATCTAAAAAAATAGGTAATGATAGTACCTCCAAATTCCTTTCTGTGTTAATTGCATTTTAAAAGTGATTTTTGAAACATGATGACTGTCAGTACAAGATAGGTCTGACATAATTCAATTTTAGAACTCAGGAAGACAGATGGGCTACTTATTTGAGGGTCGAGCCTTTTGCTATCATCAGATCTCCAATTATATCAAATATGTGACTACTTAGCTTATCTTTGTTTTAATTATGGAATCTGGAGACATATGTGAAATAGGATCACTTTACAAGGAGAAATTTACTTACAACATTAAAAACAAAATTCAATGTCTTTTAAAACATATCTATGCTTTTTGTAATGTATTTTTCATTGTGGCATTATAATTTAGGAAGAAGACTATTTGATAATAAAAGCCAAAATTCAATGTGATTAACTTTTAGTTTGAATGTTGTTAGAGTGAAGCATTAAGAATTAGTGTAAGTTGTAATATCTATAAATGAATAAATTATATATGTGCATATATTTGGGCAGAAGTTGACCTTCTCTTGTCAAAGGTTAGTTAAATAGTTCAGTTACATTTAATGTCTTGGAATATATCTGGGTTCCATGATTTATATTAATTGCAACTTCCGGATAAGAAATGACATGAGTGACTAATTATTAAAACTTGATATAAGTACTTCAAACTATGTAAACATCATATATGTGTTTTTCCTGAAAAAGGACTTAAAACAAACTCTCATATAATTCTATTTGGGAACTGGAAATACAGATATTAGCTAACTGAGGCCAGCTATACAAACTTGACTTTGTGAGTTACATATGGATATTCTTCTCTTACTGCATTCTGGCATATGTTAGTAGTCAGTGATTTTGAGTGTGTGAAACTTCAAATCTCATTGTTCCTTACTTAAAAAGTCAGGTTTCTCTTACTTCAACAATTTTGCTCAATTCTCAAATAGGACTAGATTAAAAATTACAAAGTTTTTATTTCTCGACTAATGGTTCTTTTTTGGGGGGAGTAGGCAAGTTGCCTTTGTCATCATCAAGTTCTTTTTGTAAATTAGCACTAAGCTGAAAGTATACAAATACACTCATGGGCATCCAGAGCTACAAAATGTCATGATAGATCTGTCTAGAGAAGAACAGGCTACTGATCCAAAATATTCTAATTTCTTATTACCCACAAAAAAATGTAAAAGATGCTGAATGACCAGAAAATTCTCCATAATCTGAATCTAAAACTTGTGTTGGAGAATTCATTCCCTAATCACTTACATTTCTGATGTCTATAGCTATTTTGAGTTAGCAACATTACATCATCCTGTCTTCCTGTTGATTAAGTGTTGGAAAATCCTCTAATGAAAAATAGACTCCATCCCATGGAGTTGTAAAATTATACTTTTCACACCACAAATGTTTGTATCCTAAATTAGCCATGAACATTGAGGAAATCTTACTGTGTCAAATATTTGAGCTTCACATTTTGACAAATCTTGGCATAACTTTGGAATTGAGTTTTGGATGTTAAAACATCAAACATTAATACTACCTTAGATGTTCACTATAAATACCTCAAAAATAAAAGGAAATTGGGAAGCAAATTTGAGCATTTTCAGCCTAAAACTCTATCATATATATATATATATATATACATATATATATATGTATGATCATATATCTTTATATACACATAAAGCTTCATTTCAAGCATTCTAATTAGTATTATATTATTATTTAAGCATAGGATGAAACCTGTTCAAACTAATAGGGCAAGCAATATCAGGGGAAGAAAATAGTATTAAGAATTGACATTTTAGTACTTAGGCAGGATTCCATAGATAATGTTCTTTTCTCTAGGAACTACTATAATCCTTTCTACTAGAACTAATCATTCTGAGAAAAGATAATAAGAATACTTAACAGTCAAAAGTATAATTTATAACACCTGTGTCAGTCCTATCTCTGTCACTTTAAGGAAATATTGATTTTATTTTGTTTATTATTTCTGTCTTAACTCAATAATGGTCACATGCTTACAGAATGTTACAGAATGAAAATGTATAGGCTTCTAACTTACAAGATATTTTGACAATATCCAGTGCTTCTCATATTTAAGACAATTCTTATCAATATTGGAAACATTTTCAAGTATGGCACATATATATTTCCACTTGAACAGACATTAAGTTTCATTTAATTAATGGGGTGAAGCCAGTGATATTTATTTCTGAATATTGTTTGAACTTCATATTCTATCATCCTTGTAATTTGATAAAATGGATATAGATCACCTCACCTAAGAAAATGGAAACCCATCTGTTGAATTTTAAATGCATCTGTTCATCTGCTAAATCCATTTGTCATATTCATTTAGGTTAACAGAGTCCCCTTAAGTACAAGAATGATATTCAAGAAAAAAATATTAAGCATCATGTTTTACAAGATAAGAGGGTCAGAGATAGAAGAAGTTTTCCCAAAGCCAACTGTTTTTTTCCAAATATTATAAAATATTTTTTTAAATACATGAATCTTAATTATTTAAAGCATTTTTAAACCTGCCCTAATACTTCTCTCAAGTAAGTTAGAGTAAGTAATTTTTAGGTAAGCAAAATGATTACCAGATTTAAGTTATAAATCCTATCCTATCTCCTCCACTCTAATACTGAATTTTGTACTAAGGTAAAAATTCTACTCAAAACATTCAAAAACTGGGCTGGGAACATGGCTCAGTGGTAGAGCACTTGCCTTGCATGCATGAAGCCCTGGGTTCTATTCCTCAACACCACATAAGCAGAAAAAAACGCCAGAAGTGTTGCTGTGGCTCAAGTGGTAGAGCGCTAGCCTTGAGCTGAAAGCTGAGGAACAGCGCCCAGGCCCAGAGTTCAGGCCCCACGATGGGACCCAAAAACAAACAAACAAACAAAAACATTAAAAAACTGAAGAAGATGGGTATAGAAAACATTGGAGGACAAGAATTGCATCAGCTGATCAAAACACATCTTCCCCTTTGTGAAAAGATCTCCTCTCTTACTTCTCTGGCATTCATCTCACATACAGTAAATTTATTTCATGTTCTTTATTTATTTATTGTAAGGGTGATATACAGTGGGGTTACAGTTGAGTCAGGTGATGAATGCATTTCATTTTGAATATTGTCACTTCTCTCATTCTCTCCCAGTTTTTACCATCCCAACTTCCCTCCCCACCAAGTTCATTTTCAATAGAGTGTCTAGAGGGTTTCACTGCTGAATTGGCCCACCCTTTGTCCCACCATTTTTGAGTTTCTTCTTCCCCTCCCCAAATCAGATAAACTTATATAAAAGACAAAAGGTACAGAAATCAAAAACAGGCACAGAAAGGAGTATACCAAAGAAAAAAAGGAAAGAACAAAAGAAAAAAAGAGTAAAATAAATAAAACCCTCTTTCTTCCATTTCATGCAGTTTGTTTCAATAAACATGATTTTATATGATCTCATGCACATAGTTATTGAGCCCTTGTGATCCTCTCCTAAGAATATCCTCCTTTGTTCTCACTGTATGTATGTTTAGAAGGCCATTTAATCATTTCCATGTGTAATTATTTATCTTTTACTACCCATTCGGTTTACTTCTAGATTTACAGGCACATTCTAGTTATAAATGAACAAAAGCATGTAACCTCTGTTTCTTTGGGTCTGCCTTAATTCACTTAGTATAATTTTTTTCTAAGCCCATCTTTTCAACAACACATGTAGTCTAAGCCAAATCACCCTTTCCATGCCATAGCTGTTCTCTGTATTTTTAAAATGCACTTGATTCTTTCTGCCATTCACTTTAAAAACTATTCTGATTAATTACCTGAATGCCATCGTGCTTCTCTAAGTTAGGAAAATCCAAAGGAACTAGTAAAATTCTACACAGTTCAGTCACTATGAAGACTTGCATACAAATGCAAAGTTTTGGCTCTGATTCATATACTTCATATTTCTACTGCCATTTCTAAATGTGTTGTATTGTTCATAATTCTGAAACTTTTTCATTTTTCAAAAATATATCATTTTCAGCTTTTTTTCCATGTACTTTCCCTCTAAAATCTTATCTACAAAGACAGAATTCACTTATCACTTTTAGTCAAAGTTACCCTATAACTTCCCCATACTTGAATTCTCCTCTTCTATTCTTCTTCATCCTATTGCTGGTGATTCTTCATCTATATATATCCATCTCTCCCCCAAACTCTTGAACTGATAGAGAGCCCTTGTAATTCGATGGTTACCCCCAACATCCAGGAACTAGTAGAATTCAAAGACATGATTACTGAAGGAAGGGAGGGAAAAGGGCTAATTTTGTTCTTATTTCATTTTTAGATATGAAATATCCTTCCATAAGTTGAATAGGCACACTTATGCCAATTTTCTCATATTAATGATATTTCAGGTAGGAAGTAAAAATTCCTCTTTTGTGTGTGCTTACAATTTTTATTGTTACTTTGTTTATCATTTGTCCCCTTACTAATGGCCACATCCTTTTTAAATTTTTATTAATAATTTTTTGTTGTGAAAATACCATACAGAGGGGTTACAATTCCATGAACAAGGAAATGAGTACATTACTTATAAAGCATTGTTGCCTCTTCTTTTGTTTCCCCTTACCATCCCTGCCTTCCCATCTCCCCGCCTCCCCCCCCAAAGTTATAAAGTTCATTTCTCGACATAACATCTTGTACATCTCATTGTTGCAATGGATCCACCTGTATCCCTAGTTAAACGATTTGTTTTTTCCCTTCCCCTCCACAAATTATACCAACATCAAATACAGTGAAAACAGGGGTTATACCGTGGGGGAGGGACATACAAAGCAACAAAAAATCATCTTATAAATATGTTAGAAATAATAGCAAGAAAGAAAAATGATTTAAGTCCTTAACTTGGGGTTCATTTCGCCTAACATCAACTTGTCTGACCATTTCTGTTTGTCTAAGACATATACCAGTTATTGCAAATAAGGGAAACCATGGGATCTATATTTCTTTGGGCCTGGCTTATTTCACTTAATATAATTTTTTCCAAGTCTTTCCATTTCCTAAAAAATAGTACTAGAGACAGGACATCAAATTCAAGTACAAAGTAGACTACAGAAGTATGAAAATAAAACAGGCAGAGAGCAATCAGAGCAATTAACATTCAAATAATGTCTATATTTGTCTACTTACAAGATACTAGAATCTTTTCATTATTTTAGCTCCACGCTGACTCAATGTGCTAAGCAATTTTTGTATTCCAATTAAAAATGAAGTAAAAAGCAGAGAGATTAAGAGATTTACTGAGGTAGACAGGAAAGAATTTGAACCCAGATAGGGCATCTACATTTAAGCAATAGAGTAAGTAAGTCTGGGGAGTGGGAGGGAAGGAGTGCAGGTTTTGACTAGGGTGTGGGCTACTGAAGTGTAAAAGATAAACCTTAATGAGCATTCCCTTAAAACTCTTGACCAAAACCAACCTGTTACAACCATGAGCCAAAAAGCTGATCTATGTGGATGGTTCTTCATATGACTTCTCAGACTATCTCAACTTGACTATTACATACAAAATAGTGTCATATGAAATAAACTCACAGGCTAATTAGGTAAATCAACAACACCATGTCCAGTTATTGATAACCACTCCCCTATGTTGTAGAAAACACTACACTGTGCATGCAAACTTCATTTGCTCCTGTGAGTAGAATTGTTCCACTGTTTCTTCTGGGTCCAGAGAAATGATTAAAATATTCCAGGATGAGTAAACAAATTAAGTGAATAGACAGAAGAGGACTGTGTAAGTGTGAAGCGTTACTGGTTATGTTTTCTGGACAAAATCCTCACTCAAATGATCATTAAGAATAATTCTACAGGATAATGGAAAAAGAAGAATGGAATTCCAGAAAAAAAATTTACAAAAAAACCAAGAATGGAATTACAGAATAATGTACAAACCCACCCATTCCCCCCTCCCCCCAAAACAGCTGTAATTCTACCATAGAAATTACTTAGCACCAATTTTGAAATCTGGTAAAAAGAAATTAAAATGAAGTATTTCTCTTACTAGGTCCTTTTTCCAAGATCACTTCTGAACTGCCAGATTTCACACACAGTCAATGAATTATGTTCATTAATTCAGTGCCTTAAAGGAAAGGTCTTTCTATCTATATTTATTCACAGTGAGTAACACAAATACCAAACAGAGAATTAATTTTATCATTTCATTTCTGAGTAAAAGAGATATCAGAAAGTTTTTATGTATATGTAGATTTTTAAAAGCACAGTTTTGTTTTGTTGTTGTTGTTGTTTAGTCACAAAGTCTTTTTACTGGGAGTTGAGTAGGAGAAAATTAAATTTTCCTGGACTTATAATGAAACATTTCATTTGAATCAAAAATGGAACATGACAGATTGCTGTGATAAAAGCTAAGATTTTTCAAAGAGTTCACAATAGTTAAAGTAAGCCCACAGATTAATATGAAATGGTAGAAGATCTATTTAGATAAATTTTATTATTAGAAAACATCTGCTGTTATTAAGGCTAATTCTAATGTAAACAAATTGACAAATTTTTTAATATTTATTGGGTTAATACACAGTCCAACACTTGTAATTAATTTTTTATTCGTCACTATTGATTTCTTGCATTTGGTTTGTGAGGACCTTTTTATTGGTATATTGAATTTTACATAGTAAGAGGTTGCATTGTGACATTTTAAAATATACATATGTTGATTATATTCACCTTTTATTATTCTTGCTCGTATCCTTTTTCTCTCTCTCTTTCCTTTTTCCTTGCTAGGATTTCCCTTTTGCTTTCATGACTTTGTTTTGTTTTGTTTCCCCCATAACTTCTACAACTGATGATACTCATTTTTGTAGCACTGGCTTCTTTTTTTTACCATGATATCTCCAGTTCCATTCACTTTCCCAAAACAAGCAATAACATAATATCATTATTCTTTGTGACTTAATAGAACATCACTGTTTATATATACCACATTTTCTTACTTGAGAGGCACCTAGGTTGATTGAAAAGGTTGGCTATTGTGAGCAGTGCTGAGGTATACAGTGGTTGTCAGGTACCTCTCTAGCAAGCTGACTTTGATTCTCTGTTGCATGTACCCAACAGTGGTACAGCTGGATCACATGGAATTTCTATTTTCATTTTTTAGAAGCTTTAATACTACTTTAGGGATTCTCCACACAGGATCTTGAAAACGTTATTGACATTTGAACCTATCCCATTACTGAAACATACTCTTCTTTTGTATTAGGTGCTTCCTGTAATAGCTCATTGAAAAACCATGTATTTGTTAGGCCTTCTTCTCCTGGAGTAATAAATACTTATAAAACAGATTTGCATAACTTTTGATAAACAAGAGTTTCTTTTCTCATTCCAAAGCTAAATTATGAAAAAAAGAAAAAGAAAAAGTTCATCCACAGTATTATCTAATCATTTGTTTTTACTCTGTTATTTATCAGGGACCTGACTCCTAGCAGCCATTGACTCTGTTCTTCAAACTGCTTTTAAAATTACTATTATTTTTGACATTTGAAAGGAAATGAAGCCCCTCTTGTGACATGCCTAGAAACTTAACATGCTGGGGCATTCTGAACTGCCTTGCTGTTAGATCTTACTAACTACTGCCTTCTATCTCCACATTTGCCCTCCTGGCTTTTTAAAACAATCTCTCCATCTGTTAAGTGGCACAATATCCCTCAAACATCCCAACTTTGCCTGAGGAAGTAGCTTCCAGGGAAGGATCAACATTTAAGTTGTAAAGAGACTTGCAGCAAAGACTCCGTCCACCCATCCATCTCCAGAAACGTTATGCCTCTTGACTGTGCTTCCTATGGAGATGTCTTTTTTACTATTAAATGGCAGCACAACCTAGGAAGACATGACAGGTTTTATCAGCCCTGACAGCTGTCTAGAAAAGAAAAGAAGAAAACAGCAGGCAACTTGAAACTTCCAGGGTCTGGGCAACTATCTCCTCCTTGGGTCCTGCCAGAGTTGGAACATTTGAGTCTGATCGGCACACAGATGGAGACTCTCCCCACTCGATGTGTCCACGGTTTTCCAAGGCAGAGCTTCTCTATGTATGTATAAACTTGTAGATGCTGATGACGCTATATTTATTGTAACCTGGGTGATAACATTTAAGGGAGTTAAAATTGTCAGTCCAAGCTCATGCATTCATTACTAGTATGTAGATGTGCCAGGCATTGAATGCCTATAAAAGTACCTACTTCTAAGCCCTGCATAAGTGTTAAAGGGAAACTGAATAGCAATCATGCCTATAAGTAGCTAGAAGTCTACAGTGATCCATTTCTACAGACCTATTTCCTTCTTCTTCAGGGATGATACATGTTTTTTCTCCCCTCTCCTGCCCTGCCCAACCATCCTTTATCCCTTTCTTCAACTCTACACACTGTCTCATTCTTTTTGAAAGAACAAAAGGAATTAAGTGGCTATCACCACAACTTCACCCTTCATTGCACTTCCAAACTTCAGAATCACCTCTCACTTCTGTGATCCGTTGACTCTGCTTTACCTAAGAGCACTGTTCATTCCTTCCCTGCCCCACCCTCAGAAGAGCTTTCTCTGTCTATTGAACATCTCTTAACCCTGCAATCTGTGTTTGCATCCCTACTGAGATAGATTACTCTTTAGGTTATGCCAAGCAGTTTTGCATAGCAGAAATGGCAAAGGCTGTGTATGTGTTAATTGGGGGTGGGGAGATAACCAAGAGGTTACTCCTTGTGCTAGCACTAAAGGCTTGTTGACTTAACTCCAGAATCTTCCCTTAGAATGAAAGCATTTATGGGAGGATCATTGTGAAGGCACTAAGAATGCATTTTAGACATCTAATGAAATTGAGAATGATACATATTGTTTGTAGATTTACATCTGTTTCCATTCTTTACTCCTTCTTTTCCTTCTATCTCTCCGTCTCTCTGTCTCTCTCTCACATTCTCCCTCGCTCTCTGTCTCTGATCCTCTTTGACCTACGTTACCATTCTGTCACTTGTTCCTGAGCCTCTTTAGCAAAAGTATGTAATCCAAGACAAATCCATAGAGCTCACTATCAGAGAAAACTGGGTTGTAGTTAAGCCCTGCTCTTTTAATATTATATTCATTTATTTAAGAGTTTTATTTCCTGCTTTTTTTCTGTGTTCTCTGAATATTGGTTGCTTATACTTCATTTATTTCTGTCTATGAACAGTTGGATCCTCCTGCCTGAGAATGTCTGTGATAATGGAGTCCTTTACTAATACCTACACCTCGTGGTGTTCCAGAGAATTATGCTCTCTTGCATTAGTTTACAGGCCCTGTCTAGTATTGATTATAATTCTGTACTAACCATCAGTGTTCTTTGGATTTGAAAAGCATAAATTCTGGCTTTCCATCCATTCCCTCTATTCCTTAAATGGTTATATCTCAGAACTCTTCACTCAAGAAATGGCGATTAATAGTACTTTTCCAATTGCAAGTTTTGAGATAGTAGTCTAGATAATATTCTTTTTAACTTAGAATTGACCGATATCTAGTAAGCACTGAAGAGTATAGCTTGTGCTAGATTTGTAGTGCCTAACTTAAAAGAATGAAAAGAATTGCATTTGTATCTGTATCTTGTTATTCCCCTTGCCCTTTAAATCTTGATTTATTGGGTTTGGTTTTCTAGCTGTTTCCTTTTTGAATACAGGGATTCTCTATACTTTCTTACATCCTTGTAGGATTTCACTCTTTCCCATGCCTACACATCCTTGCTAACTTCTTTTTCCTTTTGCATATATGTTAGGAGCTGTGAACTGACATTTCCAAATGAGGACTCCGTCACATTGGACCAAAGGAAAGATGAGAGTCTGAGCAACCCAGACAGAAACAAGTCAGGGCCTGGGTACTGTCCCTGAGCTTTTTTGCTCAATGCTAGCACTCTACCACTTGAGCTACAGAGCCACTTCTGGCTTTTTCTGAGTAGCTTATTGGAGATAAGTCTCACAGAGTTTCCTGCCTGGGCTACCTTTGAACTGTGATCCTCAGATCTCAGCCTCCAGAGTAGTTTGGATTACAGGCATGAACCATGGGCACCTGGCTATAAACATCCTCTTCTAAGCTACTATAAACAAATGTTGTTTTAGTTATTTACAGCACCAAGGCAAAATAATACATTCACAATTTTTAAATTATATATAATTCAGGAAAAGATTATATAATATTAATTGCATAGGGGTTGGAATTGAACATTTTTAATATGAGCAATTAGGGACAAGACTTGCATTGGTTGATTAATCAAAACCATAGTTCAGTACAAGCCAAGAAGAATCTGAGCAAAGAAGCATGAGTATGCAAATCATAAGACATTCTGTGGTCTAGTTGCATAACTGAGAAGTGATTTTCAGTTTCTATCTTACACAACTAAGGGGGGTGATGACTCTCACAAGGCAAGAAAAGAAAACAATAAAAACTAATTGAATGTGCAGACATTCAAAAGAAAACTGATGTGTTCATCTATATCTCTCATTAGTTGAAACCAGTATCTAGAGTGTTAGCCACTTGGCAGTTTTGAATGTACTTTGCACTTTTTTGCAGAGTGGAGGAGGCAGGAAAGAGTCAGGCAAAGAGACCCCTGGGAACTCATGCTTGCATGAATGGAAACTTTCCCACAATCTTATCCAGGTTAGACTGAGAGGAAATGAAAGATGAGAGGACATGTCTATCATGTGCTACATCATTTAAAGATACTTCCAAAAACAAAAATAGTTAAGGTTTTTATGCTTAATTATGGACTCATATCTGGTATTATT
Source organism: Dipodomys ordii (assembly GCF_000151885.1). Lineage (NCBI taxonomy): Eukaryota > Metazoa > Chordata > Mammalia > Rodentia > Heteromyidae > Dipodomys > Dipodomys ordii. Next base: position 14,810,496 of record NW_012267218.1, on the reverse strand, counting down.
TCTTGCACCATTTGTCAAATAAAATGTATTAATTCATAGTCAGGGAGAAAAATATGGAATGTTTGTGCTGCTTAAACATACACCCTTTTCACAGCTAAAGAGATAACTACATACAGCATAGAAAAGAGCGATGCTTTTATAATATTCATCAACAGCCAGTGACATTTACATTAGAAAACTTTGTTTTTTGTCAGTCGTGGGGCTTGAATTCTAGGCCTGGGCACTATCCCTCAGCTCTTCAGCTCAAGGCATATGCTCTACTATGTGAGCCACAGTGCCACTTCTGGTTTTCCGGTAGTTTTTTGGAGATAAGAGTCTTATGAACTTTTCTGCACAAGCTGGCTTTGAACAGTGACCCTCAGATCTCAGTCTCCTGAGTAGCTAGGAGTATAGGTATGAGCCACAGGCACCCAGCTTACATATAAAACTTTTAAAGCATTAAGTGTGACAATATACAGTTCTAGACTGTATCCTACTGCTTCATCAAAATGAGAGAATATGAGACACATCCTTGATATTAGTTTTCCACGCTTACCAAATTTATCTAAGGGTTAGTTCATGATAAAAAAAACAAAAAACATTTTTATGCTAGGTGCCAATGGCTCACATCTACAATCCTAGCTACCTAAAAGGGTGAGACTTGAGGATTGAGGTTCAAGGCCTGCACAAGCAAAAAAGTTCATGAGAGGCTGATCTTCAATTAACTATCAGCAATCTGGAAGTGAAGCTGTAGCTCAAGTGGTAGAGCTCTAGCCTTGAACAAAAAAATATCAGGGACCACATTCAAGCCCTGAGTTCAAGCCTAGGACCAGCACCAAAACAAACAAAAATGCATGTCTACTTACTATTCCAAATGTAATATTATATTGCTAGATATAAATGTGACACAGAAAAGTATATTTTCTAGCCAGTAGGGAAAAATGAGGTTAATATTTCAAACTAAAATATTATTAAGATGTGGGAACATGGCCCAAGGGGATACAGCATCTGACTAGTAAACCTAAAGCTCTGAATTCTTACTCCAGTACTGGTACAAAATCTGTTAAAATATAAGAAAAATCTTACTTAACATAGGATATTTTTATCAAAGAAAAAAGAAATGTTGCACAAAAATATTGAAAGTGTACAAATGCATGGATTATAATTATTGGTGCTATTGTGGATTGGACATGAGTTTTCTGTGCATTGATTTGATCAAAGCTTCAGTCACTCTGGGAATTAATTTGCAACTAGAGTTGCCTGATTAGTCACACTCCACAAACAGTCTATATAGATGGGCACCAAAAATATTTTCCAGTAGTTTTTCTGCACAGCTTTAAATTAAAATTTGAAAATCAGGGTCAAGGTCTGGGGAAAAATACTGAATTTTGCCAGGGTACAAAAGGCAAATCATTTCAAAAAACAAAGCACCTAGGAACAACAATGTGAGCTTTGACAAAGTGGTAAAACAGCAAACCCATTTTCCAAAAGCCTTATGAGTGAACCAAACCTGTGAAAACTAAGTATCATGAAATAGAAGAGTAGGTCAAGGTCCTGTCAATGCACATAGTAAAATGAAAGAATGGGTCATAAGGAAAGAAACTGTATAAATAATTCAAAGGACTTGCCTAGAGCTTGAATATAACCACAATTCCTCTTCATTCAAAGACTCTTCCGTTGTATAAGTCCCACGAAAACCTAACTTGACTACATAATGAAGACATGAATAAATTGAACTGTCAAGCAAATTAGATATATAAAAAAATCCACTTCAAATATTTTCATAGAAAGAGGAGTTGAATAGAAATTTCAAAAGAGATTTGGACATGTAGCTCAGTAATAGAGTACTTTTCTCTCCTTCCAAAAGAAGGAAAGAAGGAAGGAAGCAAGGAAGGAAAAGGAATTTCAAAAGAAATAAAAGTAACAAATTTTGTAAGCCCAGAATTAGGTCTTCTTCATAATAGGTAGCACAGTACCTCTTAAATACACTAAGCACTAAATGTTTTTTAGTATTCTAAATGGAAATTCAAACTAGTTCTGACCAAGGGAGACAAACTAAGTAAGAAATGTGAATTGTGTGCAATTTCTATTTGATATTCATTATATACTTTATGTGAATATTTTTCACTAGTAGAAAATTCAATAAGGTGTATCATAATATATATATATAATATGTTGAATAATATGTGTATAGAATAGATAATCATATTGATAATCTCAGAAGACCTGAGTTGTGAATAATATATATATAATATTGTGAATAATATATATATAACATATATATGTATACATCTTTACAGATATGCATATGTAAATATACATATGTGCATACATATATGTGTATATATGTACATATGTATTATAAGGAGATTCATTACTAATGCATTAAATGAATAACTTCCTTAAAAGTATCTGCCTTTCCACCATCACAAACATAAGTGAATAGACATTCAGCAGCTGTACCACATGCATTCTGTATGCAACCTCACAAAAAGAAATTAATCCTTCCTAAATGAAGCCATTTCCCTGATTTTTGTAATAATTATTCTTTGCTTCTCCTTACAGTTTTTTCCAAATATTTACCTTTATATTTCTGCCTTGACTGCTTTTAAATATTGTCAGCAAATCTCTTTTAACATATATTATATATATATATATATATATATATATATATAGCATTTTTTTATCTTTGGATTAAAAACAAAACAAAAAAATTAATGCCCATTCTGTGGGATTTTTCTTTGACTTCAATTTTGCTTATTGGAATCTTGTAGACAACCGAAAAAAGCATAGAATGATTATCTGGTCACAACAAACTACTCTAGCACACAAACCACAATCTGAGGGGGGGAAAACCATAGAATCGAAATCACCTAGTTTCATAGAAAAATAGGCTGAAGTGGCTCCGTGTCAAGTTGCATTTTGATATTTTAAGGTAGGTATTAAATACCACTGAATACTTCAATCTGACTTCAAAGTCAACATAGAGTTTATTATTGGTCAGACATGGAATTATATTAACATTAGGGTATATATAATGATTTCAAGACTTAAACCATTAACTCTGTTACATTCTATGAGTTCATAATGACTGCGCTTCTCCACCTCCAACACAAAACCTAAAAGTTTTTTTTTGGAAGAGGCCTTCAAACCAACTCCTTTTCCTTTGAAACTGATAAATAAAATGAAAGATTCAGGTATCTATCCTGAGTTATCTGTACAAATTACATAATGAATAACCAATACTGTAAGGGGAAGAAGTTCTTTTTTGAAAATTATTACACAAATGGGAAGATGTAAGACTCATGTGCAGTCCTTTGCTTTGAACATCAATGGTTTAATCCCACAAGAAAAACAAATAGACCTGACATGCCCTTGGTGAAAGACACCTTGCTGTGAAATAGTCCTGCTAAAACAATCAAATCTGCACAGGCCAAGCCTTCAGATGACACATGCAGTTCTCTGCGAATAGTCAGTGCCGAAAAGCCCTCCAAACTCTTTGGACAAAGAATAAACATTTTCTTTCAATCGTTCCTCTACAATCATTTCCTTAATAAGAAATAAGTACTTGCAGAGGCTTTTCTCATAGAGACCTTTCAGGAGACATACTGTTTGTGTTGTTGTTACTGTATACGAGTTCCTATAAAATAAACACTAGTATCAGAAAGAGCAATAACTCCATGGGGTGTGGTTACAATGCAGGTATATGCACTGATTCATTTGCTGTGCGACTCATCAGCCTTATCAAAATGTTACATTCACATTCTATAGCTCAAAAGTGAATTCAATAGGTTATGGATTTCTGGGCTCTGATTTTATTTGTAAAAACAAACAAACAAATAGACAACTATGCAGCTGAAATGGTTAATTGGTCAGAATTAATATCTGCTCCAATAATAAAGCAATAGAAGCATTGATTCATATGTGAGCTTCTTGTATTTTATACAACATACATCTAATATTGACAATTGTTAGTTGTTTGGCTATGGAAGAAACAAGAAAATTCGGAAAGTAGCCTATTGCATGTAAATGTCTATTATTTTAGTGAAGCACAATTCTGAAGTAACCACATATCCCCCAGCACATCCCTGTTGACAACATTTTAAACAGACTCAAGTGAGCTTCATCTCTGAGTTTTTTTTAAAGAGAAGCCTACACACCCTCAAAATAACATTTTAGCTCAACAATCCAAAATATGCTGAGTTAATACTCATTTGGAAAGAATTTTAACTTGCACAATCCAGTATTTGATACTAAACATTCCAAGGCTTTGAAGATGCTAAAGCTTTAAAAGTTTTAAAGCATGAGAGTTTGAATCATAAATAACATGAAAGAAATTTTCAAAAATTTGCCTCAACATCTTATCTTTTCTTAACTTCATTTAAAGAACATGATGGATAAAATTTATTCTGAAGAAACTCAATAGATGCATAGTATTCTTTATGTAAAAATCGAGTATATATCTTAACCAACAATGAGTGAGCTATTTTTTGTGTCAAAATCGTCTACTTTATTTAGCAGAAAACCCAAAATCCTCTAGATCTCCTTGCAAAACACTCTTTATAAGAAAATGATCATGTGAATAATATTATAAAATGTATTGAGACTGGCACCACTGATACTAAGATTATAATAGTAAATGGAATATATTCAATTAAAAATTAATATTAAGTGGCTTAAAGGAAAGTACTAAAAACTTTTATAGAGACAGATGTTTAAAGAGAGAGAGAAGTGGGAGAAACTGTAACAATAATGACCAAAGGGAAAATATTTCTTTCTTGCAAGAATTATAAAGCTGAAGCAGTTATATTCACAAACACAAATAAACATCCTGCACTTACTCGTTGGACATATATAGATAGATAAATATACACACACACACACACATATATATATATATATATGACATATACTTTTGAAGGGAAATGTAAATTACCACGTTTCAGAAAAAAAAGGAAAAATCCTTCCTGAGAACTCTTTTTACAACCACAGCAAAAAGCTGAGAACATTCTTTTTAGGATATTGCTTCACTTGACAATTCCTTATTTCTCTGTGTACAAATTTTTTTAACCCAGAGATAAGTCAGATAGACAGATGGTCATTGTATTTTCCTTTTTTAGTTAAGGGTGCTCAATCAGTTTTAGCTAAAAAGAACAGATTAACAGATTCTCAAAATACAAACTGGATGCCATGTGCTCTATCAAAGAGAAAATACACAGTAACTTATTCCAGTATAGTTTCTACTCTATTAGAGATGGTACATTGCAGAGGAAAAAAAAACCAAATTCGGTCAAATATGTCAGAAATTTCTGATTACTAACACATTATTATATGTTCAAGTTAACATTTAATAGTTTAATGAGATATATATATATAAAAAAGTTAAACATATTTTATTATAATGTATCATTTTAATTGAATATATCACATAATATATTTGACATTCATCTCAAAATTCATCACATCAACGAAACTTTATGAACACTCATCAAAGTAAATGATAAAAACTATAAGTATGTTTGGTACTATGCAAATGGAAGAGACTTGTAAGTTTAAATTCACTGTCTTTCAAAATTGATAAGAATGGATTAATCAGAACCCATAGAATATTTATTCATACATTACATTTCTCTAGATCAGTCACACAAAACTCACTCATGAGATTTATTCCATGAAAAACAGTAAATGAATTTATGACAAGAATAAGTGAAGCCAAGTGCTAATGGCTCACACCTGTAATCCTAGCTACTCAGGATGCTGAGATCTGAGGATCACAGTATGAAGCCAGCTGGGACACATTTGTCTCCAATTAACCAGCAGAAAACCAGAAGTGGTGCTATGTTTCAAATTAGTAGAGTGCTATCCTTGAGATAAAAAGCTCAGAGAGAGAGCCTAGGCCCTGAGTTCAAGGCCCAGGTCTAACCAAAAATAAAAATAAGTGATACCTTATGTCTATGGAAATAGCTAACTTTATTTTAATAACAGACTCCACACACAAAATAAAGCTATTTAAGGCTATTGTATTCCTTACAAACCTAGACTGGTTTCTTAGGAGGATGAGACTTGAGGATTGTGTCTGGAAGCTAGGCTAGGTAGAAAAGTCTGTGAGACTCTTATCCTGAATTAACCACCCAAAAAAACATAAGTAGAGCTGAGGCTCAAAGAGTAGAGCACCACCCTTGAATGGAAAAAGCTAAGAGAGAGCACCTAAAACCTTGAATTCAAGCCATAGTTCCAGAACACACACACACACGTACACACACACATGCACATGCATGCACAATTCTAATTCATTCAGAACATTTAGATGCCTTTTTAAATAATTTCTTTGCATGTAATTTGTTTTAAAATATTCTTTCAAATAGTTAATTCAGCATAATAGTATGCAAGCCAAAGACACTCAGAGTGCAGAAAGTCATTTACATTAATGAAATTGAATTTCTTTTTAAGAATCCTTCAAAAAGTGGATGTGACATTTGTTGTTAAGTTTATGAGGAAATTCTGAATTATTAATGGAAACTTCACTGCTATCATTTAAAAATTCTGTCCTTATCACACATTAAGGTTATTTCTGCATTTTCATAGTCTGTTATAGCTATGGCTATTAAGATGTGAAGATATCTTTATCATATGCAAATCTAATAACATTTAAATGTTTTAAACTGAGAAATCTACCTGAGTGTAAAATTTCATTCAAAAATCTTAAAATAGTCAACTAGAATCAGATTCAATAAAATTAGTAACTTTGGATCATTCACACTGTTTGTAAAAGTAAGTTTTCCCTTTCAAAATTTTCTACATTTAATTGAAGTAAGCCAGGCCCAAAGAAACATAGGTCCCATGGTTTCCCTTATTTGCAATAACTAGTACATGTCTAGGACAAGTAGAAAAGGTCAAAAGCTTTGTACATTTTACCATATAAGATGACGTTAAGTGAAATGAACCCCAAGATAGGGACACAAGTATTTTTTTTCTTTCTTGCTATTGTTTTTAACGTATTTAAAATGTACCACATGATTTTTTTGTTTCTTTGTATGTTCCTCCCCCACAGTATAACCCCTGTTTTCACTGCATTTAATTCCAGTGCCCTGCATCTTGTATATACACTTCTCTAATTTGGGGAGGGGAAGGAAAAAAACAAAATGCTTAAATAGGGATACAGGTTGACCCATTGTAACAATGAAATGTACAAGACACTACATTGAAAACAAACTTTACAACTTGTGGGGGGCGAGTAGTTGTGGAGGTGGGAGGGAAGGGATGGTAGGGGAAAAACAAAGAAGGAGGCAATAATGCTTGAGAGGAAATGTGCTCATTACCTTGCTCATGTAACCGTAACCCCTCTGTACAGTATTTTTACAATAAAAATGTACAAAAAAAACCATACTTACACTTTTTTCCTACATTTTCCATAAGCACACCACAATATTTTTGTATTATTTTCTGTTCTAAATATAAACATTTGTGGGCAAAAAAGGCCTATTATTATGATGATCGATCTATCATTCCTCCCTCCCCCAACCCAGGAGAAAGGCATGCCTCTACTATCTGTATTTCTCTTATTCTATGAAGACTAGTCTTAGAAAGAATTTCAAATAGTTCAAGGACTTTATAGTAAGTCCAGCTTTTGGCATATAATAATTTGCCTATGGATATATAGAGAAAATAATCCACAAGTAAAATCTCACACAGCAATTCTATAGCACAAAGGGTGAAGTATTTACTGCACGTTTTCCTTCTGTAATCAATTGTTTTAAATGAGGATCCATAATTACAACCAACCCCTTGTAAAATTCACCATGAATCCTGATTGCAGTGATTTATTATCTGTGCTTAGTTTCTTGATTTATCAGGAGTTCAACATAAGTAATAGATGGCCAGGCATGGGCCTGAGCTTCATGCATTAAAATCCTCAAGGTGTATTATTCATACATGTGAAGCAAAATGCCAGGTGGTGGTTTCTGTAATAATCCAATCTCTCAATTGTTCTGTGAAACAGTATGATGCTGGCAGGTGCTGTTTGAAGACTCTAAAACAACAAGACTACAGAATGCCTTAACTCACTCTCCTCCCAATATTTGTAGTAGTTCACCCAAATAGAAAATAACTTATTATTGTAGTGAAATATATATCATGGATAAAGAACAAAGACAATGAAAAGCGAAAAGAAAGATGGGAGATAGAAGGGGATAAAAAGAAGTAAATGATAAATGGAAAGGAGAATGGAAGATAGTAGCAGAAAATGAGTAGGAAAAAGGTAAAAGACAAGTAGAAATGTGAAGGTAGAGGAAAAGTAGAGAGGAGAGAGGAAAGAAAAGGTGGGAGTGGTTTGGAGAAGATGAGAGGGGGAGAAAGAGGGGAAGAGGAAGGAAAAGAGAAAGAGGGAGACAGGGAGGGAGGGGAAGGGAAGGACAGGGGAGGGAAGAGGAAGGGAAAGGAAGAGAATTAGTATCTCAAGTGTTGTGATCTGAGTCTTCAATATCCCCTCAAAATCTCACCTTGGATTTATTGGGAGTTGTACCTTTATTAGGTTGGGGGGGTGTGTGAGTGGGAGATTTAAATTTTCAGAGAAGATACATTTGAAGAATTTGCAAGGCCCTAAACTCTTCCCTTTTCTTTTTGATGACCTATGAGGTGATGATTTTCTTTGTCCTCCATAGCCAACCAAACATTGAGAATCTCTCAAACTGTGAACCAAAACTATACTTTTTTCTCTTTATAAACTGTAATCGTGATGGGAAAGTTAACGCACATACACTTCAATTTTTGAAAAATGTTCTCTCTACCCTTTTAAAAAAAACATCATTCAAGTTTCATGCTAAATATGAACTTAACTGGTTCTGATTTGTCACCAAGAACTTTACATCCTTCCCCCCCCACAATGATCTTACATTATGGCAAGTGAGGTATTGTCCATTGTAATAGAGGTTATTAAACTGCCTAATATTTGAGTTTTCCTTTACATTAAAAATCTTAAGAAGTTATTCTGCATTTGATGTATAGTCTCACCCAAAAGTGAAGTGTAAAGAATAGATTAACTCATGAATCACTTGTGTCCAATCTTTGGATAGATAAATTATAACTAATATATCAGATTTTGAGATACTATACTTCCTCGTTACCCATGAGAAGTACATTCAAACATACTGAATCAGAGAAAGTAACAAATACTATGTAGATTTTTTTTCTTTATAAATACATATCTCTGGTAAAATCTATTTTAATTATGTACAGCTAAAATCATAAACAAAAATTAAACAAACACTATTATATTAATTATGTGGCAATAAAAATTTTCTGAATGTAGACTTGTTCCATCTCCTTCCAAATAAAATTGTTGGTCTGTTTTTTAAGAGATCACACACTCTTCACTCCAAACTTACACTGGTTTTATTGTATTCCCTGCAGCATTGCCACATTATATCACGGTTGAGTTGCCCTTTCATGTTTTATGAGCTGGTGGCTCCTTTGTACCTTTATCAATGTAGGCTCTGTTGTGATCTACTTCCCAAGAAGGCTGGTTCTATTTCAGTTGAAGACTTGTTCTAGATATCTTGTCTCCTGATCAACTTACTCAGCTTGGCCAGAGTAGAGATAGCAGCTTGGTCATCCATAGCTGGAGGCTGTCCAGCCATCTTGTACTCCAAAGTCTGTGTAATTACCAGCCACTTTCAGCAAATGCGGGCTAGTCTCATTTCACATCTTCGTGATGAAATCCTCATAATAATTCATCTCAATACAAAGTTGCCCATCAGAACATGTTTTCTATTCAGGACTTCTGCCTAATTTTCCACCTTAACTAAGCGTTTAACATATACAGTGGCTTTTGATTGAAGGGAAATGGAAAAACTACCCCTGTATCTATTCATTCTTCACAATTTCAATGACAGAAGGTCCACTGTAACAATAAGTTTGGATTTTACTTGTGTTTTACCCTTACAACACAAAAACTTGAAACATCTTTTCATTTAATGCAAGCACTTTCTGCTTCCCACCTTTTTCAGATTGTGTCCAAATTGCCAGTATCAATGGTCTAGTTTGGGGGGACCATTATTAGGTAAAATAAGGGCAACTTAAGAAGCTGCAGTACTATGACAGTGATAACAAAGATACCTACTAAGTGGCTAAGACACCTACTAAGTGGCTAGCAAACAAATAATACAATATGGCTACCCAGGACAAAAACATGATTCACATCTTTGTAAATCAGGACAGGGAAGAACTGTGGGAAATTTGATTATTCAATACACACTCAGAATACTGGTGCATTATTTAAAATTCATGAATAGTTTACTTCTGGAATTATTCATAAGATATCTTTGTATGGAAGCTAGTCACAAGGAACTGAAACCATGTAAAGTAAAAATGCATATCAAGGGTATTACTGTTGATTTAAATGAGATATAATAGGCATTTCATTTCCTATTTGTCTCCTAAGAAATTTCAACACATACAATGGAAATCTAATTAGTAGAAAAAGACATCTTTCTTCCTTCAAGATGAATGAGAGATGAAAGGTGGGAGAATGCAGTCATAGTATTCAATGTCCACACCTGAAAATGAATTAGGAAAGTTGGTGGGATAGAGGGGGTTGGGGGATGTAGGGGAGAATTAGGAATGAGGTGGCATTGATTAAGATGCATGGCTCTAAAATAGTGTTTGAGACAAGCACTCTATTTAAAACACTCGTGCATGTTTTTCTGGGGTCTGTGCTCTATATCTTTTCCTGTACAGTGATCCTAAGTACTGACATGTTCAACATCACTTCAAGTTAAAATTGTTGTTGATATTCCAACCATCAATTTTGCATTCTAGAAAGATAGGAGGAAGGAATGAAAAAAGTGAGGGAGGGAGGGAGGAAGGGAGGGAGGGATGGAGGAAGGAAGGAAGGAAGGAAGGAAGGAAGGAAGGAAGGAAGGAAAGCAGGCAGGCAGGCAGAGAGGGATGGAGGGAGATAGGGAGGGGGAAGGACAGGTGGGAAGGAGGGGAAAGAAGGGTGGGAAGGAAAGAGGAAGGGAATTTGAAAAAGTAAGGCAAACACACATGCCCAAATTCATTCCTTTTTAATTAACAATAAAGTTTACTTGAAATGCATATATTTGAAGTATATATTTTCTTGACCTTGAGATTACAATACTCAATAAAAATTAAATAATTTTGTTCAGACCCTTCTTATATGCTCCCTATTGAACCTTAACTCAGATTTGAAAAGATTACCCTCTTTTCTTGCTTTTCATACTTATTGACCCAGTCCAGTGGAAAAAAAAATCACACCATAGATATAATATGCTGTATAGATGTCCAGGTGGTTACATTTATCAACAGTCCATTGCTTTTAAATCACTTAATACCTTCCTATTAATTCACACACCACAATGCTAAGCCGCTTGCTTAATGGACATTTGGAATTGGTCCCATTTGGAATGACCATGAACGAAGCGGCTACAAGCATTTGGGTTGATAATGTGAAAAAAGGATAATCACAGTATAGTTTGTTTTGTGAAAGCTGCGAGAGGTCCAAAGTGGTCATAGCATTTTATATACCCACCAACAGCATTCATATTTCCCCACTTCCTCACTAATCTTGGTTTTGGCAGGCTTTAAACCACATTTATTCTAGCATATCTCATTGTGACTTTAATTTATGTTTACCTGATAATATATGCTGTTAATCATCTTTGTATTTTCTTTATAATAATCTCCATGTATGTGTGTATGTGTGTGTGTTTGAGTGAGAGACACAGAGAGAGAGACAGAGAGAGAGGAGAGAATATTTTCTCATCAGCTCTGTTTGTTTTTTTTAACAAATAGTCATTTGGTAAAGTTATTTACAAATATAAATTCTTATATTATTTGTATATTACAGGTAAATGTCTTTTGTAATATTTGAATATTTCAAATATTCACTCATTAGCTGTTTATTTTATTTATTATTTATTTTATTAATTACCAGCACTTTATGGTTTATTTTTAATGAAACATTTATGTTGATAGATTTAATATATTTTAAGGCAAATATGCTGTTGTTCAAAGCAATTTTTGCTGACCAGAAGGTTGCATTATGTTGAATGTTCTTTTTTTTTTTTTTTGGTACAGTCGTGGGGCCTGAACTCTGGGCCTGGGCGCTGTCCCTCAGCTCTTTAGCTCAAGGCTAGCGCTCTACCACTTGAGCCACAGTGCCACTTCTGCTTTTTTCTTTTTTGCTTATGTGGTGCTGAGGAATCAAACCCAGGGCCTCATGCATGCAAGGCAAGTGCTCTACCACTGAGCCACCTTCCCAGCGCTGAATGTTCTTAATTCTTTGTATTTCCCTATTTTAAAATTAGCTCATCAAATTCTATAAAAGAAGTGTTTAAAAAGTTTTCTGTGTGTGTGTGGTTTAACTAGGATTTTCTTGACTCCTAGTAAGAACAACATTGAATTTTCCATCTCACAATAAAGCATATTTTCCTATTTTTCAGAACCTTTAAATTTTCTAAGGAATTTTTATAGTTTCTCAGTGTATGGGAATTGTGTATATGTTTAATCTAGTATATTAATATTCATGAGAGATAGTGGTATTGTAGGTTTTTTGGGGTTTTTGTTTGTTTGTTTGTTTTTTGCGGTCATGGGGCCTGAACTCTGGGCCTGGGTGCTGTCCCTCAGCTCTTCAACTCAAGGCTAGCACACTACCACTTGAGCCATAGCACCACTTCTGGCTTTTTCTGCTTATGTGGTGCTGAGGAATCAAACCCAGAGCCTCATGAAGGGAAGTACTCTTCAACTGAGCCACCTTCCCAGCTCCTGGTTTTGTAGTTTTTAATCTCTAAATTTGCTACATCTGACTGTTTAAAATGTAAAAGCACTCAATGTAAGAGTCTCTTGTTTTCCTTCAATGTTTGATAGTCTTAACCATTGGAATCATTTGGAGCTTGAAGGTTTCTGCTAAAGTTTTGAACCTATTTCCTGTTTTAGTTTTTATGAATGTGAGTGGGTTTGAGTGATTGAGAATTTTGTCTGTTTTATCTATATTGTTGATTGTCATAAAATTGTTTACACTAGTTCCTTACTTTTATGTTAAAGTTATAGAATCTGTCAATACTGATATTGCTGTGTGCTTTCTTTTTGTTTTTATGTTGGTCATGGGCTTGAACTCTGGTCCTGACTGCTATCTCTCATCTCTTTAGTTCAAGGCTAGCACCCTAACACTTGAGCCACAGCACTATTTCTGGCTTTTTCTGGTACTGTGGTACTGAGGAATCAAACCCAGGGCCTTATGCATGGAAGGAAAGCTCTCTACCACTGAGCTCCAGGTGTGAGGGCTCTCTCTCTCTTCCTTCCCCCCCCCCCGCTTGCTCTCTCTCTTGCTCTCTTGCACTCTTGCTTGCTCTCTCTCTCGCTCTCTCTTCTCTTCTATCATCTTCCCCACCCTAAGGTTTCATATATATTAATCATTAATCATTTTGGGAAAAACTAAAAAATTCAAAAGGTTTACATGTCTCTGTGTGTTTGTTGTTGTTTATAAGAAAAGTAACTATATTGGAGCCCTTTTAATTGTATTGGGCCTGCTTTTATTCATTTTAGGGCTAAGATGGTCATTGTAGTAGTAGTAGTGTGGTTAAAATGTCTGCCTGTACTTTGAATCCTTCATTCCTTCAACAAGCAATGTAAGTACTGGGCCATGCCTCCAGCTCTGATTTTTGCTGGTTATTGTTGACATAGGTTCTTGCTTTGTATGTGTGTGTGTGTATGTGTGTGTGTGTGTGTGTGTGTGTGTGTTTATGCCTCGGTTTGATTGCTTGTCTTAGGCTTGAGTGTCGCTGGGATAACAAGTGTTCACCATTGTACATTGCACATCTTTCCTAGGTTGGTTTCAAACTACCAACCCTCCATTCTCATCCTAAGGATCTATGATTACAGGTCTGAGCCATCTAAGAACAGCATTTTTAAAAAAACATTTCTAAAATCTAATCACTTTGAAATATCTTGTAATCTAGTAAACACAGACCATTAAGATCACTTGATTCATTTTACTACCAAAAGAATGAATTATTTTCAAATGTTATGTTTCTATATTTCATTGAGGCACAAAAAACTTCACTGAATTTGGCATTCGCAAAGCTGGTTGTATTTCTACTTATAACTTTTATCATGGGCAAATAACTTCCAAAGGGTAAGATTCAGCACTATCCAATAAAATCCTAACCATGGTTGTTATAAAATTATATGAGATAATTTATATAATACAACTCTTTACTTGTAGTAAAGAAAATACCTTATAATTACTTGTTTGCTTTGGTATCAAGCCTCACACCTTAAAACTCACATACATATAATATTAGTGCTGCAATAATTCTTTCCAGAATGCAAGGAAACAGTAAGTCCAATAGAGGTGGATGCCCACTGCATACACGTTTTTGTAAATTTTCTTTCAGAGAAACTTGGTATTAATGTCTCTACCGTAGCACTGTTATAAATCGTGACCTTCCACCAGAAGGGGTGGGGGGGGTTAGTGGTAAAAAGCTATGATATCATAATAAGCTATAATTGTCAGTAATCCCTTTGAATATTCTTATAAAATTGAGTGTAATTTCAAGAAAGGGCATTAGGTGTCTTGAGGCTTTTTCCCAGATGCTTCCTGTCATCTTGTCAGTCCTGGGAAATTGAAAATTTTATATTTGAATAGATTTGATCAGACAGGGTATATAGTGAAACAAATGGACACCCTGATAGACTTTTACAGTGGCAACAGGATGAATTTCTTTCTTGAAGACCAGGTTTGGCCCAATTAGATTTCAGATAAACTGTGACATGTGTACTCCACTCACTGTTACAGCTCGTTGGCATATTTGAAGAGCATATCTTCCCCAAATCAAATTGAACATAGCATAAATGGGGGGGTATTAACATATTTCCAAAAAATACTCCTGTTGCTCATCTTCTAGAATGAGGAATGGCACACATACTGGTTAGGGTAATTTGTTAATAATCTAAACTCAAGTTCTCCAGTTGAGTTGAAAAATAATGAGAGAACAACTCAATGGGGACTCCTTGGGACAAAGTATTGGTAAACATATATAACTACAAGAACCTCAGAACCTGTCATATGAGAATTTACACACCCTTCTGAGTGCTTGAGTTTACCAAAATGAACTTGTAGATCAAATCTCCTCCTAGCTCTTAAATCACCTGAAGCCAAATGTTCAATAGCCGTTCTTGGATGAGATTCTAAGAAAGGAAATGCCTTCTTGCATTCATCCTTTGGAACCCTATGTGGGCACTGTAAAGAATTAGAGACATAAGGGAATCAGTGTGCATTTCAGTGGGAAAGTCCTTACCAATAACATACAAGGCCCTGAACTGAAACTTCAAAAAACAAACCAAAAAATTACAAGTGATTTCAGATTTTACAATGGTCTTTTAAAATGTGGCTCTATTTTTATTGTCTTATTTTTAAAGTCTATTATCTGCTTGTTAGAACTACAGAATGTACTCTTACTGCCATAGCAAAAAAAAGTAGATGAAATTATAAATAAAGAACACAGAATGTCAATGCAATGCAAGGTTTGTTTTTTTTAACAGTTTGTCAAGCCCTTTACCTCAACCATGCATCTGCTAAGAATTATTAAGAAAAGGTGGAACTGACTTAAATAGGATACATAAACCAATTCAATGTTATCTTCTTGCAATAAAATTTGAAAATTATGAATATCAATATATATAATCCAGCCTTAAATGAATTATCTGGAGCCTAATATTATAAACCATACCTCTCTAGCAAGGACAAGGCCCTGAGTTGAAAGAAGTCAGCTGGAATGCTTCCCAGCTCGCCTCCAACATTAACTCTGAATAGTTATCTCCCAACACTTCACGAGGATGGAGTCATTTCTTCCATTGTAGCTATCTTTCAAGCTTTTTAACATTTGTAAGTACACACATTGTGGATATGGAAAAAAGTATAAGGAAGGGACATAGTTAATAATTTACATTTTATAATACTCAAGAGCATTTAACCTGTTAAAAGTCAGCCTTGTAACTGTAGTTGGAAAATTAATTCAGACTTTGAATCACCATGTAATTTTTTTTCTCATAATATTGAAACATTTCTTTAAAACCTAAGAATCACTATATTTAAAGATTAGTCATGTTCAAATTTCTTCTAAGTAATTTTTAATGCAGATCCAGATGCTGGGGTTCATGTCTGTAACTCTAGCTGCTGAGAAGGATGAGGTTTGAGGGTTGCAGTTGAAAACCAGCCCTGACAGGATAGTAGGTGAGACTCTTAACCATTAAAAACTAGAACTGGAGCTGTGGCTCAAGTAGCAGAACACTAGCCTTGAACAAAAAAGCCCAGGGAAAATGCCCAGGCCCTAGTTTAAGCCTAAAAATCAGCATTATATATCAGATAGATAGATAGATAGATAGATAGATAGATAGATAGATAGATAGATAGATAGATAGATAGATAGATAGATAGATATGATAGATAGATGATAGATTGATAGATAGAAAATCTTATGCAGATGCATAAGATAAACTGGGAATAAAATTTTAGAAAGATCTAAGTTTTTCAATTCTTTTTACTTATCAATTTTCATTTAACACTGACAAACGATAATGGAAACTTTCTTTTGCTAATTAAGAGAAGACAAATCATGAGAACATAGTAAGATAAACACACATTTTATGAACAGAAGCTCACAGCATAAATTCACCGTGTAAGTTTTATCATGACAACACTGATGGAGTGACTACTCTCTAACTAGTGTGAGAGGGACACAATGAAGAAAATACATGTTGCTACATGCCCCCATTGTCAGTTTGTTCTATTAGTTTGGCAAGTTAAGAGTGATCATTACCTGGGCTTTAGGGTCAAGAACACATGTCCCAGATTTCTACGCAGCCTTAAAAGTAGTCTGTTAACATTTTAATGTCATGTTGAACAAAATGGAAGGCCCAGGTTCCAATTTTTGCCTGTTTCCTTGGCATAGTTATTAATAGGCCCTTGTACACACTCAAAATTTGGACAGTAGATCGATTAACTGGTTTAATTCTATGAAAGTGGCTTAGGCCTTCAATTTATCGATTGCCATAATAATACACATAGCAATCATCTAGCTCATTCATTTCCACTAGAGATAGAGAATAACTTTAAATGTAATTTTAAATTTGCTTGTAACAACACTTTTAAAATATGCAGGATGGGGCTGGGAAGTTGGCTCAGTGGTAGAGCGCTTGCCTTGCATGAATGAGGCCTTGGTTCGGTTCCTCAGCACCACATAAGCAAAAAGAAAAAAGCCAGAAGTGGCGGTGTGGCTCAAGTGGTAGAGTGCTAGCCTTGAGCTGAAGAGCTGAGGGACAGAGCTCAGGCCCAGAGTTCAGGCCCCACGACCGGACATAAAAAAATAAAATAAAATAAAATATGCAGGATGAAGTGCTACACACCTAGAATCCTAGATACTGAGGAAGCAACGACAGGAGCATCATTTTTTTTCAGGCCAGCCAGGGCAATAGTTAACAACATAGCCTTTCTGAAAAACTAAATGCAAGAGGATTGGGGATGTAGCTCAAGTGCTAGAGGCTTGCATGTTATCAAGCATGAGACCCTGAGTTCAAACCCTTGTACTGAAAAATAATAAGTGAAAAGAAGGTAAAATAAATGCAATGAAATATTTCTAACTCAGTCTATACAAAGTAATACGTTGTGTGTGTGTGTGTGTGTGTGTGTGTGTGTGTGTGTGTGAGTGTGTGTGATTATGTGTGTGTGTGTGTGTTTCAGTCCAGGTGCTTGAACTGAACTCAGGGTCTGGGCACCATCCATGAGCTTTTGTGCTGAAGGCTGGTGCTCTACCACTTGAGCCACAACTGACTGATTGGAAATCAGTCTCAGGGACTTTCCTGGCTGACTTCATATGTCAGTTTTATGAGTATCTAGGATTACGTGTAGGGGTCACCAGAACCCAGCTCTAAGTAATATGCTTTTAATATGTAGTAGCTATGAATAGACCTATGCACAGAACTGGAAATTCAAATCTTCTCTTAGTTTATCCGAAAGAAAGCCTGGCTTTTGTGGATAAAAGTTCAACCTGGTTTCATTCTGGGGTCATCCAGCTGACTCTGGAGCACAAAGCAATTTCTAAGGAAGTGTCCTTGAAGAAGGTTTCTATCCTGTTCAGCAATTCACATAAGTGTCTGAGCATTCAAGGTGCTAAGGTGCTAAGGGTAGGCTGAGTCGATGGAGCATCAGAACTGAGAGAGCTGGTCGAGTTCCTCCCCAAACAATGACTCACTGCAGAACATTCCTTAGAAATCCCATCAATGTATCCCTGTAGTTACAGGAACACCTTAGGTCTGTACTGCATACCATTATACATGACACATCAATGGCCCTTTTGTTTGTATACCTGTGACCCATGGCTAGTTCCTGGGAATACTGCTAAGCAAAATGTTGCAGCAATGATTAACACCACAGGAACCACATTCTCCTCCTCTATTGGTGCAGGGAGATAAATGTAGACTACAGCAATATCTCTCCTAGTACCCTGGTGTGAACACATGAAATCAAGACTGTAAAGAGTCTATCTCTGTCTTTTCTTCACAAAGCTTCTGAAAGGAAACTTTGTAGGATCATGTAGTATATTGGGAAGTAGACTGTGAAGGCATGTTCCACTCCAGTCCTCTGCTCTAAAGATCTGAGAATTAACTCTCAGAGGAGACCTTTTTACTTTTTACCTCCATAGGATATGGAAACATAGAGTAATAGTCCCTAAAGTATGCCATAAGAAGAAAATTTATCATAGACATGTAAGGATATAGTTTAGAGGAACAAATGCCTACTAAATTTATTTAGTCCCTGTTGTTGCCTAAAAGTATTTAATTAAATTGCATCCTAGTATTCCTATGCTGGTTTTAGTATACACTTAGGGTTTCTCACCCTAACTTTTTAAGGAACACTCATGTTAAATCAAAATGGTCTATGTCTCTGTTTAAGGCCCAATGAATTCTCATCCTGCTATGTGCACGTCAGTCACATAAACATATAGCCATCCACGGACTAATGCTAAATTTAAAAGGTTGTTGAAGGGTTTGGCAGAGTGCAAACTGTAGAGTGTTCATGAATAAAATCTCTCTTAAGTGAGGAACATAAAATATTTGGCATTTCTGCTATTTCTCCTCTACATTCTACCTCTTCAAACAGACATGTTTTGGTTCAGCAAATAATTATGGAACATTTAGCACATTCCATTCCTTGATACTCTTCCTGGGAAAACAAGGTTGTCTAAGCAGATCTCTTCTCTTTCTTTGTGGTTGTTTACTTGGCTTACTTAGAGGTCTGTACACTTTCTAGTCAACCAAGTGCAAATGGCAAATCAGCTATGAATTAGTATACTCACACAAGGAAGTGTCCTCCAAATATTGAAAGAGAAGGCGAGGTGCTAAGCTCCCCAACATTTTCAATGCTTTATTTACATGGCGACAGCAGTGTTGGTAGTGTGACTTACCCAGGAATACATTCCAGGTCAATCTGGGTGCTCCCTTTAAGGATGATGCAAAGAAATTGATTAAGGTCAAG
Organism: Dipodomys ordii; assembly: GCF_000151885.1. Classification (NCBI taxonomy): domain Eukaryota; kingdom Metazoa; phylum Chordata; class Mammalia; order Rodentia; family Heteromyidae; genus Dipodomys; species Dipodomys ordii. The sequence goes on along the minus strand of NW_012267218.1, from coordinate 14,790,965 downwards.
TCATTGTTCTACTTCAGGATGCAAAGAGTAACTTCCATGTCTATCAACAGCATCATTATGGAATGGTAACAGCAAGGAAAAAAAATATTTTGAGGTGACTTTTGCTAGCTCCTGGGGAGCTCAATGAAAAAGCAGTTAGCTAGTTTCAACATTAAGAGACAAGACATATAATTATTTAAGAAAATGAATGAGTATTCTCTTAGACTGGCACAAACCTTGACGTCTACAGCTAAAAATGAGAGAGTATTGTCACAACCATGGTCCTGATGATTGTCGCAGGAGATCCCTCCAGACCTCTGGCTGGGCCACAGCCTTAGATCAAACATTATTATCCATTTTCCTCTGGAGACTGAATAAGATTTCCTTTGCAACACCAAATATTGTGTATCTACAGTTACCAGATCTGCAAGTCTATGTGACTTCTAAGCTTTCTTCCTAGTCCAAAAGTCTACAATATTAGTGATGAACAGAAGCTGCAGAAACTTCTGACCATCTTTTTTTGAATTTTTGAATTTGTAATTATTCTTAATTTAGAATTAATTAGAGGAAATTATAAGCCCCTCATTAATCTAATTTAAATCATTGTATGAACTGTTTCAAGTGAATACAATAGCCACCAGCACATAGTCTTAACCTTTGAAAGCAGTTAGTTCTGTAGTTTGGTATTCATTAAGCAAACATCAGTCTGCCTATACTGGATTTTTCTAGGATGAGGTGTGACTTGCTACTTAAATCAAACTTAATTATTTAATGAGGTAATTAAAAATAGTGCATGTTTTAGATTGTGATTTATGAGGTATGAAGTTACATTATTTTACAGCTATGTGTCTAGAAAGGCTTCTTTGTATCCATAAAGCGTGATTAAAATTTCTTATAATCTCTCTAGCCAATGCTGTTGTAGAAAAATGAGCTCTGCCTTGAAAAGATAGATACCATTTCTTTTGAATAAATGCTCATCTGTTTATCCTGTCATTTTTATCTTTAAGCAGTAATAATCGCTCATATCGCTTTTAAAAAATTCTTAATTAAACTATGGGAAATAAATGAGCTACATTTCTGTAGATGACAAGTTGAATGACAAATGTATTTCAAAATTGAACTAAACACCAAACACTGACAATATTCAAAACATTCTTCTGCAGAGATATTCTCTGCTAAAACACATGATAAAATATTGATTGACTTTTCAGTTTAAATATTGAAAGTCGTTCTTCACACGAAATGGAAAGCAAGCAAATATGATCTGAAACACAACAGGCAGAAGAGGACGGATACCTCTCCTGTCCTAAAGTCATCCCACAATAGCTCTGGCTTGTGATTTGATTTATAATTTGTACTCTCAGATGGAGTGGAGATGCCCACTGTAGCCAGGCACTTGTAACAATAAAGTGGGTCATATGTTATACCATATTACATATAGAAAACTTGAGACTTAGGGGGGCTCAGGATAAGTGTCCCAAGAGGAATGCTCGGGGAGACACACATCCCGTGGTCAGTGTGGCTGACTTCAGCATTCCAGAAGCAGGCGAAGGAGATGCTGTCTTGGGTTGTGGGAAGTGGCATGGACAAAGCTGGATGTGCTGCAGAATGGAGGTATGCTATAGGAGGTTGCTGAGATAGATCATGAAGACATACTGTCCTTCTCTTCTAATGTTCCTTCTCTCCTATCGACAGATAGAGCTCAGCATTTTGTCATTTGGACACACACACACACACATATATATATATATACATATATATATATGTATATATATATGTGTGTGTGCATATATATGTATATATATACATATATATGCACACACACATATCATACTCTACCTCCTGTTGAACAGCAACTGTTTTGTACAACTATTAACAAATAATAAGGATATCATTTTTAAAATAGTATTAAATTTTGGTAGATCCCTGTAAATCAATAACCCACTTGCCCCTTAAAATTCATTGCACGTCCTTCCCTGAACTGAGGATGTGGAATGGAGGAATCATGAATAGCAAGGATTTACAGACTTTGGGAGGAATTTTTTGTTTTTTTTTTTTTCACTCTTTGTGGTATTAAAACTAAAAACTGGAATATACGACTTGCTACAGGGAAAGAGCAGGCCTGCAAAATTAACAGCACCTTCATTTTCCTGTAAATGGTATGTATATTCTTCATGGTTGAATAGTATTCCATTGTGCACACATACCTCATTTTCTTCATCAGTTCATGAGCACCTAGGTTGATTCCATAGCTTGGCTATTATAAATAATGGTGCTGTAAACATTTGCCTTTATTGCATGCAAACATACATTCCTTTGGAAATATGCCCAAGAGCAGTACAACACAGTCATACAGCAGTTGTTAAGTTTCAGGTTTTTTTTTTTTGAGGACATTAGTGGTTACACTAATTTACATTCCACTAACAATGTGTAAGGTTCTTACACCATCCCCAAATCCCACCCCCAACATTTTTGTTTCTTTTCTTGATGTCAGTCATCCCAGTAATTTTAATTGAAGTGAGATAGACTCTAAGTACAGTTTAATTGGCACTTCTGTTAAGCAAAGGAAGCAAATAAGACTAGAAAGACAAATATCAAATATTGTCCCTCAAATAAGGAATCAGAGCAAAATAATAGATAGGTAGATAGATAAATAGATAGATACATAGATACATAGATAGATGCATAGATGGATACATAGATAGACACATAGATACATAGATACACTAAAGAGTAAAATATGGGAAAGGAAATTTTTTGGGGTGATGGAAACCAGTGTTAGAGAGTGATGGGAGAGGGTGAAAAAGGAAAATAATCAAAGCACTTCATGTTCATGCATACAAATAGAATAATAAAAGCTCTTCAGGTGTTTTGAAAGACAAGGGGGTTTTGAACAGAGTTCATTTTAGAAATTCAAATTAATATCAGAAAGAAACCCCTAATACAAAAATAATAATAGCCAGTCATGAGTGGCTCATGACTATACTCCTAGCAACTCAAGGGTAAGATCTGAGGACCATGGTTCAAAGCCAGATCATGTTTCAAAGCCAGCAGGGGCAGGAGACTCTTATCTCCAATAAGCAACTAAAAAACTCAAGTGGATCTATAGCTCAAGTGGTTGAGGACTAGCTTTGAGAAAGATAGTTCAGGGACAGAACCCAGACCCTGAGTTCAAACCCCATGAATGGCACAAAGAAAAAAAAAGGAAAAAAATAATAGTGCAATCATAGACTGTAAGAAAGACCTAGAAGTTGAAACGCATCCAGTCTTGGACCTCTCTCCTTCATGCTACTTGAAGAACACATTCTTTAGAATGGAAAGAATGAGGTTCCAATTTTGTTGCCTACACTAATTAGCAATTTCTCAAAGTTCTCTAAAATGCATTAAGCGCTCCCTTCGTGCTGGAAAAAAATAATATTCAAATAATGTCATTTGATTCTCTTATTTCAATTTATAACATTATTGCATTAAAGCAAAACATCAGCTTACATAAGTTTAGTGTTTTACCATATGGACAAACCTTTAAAAAATCAAATAGTACATGTGTAGGAGAGAGGGGACCTTCCTGCACTCACCGTAGTATTTTCATTTTCTTCCTATAGCTCCTTCCCTTCAATTTCTCCATACACCATGTTTAAATGATGTTGAAAGCTCTGGCAATAAATACACACCCTTTTCTGGGATTTTAAACATTTGGAGATACTTCTCTCACTAGATTTTGTCGCTTTTCATAATAAACTTTCGAGTTATACAAAGTTGTCCATTAGAAGCCAGGTTAGTGAGCCTTAGGCTTGTGTGCACCCTTTATTCTAAGGAGTTTATTGACTCTCCAAAGGTCAAACAATCCTGAGAAGCCTTTTGACCTCTGGCCCCATTCCTGTCCACAGCAGGACTGCCTGATTTCCTCTCCTGATAGAGCCAGTGTTTTCTTTGTCTCTCTCCCTCCCAACCTCTGCCACGGTATACTTTAATGTCATTACCACATGGTTTTTAGACAAGTGGCCAAGGCTTCTTTGTATGCACAGACCTAGACAGTTCTTGGAATATGGGCCAAAATATAACTCCCTCTCACAATTTCCTTAGTGAAGTTATGCACTGAGAGAGTTTAAAATCTAACCCAGCCATTCCTAAAAGTATAAAAAATAAATTAAAAAGAAAAGATTGCCTCTTATGTAATCAGCCAATCTAATTATAAACCCAATAAAGTCACTTTTTCCTCCCACTCTTAAAAAACCCTTTTAAGGAAGGGATGGATTTTTAAGTGTTCAGAATGGCTTCCCTTTACTATTTCCTCACTGTGTTTAAGATGGAAATATTTTGGCAATTATCTGATGGTGGATTGCCTTTTCAACTATGGAGTAGGACCAAAATTTTTCTGGCTTTAAAGATAAGCAAAAGTACTTATTGAGTCTTGAGTAGTGATAAGAAAAGAAAAACAATAAGGACTCCAGCAACTCACTTGACTCTGTTCTTTTGTGGTGGTTGTTGCCAAGCAAATCTCAAAAGCATCAGAAGAACTAAAAGACAGAAGGAGCAGCCTGTCAAATAGTTATTAAGGAATAAATAAGAAATTTATATGAGATGACAGAAGAAAAAATAACTTGAAAAAATTAAATCTTAAATCTAGATATAATTATTAGAGGTTGCAATTATATATTTAATTACACATTTTTTTCTTCACTACTATCTGTGTGGTTTTTCTCTTTGCTCTTCTGAAGTCTATGCTTATCATTTTTATTGAATTAAAGAGATTTTCTCATTAACTCTTCAGCATCTCAAGGCTGTAGTTTGCATATCAGATCATTAACTATCTTATAAGGAAATTGGAAGGGTTGAATTCTCTGTTGCTTTAGGTTCTTATCATTAGTGTTTTGAAGTATCGATCTACTTTTCATTTCTAATATATGGAGACTAAATTGTCCACATGTCATATACTTCCCTTTTTTATATTTTTTCTTTAAGTAGCTGTACAAAGGGTTTTCAGTACAAACGGTTAGTTTATGATTAAAATACACATTGATCTAATGTCACCCTGCCAATCATTCTTCATCTCTCCTAAAAACCCCATTCATCCCTCATATACATTCTTTTCCTGACCAAAACAAGTTAAACTTTGTAGATATTATCTTAATATAATGTTATCCAAAACATTTTCTGAGATGTCAGTTAATGATAAAACCAATAACACTAATATTTTTCTTATAAATATTAATATTAAATGTATTATGTTAACAATGATATAAAATTTAAGTCAAATTCTTAGGTTAGATACCTTATCCAATATAAAGCTACACTTACTATAGAATAGAAATTATATTTAAAGATTACAAAGAAGACTTTATTCAAGGAAGGTTACTTTACTGGGGTTTTACATTCAGTGAAAGAATCTGTGCTGAATTCCAAACACAGAAGGGAAAAATGGGGAATTGGTAGTTAAGGAGCAAGGAAAGGAGATGGGGGAGGGGAACTTATTAAAAGGTGAGACAGGTCTTGCTAAATTCACTGACCAGGACTTTGACTGAAAGCATGATGATGATGATGATGATCTGTATCATGCTTAGACCAGAATTAAGGGGTTTCCATCAAACTAATTGGGCAAGATTTTTGTTTGTATTATACAATGCATAGATGAACAATAGCATGGAAAATCAAATGCCAAAGCAGAGAGAAGAATTGAGAAGAAAAGTCTATCAGAGTTAGACCACAAAGAGAATCTTTGTTACTCCAAGTACTCTCATATAAACTATTTCAAGTTCAGTTCTGAATACTCATAAACCAAGACCTCTCACGTTAGTTTTTTGGCCATTAATCTAACATTTTTGCTTACACTATTTTAATAACAATACCAGCATTTGAAACAACTCATACAAATAATCATTTAGTAGCCTTTTCTTTGTTTCTGTCTCTTTGTCTTTCTCTGTCTCTCTTTCTTTTTCTCTGTTTAATTTGCAGAAAAATATGGCCCTGTTGTGAAATTTTACATATCATTTAAATCTAATTAAGGTACATTGGACATATTCATGGACATGTTGCATGGAAACCCTTTTGTACAACTATTTAAAGAAAATAAAAATAAAGACTTTTTTCAAAACCCACACAACTGTTCTTCAAGGACCTTATAATCTAGCAAGGATAATACATGTGCATAATTCAGTACAATAGAAGGAATTGATTTGTAAATTAATGTAAATGTTATATACTAAATGAAAATCAGTTCACTAGTCGGAAAGTAATCATGAGATTCTAAGCAAAAGAGAATGTGTCCAGGCACTAGTGGCTCACACTTGTAATCCTAGCTAGCTAGGATGAGATCAGAGGATTATGGTTCCAAGCCATCCTGGGAAGACAATTCTCTGAAACTCTCATCTCCAATTAAGTACCAAAGAAAAATGTTGGAAGTGGAGATGTGGCTCAAGTGGTAGAGTGCTAGCCTTGAGCAAAAGAAACAGGGACCCTGATTTACAACCCCAGGCTGCCACAAAAAGAAGGAAAAGGGGGAGAAGGAGGAGGGGAAGGGAGAGTAGGAGAAGGAGGAAGAATAGAAGGAAAAGAAGAGGAAGGAGAAGGAAGGAAGAGAAGAAGAGAAAAAGAAGGAAGAGAAACAAGGAGGAGAAAGAAGAGGAAGAAGAAGAAAAGGAGGAGGAGGAGAACAAGAAGAAGAAGGAGAAGGATGAGAAGGAAAAGAAGAAGAGGAGGAGGAGGAGGAGGAGAAGGAGAAGAAGGAGGAGGAGGAGGAGGAAGAGGAGGAGGAGGAGGAAGAAGAAATGATGTGGACATGATCACCAAACTGAGCAGCATGAATACGTGAAGGCAAGGGATTTCAAGCAGAGGCAGTCACCAGCTTTAATTCAAGTGGGTAGGATTCTGGAGAAGGATTAGATCATCCACTAATTTATATTATTTTACTACCTGGACATAAGGTATATTACCAGTCACATAGTTAATGACAGAAGCTCAGAGCAAATGAGTGGTAAGATTGAAAACAGAATGAGCCAGATTGTAGAAGAGGCTGAATACTGACCTACAAAGTGTGGAAGTATTTGAGATGGTCCTGAAACTTTATTGATAGAAGAATAAAATATGAAGAAGTGAAGAGAAAGGGAGGTAGTAACCATCAGTATAAAATTTTCAGGTGAGTATAGAGAATGTTGCTTACTCTACCAAGCTCCAGGAGAATGAGACAATCACTAGATTGCTTTTAAGTTACAAGAGTGATCAGAAAAGGGGCCAAGGAAGCTTTTGCCGTCTTCAGAGAAGAAGTCAAAGAATTGAAAGGTAGACACTGAATGAAGGGAAATGCATTTATTGTGTGCTTACTAAGTGCTTTTCACTGTGCATTAGTGGGAATAACTCTGCCAAAGTCCACATTGAGTCTGTGAGTTAGATATCATTACAAGCATGTCTCAAGGAAGAAGTCACAGGCCAATAACTTCCAACAGCTTTTGTTTTGCAATGGAAGAGATCACCATATCTGCATCAGCTCTACCTCACCACAATCCACTCCCCAACCTTTGTTCATTTATACAAACCTTCTGAGTTTATATTTGTCCAGCAGAAAAATGATATCATTAAATTAGATGACTACCTACTTATTGCAGACTTGGATCAAATTTTCTGTTATTCTTGGCCTGATTCTAAGGTACCTTAGTCAGTTTTCCATTACTATACTGATTCCAGAGGCATTTATCAACTTCTGATAAGCAAGTTGGTGAGGGAGCACCTTATATAAAGAGACTATCTCATAGACCACACCTATTTACCTCAGGAGCCAATAAGCAAAAATCAAATAAACAAACATAAAAGATTAAGGAGGGAGACTGGGAAAACTTCATTCCTATCACCTAAAGATCTCTCATTAGTCCCTGACTCTTAAAGGTTCTATAACTTTCTAACAGACTCACCCTGGATAACAATCAGTAGGTGATCATTTGGGATTGTGAAAAGTTAACTTCCTCCATTCACTGACAGGTTGGACATGCAGAAAAATATCTTTAGATCAACCCCAAATAAGCTGGGTTCTCTGTATTATTTTTATTTCAGGTCTGAATAGAGAAAATTTAAACAAACAAGCAAGCAAATTATTTAATCAATTAATAAGAACTTCCAAAAAGGAGAGAAGAAATAAGGGGCGGAAGGGAAGAACAAAGAGAAGCGTGGCTGTGGATAAACACACATCTGAGTACTCTCAGGATTTTTGTCCTCTCTCTATCGCACCAAAGATGAAGAGATAGGGAGGTGAGGCCAAAATTAAACCTGCTGCATAATATATAATTGTGTCACCATGGTAAGAACCTACCACCAGGCACTGGTGGCTCACATCTGTAATCCTAGCTACTGAGGAGGCTGGGATCTTGGCATCATTGTTTGAAGCCAGCCAGGCAGGACAGTCTGTGACTGTGGCCTCCAATCATTCAAAACGTTGCTCTCGTGCTAGAATGCTAACTTTGAACAAAAAGAGCTTAGGGCCAGTGCTGCACCCCAAAGTTCAAGTCCCAGGACTGGCAAAACAAAACCAAAAAAAAACCCCTCTTTTTACCATCAAGTTATTATTTTTCTTTTTTACTGTTTCTTTTTTCACCTTTAGAAATCTCTCCAGGTAAATTTTCCCACTTCCCATCCTCCCTCTTATTCTTCCTTGGTGACTATTACTTCTTTCACCTTTAATCTAATAGACTTTGGTTCTATTTTGATGCAAATTGGATGGAGAGCACTTTGAGGAAGGAACAGTTGATTTAAATCTCACTTGGTCTGATTTCAGGATGCCTTACTTCATATTTTTTGGTGTGTGCTAAACTTGCCTTGCTTTTGAGTGTGCTTCAATCAAATCAAGATTTTTGCTTTGGCAGCAAGAAATTATTTCTAAAATGTGAAAATGGAACTTAATATATTCTAAAGAAGTCCCTTTTCCTTAACCTATCCTCAGTTTAATAACCTAAGTTTATGTTGTTTTTCGTTTAAATAATAATTCCTGTGATCTCAGTTAACTGCGATCATTTTAACAACAACAACAAAAAAGGCAATACAATTGTAATGTGACCTGACAAAGTACTTCAGATAAACCACTAGAACTGAGAGTCATTAAAATCCACAAGTGGAGGACTGCTTTCAAGTACAATCCTTCCTCATTGCCGGGAATTGAGTCAGCACAATTGGAGCTCTCCCTGTGGTCAACTTGCTTTTTCTGACTGAGATTATCTCACAACAAACAAGCCATTTGCCTCAATCCCAGAAAACCTTGCAGGTTGCCTCAGACCTTCTCCTGGCTAAACCCTGCTCCCTTTTCTTCCTTCGGCAGTTGCTATTGCCCAGAGTAATTTCTAATAAGATCTTCTGCACACAAATGTCTGGTTGAGAGTCTGTTTCCTGGCCAACCTGACCAGAAAATCTTAAGGATTTGGAACTATCTTTAAGGATTTTGGTTGACGTTGGTTCTGAGGGCAAAACCAAAAGGATCAAATACCACAGGGATAAAGAGATAGTCTGCGAGAAGGATTTGAAAAGAAAAGCCTCTAGAGACTGGGCGATTTTACCGGATAAGCGTGATCACTTATTCCACATGAGATCTCGAAGGAAGCCAGATCATCTGAAGCAGGTTTGAAACATAAGCCATTTCAATGCTTACTCATCAATAATGCAGTATTCCGTAAAACCAGGATTGAATATATTGGCTCGATGAGTGGAGGTTATTGAAGTAAAGTAAGAGGCAACACTCCCAGCGTGGTGTGATTCATCATGTTGGTTGAACTCAAGTAACATACCCTCAACTTGCACCCAGAGATACCTTGAACTTTGGTGATTTTCATCATGAGGTTTCAATTAATTTTGCAAACGCTTGATTTTTTTCCCCGCTTTGAGGTCCAAAATACAAATGCATCTTCTGCAAAAATAAAAAAGTGTGCAGCCATTAGACCATTGCACATTCCAGATCAAGTCTGTTTCAATTTGAATTTTCACAATGACCTCAAAGTATTAATCTTATTATTTTCTTCTGTAAAGAAGAACCATGGAAATCTGATTTCTTTGTATTTGTTGAAATCATATGGACATATGACCTTTGGAGAAGGAAAAAGGCTTTAGAATTCACAAGCAAAGAAGATGAAGAACTTATTTTTCATAACTTTTATCAGTGACCATATGTTCATATTGAGGAGCCTAGATTGCCCCAAGGAGGACTTTTTATTATTATTCATCAAGGTGACACTTAGGTTAGAAAGACTGTTCTTTAAAAAAAAAAACTATGAAGAATAATCAAGTAAAAATAAATACAAAGCTAAAGATCACAAAGTTACAGGGAATATATAAAAAGTAGAATGCAAATGCATTGACCATCGGAAACAATAAAGAACCTTCGGCACTCTGAGAAGAATAGCACAGTCGGGATTCACCACTCTTCCTTTTCAACACTCACACACAAGAAAATGTATTCACAGCTCATGTTGCAACTCCATCACGTTAAGCGTCCAGATGTCTATCTCATTGCATACACTCACGAAATTATCTAAGAATTTCAGAAATGTGTCTGCAGGAGTAGATTGCCGGTAGATAAGATTGCAGGGAATCATGTGCACACCATCCTTGTCTCTTAGCTTATTGTGAAACTTTAAAATATGAAATACATACATCCAATGGTTGAGGTTCCTCTTTTTTCTCTCTCTCTCTCTCTTTTATTTCCACCCTCAGAAAGATCCTGGACATTCCTGCCCTTCCCTATTCCTTCATTCTAGACTAATTATTTTAAGACCTGGTCTCTGCTTAAGAAAACAAGCAAATGTGGGTGAGGCTAAACGGAAAGTGATTTTATATAAAACAGACATCCTATTTTTAGGGAAAGGAATCTCAGCATCTTGGGAATTACTTTGAAAGAGCTACTAAGACTTAAAACAATGAGACAAGAGATCAGAGATAGAGAAAAGGAGAAGAATAAAAGGAGGGACTAAAGGCAGAGAATTAAGAGAGAGCTAATGACATTTGCTAATCTGATGTGCTCAAGCTAGAACTCTGCCACCACTCCCAGAAACAAAGACCCCAGACTGCATATGTAGGGCGCCTCATTATCCAGGAGCAGCTAAAGGAAGGCTTCCCAAGTCCTAGTATTGATCTGAGGTTCTCTTTGCTCTCTCCACACAGGGATTGGAGCTGATGAGTTATGGCAAGCACCATTGGAAACCTAGTCAGCTTCTTGTGGCTGGAACCTTCACACCACTTTGGCACTTGCTCATATCATTTAAATGTCATATCACCTTAGAAAGAAAAGGAAGCCTCCATATTTGCTTCCAACTTATGCCTCTGACAAAGTAATTGAGATAATTAACGCTGGTAGCTGCACTGCAGAGAAGAAACACCGTATGCTTCACATCGGGCATACACCATGTACACACACACACACACACACACACACACACACACCATACACCATACACCATACACCATACACAAACAAAGGTACGAATGAAGACTGAGCCTCAGTGAAGAAAGGAAGAAATTAGTACAAAGGTACAAATGAAGACTGAGCCTCAGTGAAGAAAGGAAGAAATTAGTTCATATCTACATTGCTAAAGATCTTAGAAGAATTAGGATTATGTCACCACAGCCCAGAACATAGAATTCTCCATCATCAAAGCAAAAAGAGGGGAATATTTATCAAAGATAAACACTGGTTAAAAAAAATCTACCTAAACTACCAATATTTTCTATTAAAATAATTATACCCGTCTTTTCCTCTTTATGAGAGGGTAAAGTGACAGTAGAGTAGACACATGAATATTGGAGTGGTCAAATTATTGGAGTGGCCAAGTATTTGCCTCCAGTAGAGGAGTGATTTTGAAAATAGTAGGTCCATCACAGAGTGCTGACCATTAAATATAGGTTCTCACCCACATATTTAAGCACCATAATTCCTTGACACCAGCTCTCTAGACTGAATCAAGAATATAGATGATCATTTCATTCAGGAAAAGTGACCAGAGCCAAAGTGAGCAACTATGTATTTTATCTTGCTAGTGGAGACCATGATCATGTTTAATATCCTGAAGCTATTCATCTACTATAAGAATGCTACTGCTTTATCCTACCAAACATGTATGGAAACAGAAATTGATAGTGTGTCTACTGTATATAAGGTATCGTGCATACCAGAGTAAATGTTCTAGCGTTGCTCAATAAAGAAGGAGTTAGAATTAGGTAAAAAGTGATATGAAGATGTCCATATGTTTTGAATTCTAAGATATTATGTGTTTTATGCTGTTTTTAAAAGGCCTTGACATAAACTGTGTTCTCTAAAAAATATATGGTAGAGTTTTAATTCTCCATACTTTAGACAGTGACTTCACTTACACACAGGACCAGTTCACAATTAATTTGCTAAGATGTGATCACATTAGAAAAATATCACCAACATTACTATGTCAGTGAGTTGATAAGAAGAAAAGAGACAGAGAGACAAGAGAGAAATATGCTATAGGTTTGAGAGAAAATGAGATCCTATGACTCATCAATTCTAGACAGTTAATTTCTATTGATGTAACAAAATAAGTTTCTGTTATTTATAACCTTAAAATTTGTGATGTTTTGTTATGGTAACCTCCTAATTTATTAGAGGACCAAAAACTTAAATTCTATTCTTTGTCTCTATCTGTTACTCCCTTGTTGTCTTAGATGGTCTTCCTGAGTACCTTCAGGGAAGAACACTCCACGGATATCCCAGTCCACTCTGTATTCCCATTTAATTATGGATGTCCACAATTACACCAGGTATTTTATTTCCTGCACTTGGCCTATCGTTGTTGTATTCAAGTTGTCTAGTCTGTAAGCAAACTCTACCATCAAAAAATGTCTGGACACCACACATTTATCCCCATTATATTGTTTACACCCTATCCCAAGCCTCCCATGCACACTGAATGGAGCACATTCAGTATCAAAAACAGTATCGCTTCTTCAACTATCATTCCGAAAGTATACGCCTATTCTGCATCAAGATTGACCAGTGACAACCACTAAGCTGACACATTATTTTCATTTTTAAAAGTTAAATCATATGATTTGTCTTCATAAGGACTTTCATGGGTTTACCAGTCATCTGAGAACAGACGCTAACTGCTTTTCCATCGCTTTTAGGCCATTCTGCATATGCCCCTCTCAGTTGATCTACCAAAAATTGTACCCTGCTCTTTGCTCAGTGTTTAGACTCTTCCAAATTGACTATGTTTTAATAAAAATTTACTGTTATTCTTAAGGTGTTGTTTGTACAGAGGGATTACTGCTGTATAATGAGTACATTTCTTTTTAGACAATGTCACCTTTTCTTTCACATTTCCCCTCTTTCTCCCTCTCATTCCTGCACTCCAGTTGCTTTTTTCATTTTCCACATAGTGACTACTGAGTGCCACGCCTGTCTACTGACTGTACAGACTGTTTTTGCAAACAGAAGTACATCATCTTTTCTCTGGATCCTTTTCTAATGTAGAGCCCACTTCTCTATCATCTGTTTAACATCTCTGATCTACGATTTCTTTTACAGTGAGGCTTTTCCAGTTATTTTCCTCTTTCACTTTTGTTTCCAAGTTCCTTCTTCTTGACTTGATTCTCCTCTTCAAGTCACTAAGCTGCTGCTACATCTCGTCTTCTTCCTTCTCCCCTTCTTTCTCTTCTTCCTCCTTTTTTTTCTTCTTATCCTCCTGCTCCTTCTCCTCCTTCTTCTCCTTTTTCTTCATCTTTACTCTTGCTTGGATTATTCCACTCATGGTTGACATTCTAACAAAAGTCACAAGTCCAGTTCTGGTGTTTTGCGGGTTAAATGAAAATAGGTCTTACAAACTTTTCTGCCCCGGCTGGCTCTGAAGCATTATCCTCAGATCTCAACCTTCATAGTATCTAGGATTATGGATGGGAGCCACCAGAAACAGACTTTCTTTTTTTTCCTTGTATTCACATTACATATAATCCAATCTCCTAAGGAGTTTAAGTTCCAATGTGGTAAGGTTTTGGGAGCCTATTGTTACTTGATGTATCACAAGAGCATCAACTAACACCCAATACATTGTTGGCATTCAGTAAGAAACTTTTTTGGAGTTTTCTCTTTGTACAAAAGTTCACTTAGCACACCATATGTGCACATACGAAAGTTAATACTAGCCTCTATACATACAAATATATATATATATATATATAAAATTGAAGAGATAAAGTTTGGCTAATATAGTGATATAATCAGGATTACTGATTTTGTATGCTATTACTTTTGTCTTGTGTGTGTGTGTGTGTGTGTGTGTGTGTGTGTGTGTGTGTTTGTGTGTGTATGTGTTGAGGGGAGGAAATGTTCGTGGTCTTGAACACAGTGCCTGGGTGCTGTCCCGGGACTTTTTAAAAAAAATTTTGTATTACATGGGCAAGATAATGAGTACATTTCTTATCAAGCATTGCAGCCTCCTCCTTTGTTTACCCTTCACATCCCTTCCCAGCCTCCCTCCGTCCCCCCACCCAATCCTCCCCCCCATCCCACCAAAGTTGTAAAGTTCATTTTTGACATGACAACTTGTATTTCTCATTGTTGCAACTGGTCCACCTGTATCCTTATTTAAACGACTTGTTTATCCCCTTCCCCTCCACAAATTACCGACATCAAATACAGTGAAAGCAGGGGTTATACTGTGGGGGAGGGACATACAAAGCAACAAATAAATAATCTTATAAATGCATTAGAATCAAATGCATGAAAGAAAAAAAACATTTAAATACATATCTACGGGTCCATTTTCCTAACATCACATTATCTGACCTTTTTTGCTTGACTCATACATATACTAGATATTGCAAATAAGGGAAACCATGGGATCTATGCTTCTTTGGGTTTGGCTTACTTCACTTAATATAATTTTTTCCAAGTCTTTCCATTTCCTAACAAATGGGGCAATGTCATTCTTTCTGATGGAGGCATAGAATTCCATTGTGTTTATATACCACATTTTCTTGATCCATTCATCTACTGAAGGGCATCTGGGTTGGTTCCATATCTTAGCTATGGTAAATAATGCTGCAATAAACATAGTTGTGCTGGTAGCTTTAGTGTGGTCTTGTTTGTAAACATTTGGGTAAATGCCCAAAAGTGGGATTGCTGGGTCATAGGGGAGCTCTATGTGAAGTCTTTTGAGGAACCTCCATACTGCTTTCCAAAGTGGTTGAACAAGTTTACACTCCCACCAACAATGAAGTAAGGTTTCCCTGGATTTTTGCTCAAGGGTAGTGCTCTACCATTTGAACCACAGCTCCACATTCAGTTTTTAGATTACTAATTAAAGATAAAAGTCTCATGGAATTTTCTTCTCAGGCTGCCTTCAAACTCTTGTGCTCAGATCTCGGCCTCTTGACTAGCTGGGATCACATGCATGAGCCACCAGCTCACAACTCAAACTCTTTCTTATTCAGTTTTCCACTCATGTAAAATTATTGTATGCCTCAGAAATAAAACAACTATTGCATGTTGCACATGAATAAAATATTTACATCTAATCCCTCTCTACTGGATTTGTACCTCTACTAGATTTGTGTACTTCCTGCTTAATTGAGGGTAAGCTTGTACACATGAATAGCTTTGGGCTATTACATGTGGATGGAAGTGACTCGTTAATTTCAGGTCCAAGTTTAAAGATTACTTTGCACTTTCAACATCTCTCATTTTTCCTCTACCACAGGAATGCAAACATGCAAGCTAAATCCTACTCCTTTCTCCTCAAATGCCAGCATGAACAAGGTATGGAATAGAGCCCATGCTGGTGCTTGAACAACATGAACTATGAAAGAGAAATAAACCTTTATAGTTTTCAGGAAAAACAATGTATATTCATAAATCAACATAATAAATAAGTCCATTTCAACTAATATTGGAGAATGTGTCATGTCTTTAATTTTTACAACAACTTGATGAATTAGACATAACATATTATCCTCAGCAAACCGAGCACAGGGATATCACAATTGTCTAAAGTTAAATAGAGCCAATATTTAAGCCAAACTATACCTGATTCTTTAATTCAAGAAGTTGATCCAATTTCAGCAGTTGTGGGCTAAGAGTAATAAGGAGCCTAAAGATAAATCAAGGATAAGAGCTGACCGTATGAGAAATTTCTAAAGCCCAGATGTCAACATACAGTTTTTTTTTAAATTTTTTTTTACCGTCTTCTGCCAGGTTTTACACAGAAATACACGTTGTCCCTGTAAAAGGATTTGGACTGAGCACACAAGCCCAGGCAACAACTCTCAGCATGGGTGGCCACAGACTTGGGTTGTTTGTTTTACAATATGTTAGAACATTGCCAGCGAACATTTCTAAACTTCTTCTTTCCCTTTTAGTCAAACCAATTCCAAATGTTTGAAGTGCTGAATTGTGGGAAGAACTAAGAGTAACCAGAAATACAGAGTTTTTTTTTTCTTTTTTGAAACATAAACATTTTAAAGAAAAGCAAGATTCATCGCTCACTTCACTGAGGAAAAAGGAAAGGCAACTCATTACCTTATCCCAGACATCTTGTTTTAAATCCACAGTTGTTCTTAACTTATTCAAGATGTCTTTTGGTATTAGATAGATATAACTATAAAACAAGCTAAAGTTATGGGGGAAAGTAGCCTCAGAGTTACGTTAATTAGTAACGTTTATCTGTAGTAACAGGAAGTCAAGTATTTTGATTATGTTATTTGGTCTAATTTTTATTCTTTCCTTTATCTGTGCCCTTTGCCATTGTATAAATATGCCATCTTCTAACTATGCATGTATTTTACATCTTTTCCTCTTCTTTGCCCAATGGAATGTGCTTTGGACAATAGAATAAGCAAGTCCCACCATGACAACTCATACCTAAAGTTTAGGGACCCTTGTCTTCCTATTTTTTTTTCTTTTGTACTTCTTCTTCTTTCATGAGCTGAGTACACCCAGCCAAAACTGTTCATCTCAAGAGGAGGCCGAGCAACATGACAGAACATGAACCACCTCAAAAAAGCCTAGCCTACATTAACTCAACCTTGGCTAACCTTTATATTCATTAGATAAATAAACACTGATTCTTGTTTTCTTCTGAGATCTTAGTTGCTTCTTATGCAAAGACAGAGAATGGAAACATTAATCCAAGGTAGCTTCAGAAAAGGAAAAGAAGAATGTTTATTGGAAGGATAGAGAAGTAGCTCATAGAATCTCAGGATCAATGAGAGACGTGGGCCTACGACATGTAGAGAATGTAACTGGAATTGCAGCGATAAACCTATGACGGACTTCTTCCATATGAGGGTATAGTACCATGAACGTTTCTCAGCTCCCAAAGTCCTTGTGTCTGTCATTCACAGCTTCTCAGAAAAGATCACCTAGGAGCCATATTAGCAAGATTATGCAAGAAGAGCTTTCCAAACCATCCCTTCTCAGACAGTCAAATCCAAGAACAATACACTTTCAAGATACATTCGCTAGCCTGGAGGAATCACAGAAAGAAGAAAAGGCTTTAAAGAAGTTGGAAAGAACAGTTTTACTCTACCCCTGTTACTTTTTTTCAAGCCTATGAAACTAAGAAAAACCCTCTTTCCTGGGGAAAACAAAAAGAAGTAGTTGTCTGACTACACTGGTTATGTAGTTTATGGCCTGTTCTTGTGGCCCCAGGCCCAGGTCAGTCCTATGAACCTAAATAGATTAACAGTTTAGTAGACAATTTCGTAGACTTCCAGTACCAGGTAGCCTCCTTCCCACTCATACATACTTAGAAAAACCACTTGGTGGAACCAGCAGGCTTGGTAGATGGTACTGCGTGCAAACCCACCTCTAATCTTTGGTTGGGTCGACTGCTAAGAAGATTTCATTGCCACATCCTGACTGTGAGAACCTGAAAAGATGACATCATCAAATGTAGACACACTTATCCAAGGTTACAAAGATCACGAAGTATGAGAAACGCATAACCCTACCAAAGGAGGCTGAGATCTGAGGACTTAAGTTCAAAGGAAGATAACTCCAAGAGACCCGCATCTCCAATTAACCAGCAAAAGGCCAGAAACAGAATTGTGGCTCAATTGGTAGAACATAAGCAAGTGATAACATTACAAGGATGAGCTTGGGGCTCTGAGCTCAATTTCCAAAGTCCTAGTCCTAGTGTCTCTCTCTCACTCTCTTTCTCTCTCTGTCTCTGTCTCTCTGTCTCTCTCTCTCTCTCTGTCTCTCTCATTCTCTCTCTGTCTCTCTCATACACACACCCACATACACCCACCTACACCCACACACACACACCAGTATAAAATATAGGTGGAATGAGTGTAAATTCATATGTAAATGTGAAACTTTGTATGGTTTCAAATAGACTGTGATAACAATAAAGGTATGAAAAGTAAATGATTCATTCTCTACCAACGTGCCAAGAAAAAAAAGAAAAAAACAGAAGGAGAAAAGATGATCTTGAGACAAAAGAATTTGAAAGTACATTCAAAACTTTTAAGATGCAGCAAGTGGTTCTAAGAGGGAAGTTTATAACCATAAATTTCTATAACAAATGAAAATTTGAATCTCCCAAAAAGCAGCCTAGCTTTATACAGCAATAAACTCATAAAAGAACAAAATAAGTCCCAAGTTAACAGGAGGATGTTTGCAATCTCTACAAAACTTATCAGTATCTTAGCTAGCATACTTTTTAAAATGATTCAAATAAAAATAAGAGAAAACATTGCATCACATAAAAATATCATTCACATTCAACTGACATCTATATAGTATTAGAAACAGCAATCTTAAAATATGCACAGACTACAATAAACCCAAACAAATTTCTTGGAAAAGAAATCTGGGGATATCATACTTCCTGATTTCAAAGTGCGTCTCAAAGTTGTAGTATTCAAAACATGTGGCATTAGAATAGAAATGTATAGACCAATGAAGCACAATCAGTTATAAAATAAATTGGTGCATACACACATAAAACAGACAGCAATAATACCAAATGATATTAAAGAATTCAAGATATGTTCTTGATAAAACTGGGGATTCACATGCAAAAAGATGAAAGTTGATTCTATCCTGGCTCTGATGGCTCACTCCTGTTACTACTAGCTACTCAGGAGGCTAAGATCTGGGGAGGGCAGTTCAATGGCAGCCTTAGTTAATTCCATGAGATGCTTATCTCTAACAAATTGCTCAAGAAAAGCCTGAAGTGGTGCTATGGCTCAAACAGTAGTGCATTTGCCTTGAACAAAAATAAAAGAAACTCAGGAGGGGCTGGGAAGGTGGCTCAGTGGTAGAGCACTTGTCTTGCATGCATGAGGTCCTGGGTTCGATTCCTCAGCACCACATAAGCAAAAAGAAAAAAGCCGGAACTGGTGTTGTGGCTCAAGTGGTAGAGCGCTAGCCTTGAGCTGAAGAGCTGACCCAGACCCAGAGTTCAGGCCCCACGACTGGACCCACCCCCCAAAAAAAAAGAAGCTCAGGAATAGCACCCAGGATCAACAAAAAGAATTTTTAAAAAGAAAGTAAATTGACTATCGCACACAAAAAAGTAAAGTCAAAGTGAATTAAAGACTTAGAAACATATCTGAAGCCACCGATGTCTTAGGCAAACACAAGGGAAAATTCAAAAAGATAGAGAGAGCAAAATCTGCAAGTGAGGTCACATCAACCTAAAAAGTTTCTGCTATATAGCAAAGGCAACAGCTAACAAAAAGAAAAAGAAAATATGTGTGTGTGTGTATATATATATATATATATTTTATATATATATATATATCCAAGTCATGCATCTTATAAGAATTTAACTTGCAAAATATATTTTAAAATATTATTCACAAAAAATAAAACCTCTGTGAAATACTAGTCTGACCACATGCTAAGTACTTTCACAATTTCTTGGTGTTCATTCTATGAAGAATTCACCTATCATATAAGAGAATAATGGAAATTACTTTGTTAAGGCATAGAATCTAACAGATTATATTCATTATTATCACAATCATTTAATTCATTCAGTGTGGAAGAGATTTTTTTTCTTTTTACAAAATATCACCCTCAGAAAATCTAGTACAAGGTTTAGAATTTAGAATTACAATCACACTAAGAAAAAGCAGTAACACTTTTTCTTTGATTATTATGATCCATGAACTGTAGTAAAAGCTTCCCCAAATTTATTTCAATTAACCATGAGAAGAATCTAAAAAGAAGTCATTATTATCTCTATTTTTCAGAAAAAATTAAATGCTGCTGAGAGAAAGAGAGAGAGAAGGTTCAATTTGTTCTTGGCTCATTAGCCAATAATAAATGGCAAAGCCATATTCTAATATTGTATGTATTTTTCTATAAAAAGAAACCAGGTTATATTTATTTAAAATTACAGAGATACTAGTAATATAAACATTTAAAATATAGAGCTGTGGATGAAGGAGAAATGGGGATTCTACTACTTTTTATAGACCAAGTTGATCCATGAGTGAAGACACAGAGTTCACATGTTCTTATAGAGAAGAGAATCAAATGGTCACAAAGTTACAGTATATTATATTCTTTCTCTTTTTTTCCTTTTTTTTTTTTTTTTTTGGTCGTGGGGCTTGAACTCTGGGCCTGGGCGCTGTCCCTCAGCTCTTCAGCTCAAGGCAAGTGCTCTACCACTTGAGCCGCAGTGCCACTTCTTGTTTTTTGAGTGGTTTATTGGAGTTAAGAGTCTCACGGACTGTCCTGCCCAGGTTGGCTTTGAACTGCTATTCTCAGATCTCAGCTTCCTGAGTAGCTAGGATTACAGGCATGAGTCACCAGCCCCACCCCCACCCCCCGGCTAGGAAATTGTATTCTATACTGTAAACTAGGGAAGAAGTTAGCATTTCAGAGCTCATGTGTGTCTGGCAGGGAAATTACTAGAACACATCTACACCATGCTATATAAGTTGCTGATTGATATTCAGTGAAATAAACAAGTTCAGTGTTCCTTGGAGGCTCTCCCATAGAAGCAGCTTAGCCAGTCCAACCTCTGCATTCTGTTTTTACAGTTCTGTGTCTCCCACTCCAATCCAATCCCAGCTTCCCTAGACTCATGAAGGCTTTAACTCACATACATGTTATATACATATGGGCCATTTGTTCTGCAGTATATTACCCACTCATTTTACGTTTGATGTATTTATTTTTAATATTTGTCTAACTCATTTTATAAAGCACTTGTCCACACATTTCCCCCATTTAAATTCTCAGGATATTCTAGCAGAGTACATAGGAAAAATGATATTTTGCTACATATAACTGAGAAAATGATGCATAAAATAGTTTATAATGGTGTAACAATGTGTTTCTCTGACCTCATATCCTAATACATTGATCATGTCAGTAATAACCCAAGACAAGTTAACTGTCCAGGCTCTTTGACTTTGGTCCTACTGTGTCTAAAGTATTTTCCTTGACCTATTTTTTTTCCATTAAACCATAAAGCCTATTGAAATGCCTATATTCATGTCTGTGATTTCTTCAAAACATCTCTAGTCTGAAAAAAACTCGAGTACAGTTTGTCTGCATTCTTAATTTTAAGAGTTTCTATATAAAGGGAAGTATCCAGCAAATACTGTCCATAATTTACAAAGCTAACTTGACCATTCAAGTAACTTAGAATTGTTATCAACTACTTCAGAACAAAGCTATATCGTTCTACTTGTTTAGCTCCAGTGTTTTATCATAATTTTATTTCAAGCAGACCCTTTGCCAGTTTGATCTGGGAAAATCCCTCTATCCCCTGGTCTATGTAGATAAATGGAGACATAGGCCTCTTGTGAGCATTAGTTTTATGCCCTGTGGTCCTTGAACTCTAAATTCTATTTCTAAGAAAGAGATAAATAAAGAGGCTCACCAGCCTTTGCAAAGGAAAACACATCTGCATAAACATTTCATGTTTTTGCTCCGTGCCCCAGCTTGAAGGCTATTTACTCTTACAGCTGTCTGTCTTTACTTCTCTTTGCAGTGTGTTCTTGCTATTTTCACATGGCCATATCATTTGTCAGATCCCAGATTGCCATGCAGCCAGACTGACCAAAAAGTGCCTACTGCTATGTCCTTCTTTCTCTGAGAACTTTATTAAAGCTATTCCTTCATTAGGGTTGAAAAAGGTATTTATTGTAGAAGATGCCTATTTGCTACCCCCAACCCCTCCCCAAACACCACGTTATGCTTTTAAAATAAGACGTTTAGCTTATTATATTTCTACCATAATGGTGATGGATCTTGAGAAGACAACATTCAGAAGACATGGTAAAAAAAAACTGTTCCATTGGCATAATCCTTGTTGTTATGAACAGTCCCAAATCTAATTCGTTCTGAACAGTCACAATCAGGGAAAGTCAGTCAAGGGTTCTCATTGTCTTCACTGTGCAAGAGCACAAATGCAAGTTTTCTGGAAAAAAAAAAGGAAGAGATAAACATGATTGCCCTTCCATGTGAGAGCTAACTAAACACAGTAAATTTACTTCAAGTAGAACAGTTCTTTCTCCAGTCACAGCTTTTGTTGACCCTAAGTCTTTATAGACTTCAGGCTTAGATTTTTGACTAGGGAAAGACAAAGGATTCTCGTTCTTGTTCTATATCATTCACCCTATAAATGCTTTTAGCTAAAGACAGGCACGTTTATTGCACTGAACTCAATCCATACTCATTCGTGCAAAAGTTTAAAATGATGGCTATTTAATACAAAGTTATACTATTCCCGGGACACCCTACACCATCCACAGGAGGACATGTGGGTATGTTTTAAGGCACTGGAACAAAAAATAAAGGTTTCTTGGGCAGTCTCTGTAGCTTTATCTTTTGTGTGTTCTACACCTGGTCTAACATTTGGCCCTGAAATAGTTAAATCATGAACAATCACATGGCAACAGAATAATTGAAAATTTTGTTTATATCTATAACCACATACTTTGTGAATATGAAGTTAAGCAAGCTGAATTACTCAGACACATGTGTATTAACCTAGTAGTTTCACAAGTTATTTCAAATAACTTAAATTTTGATTTTTAAGAAACTACATATTTGCCTGTGTCTTTGAAGCTGCCTTATTATTTTTAAATGAATTCACTTGTTTAAGCTCAAATGGCTAGCTCTGACAACAAATACAACTTTTCTTTGCCCATTTCTTGATACTTACTTGAAGGTATTTGTTGATGTGAGTCTGAAAATCTATATTATTTTCCACTGGGATTACGAAGTTTACTGAGAGAATTTTGCTTTATTTGATTTTACCTTTCTTTGAGAACATGAGAGTTTTTACCAGTGTCTAGTAATTTTTTTCTCAATGAAATTTATGGCTTAGATAAAATGAGCTCACCCATTGGGTGCTATACAAGTAGCTTCCTGCGAATTCTCATGGCCAATTATTTTCAATGTGCCAGTAGCACATAAATCTCAAAGACTATAAAAGTGTTTCTTCTAAAGGTATGCTACACTCTATAAATTCCAAGGTTGCTAGCCTGCACCTAAAACGGTAAAAGTTCATTTTATCGTTCATCTTTTATTTTTCATCCTAAATGATTTCTTAGTGCCTGAGAATTATATTTGATAAAGAACAGCAAATCTTAAAATTTTATTTCTTTTTCAAAGTACAACCTTCTGAAGAATAAGGACTATCCAAACTTTGCTTTGAAAATGTGTTTATAGGACCTTGCCCACCCAACCTCACACCCAGTGACCCAACTTCAAATTCAATTCAAGATTGAAGTATAAAAGAAAGAAAAAAGAAAAAAGGAATGAAAGCAAAAATATATTTTTATATATCCCCAAGCAACACAAATAATTAACGTCTACCAATAATTACCCTGTGAATTTATAACTAAAAGTATCTGGGCCGGGTACCAGTGGCTCACACCTATAATCTTAGCTGAAATCTGAGGATCGTGGTTCAAAGACAGCCAGGACAGGAAAGTCTGTGAGCCTTATCTCCAATAAACCACGAGAAAATCAGAAGTAGTGCAGTGGCTCAAGTGGTAGAGCACTAGCCTTGAACTGAAGAGCTGAAGGACAGTGTTTAGACCCAGAGTTCAAGTCCCACAGCTGAGCAAAAATAAATAAATAAATAAATAAAAAGCATCTGGTTTTTAACTCTAAATAATCTGAGATATGAATACATCTTAAATCAAGGCAGTGGCAGATTTTCAGTGAAGTAGTGTTTCTTTATGTTGTCCTTAGGAAAGGACTTATTGAAAGATGATATCTACCAGACAATATTTTAATATAGGGGGGAGATGTATGCAAGTTCTACCTTTTTCCTTAAATCTGTCCATTGAATGTTACAGATAGCATATTAATAAGTCTATTGCCTTAAAAGATAATTTCATATATCCATAGATGGCATTTAACTAGAAACTATACAATTAGGAAGGAGAGAAGGAAGAAATTTTCATAAACCCTGTCCTAAAGAATAGGCTAAGCAACAACTTTCCAGTTATAAGCAACACCCAGAGGTATGATTCTGCACAGAGAATTCTACCTGAGTAGTAGATCTCATAAAAAATAGCTTATTCTTGAAAGCTCTGGTATTATTAAAAGGGAATTAAGATCATCAAACAGAATGTTGAGCAGTTATTGACTGGAAGGGCCTCAATTAAGAGCCAAACAATCTGGGTGCAGCCTTTTATGAGGAATGCAGTTGTCCCAAAATTTCTAGCATCTTACAAAGTGCAAACAGTAATAACAAATACACCACAATGTGGTAAGTAATTACCCTTGGTGAAACAGAATCTAAGTATGTATTGAAATATATACCAATTCTTTAAAAGAGGCTGTTTATTATATGATACATCATTAAAAGACATTTTGTTAGGAAATTTCCAAACTTAGGATAGGCTACAGCTGTGAGACAACTCAAGCAATCATTCTATCCTTATTTACTTTATTTCCACTTAACTATTTATGGTAACAATTAATTTCCAGTGTTCCAGTGAGGATTTTTTAAGGACTTGCTTTTTAACCATAATTTATATAGATAACTCAATAATACTTAGTTTGAAATGTATTAAAACTAAGCAATAATGGAATATATTTATGATCATTTTTAATATGCAACATTAAAAATAATTTCCAAGTAAAGGGTGTAGAAAAGTGCTCTGAAGTGTTACAGAGTTGTAGCTAAACATCAGGAAAGCAATATATTACTAGACTATAGCATTCTCTTCATATGTTTAAGTTTTTGTTTTCTTTTTTCGTGCTTTTTGTAGTGGATGGAAGAGGTGCTCAGGTGGCCATTTAAACCCAGTCATTCTGTATATGATCATTTGAGCCACTTAACCAGATGTGGAGCTTTTTCACTATTGATCACAAGAAACAGTTATGTAAGTTCTCTTTAAACATCAAGTGACTGGCTCATGAAAACAGTACATAAAGTAAAGAAAGAAAGAAAGGAAAATAGCTCTCACATCTGGCCCTATGGATCTATTCAGCTCTGTGTGGCCACACCAGTGGAAAACCCATTTGGAATCACACAGAAGAAACAATGACCTGATAAAATGCAGGGCTATTTTATTTTCTAGACACACAAATGGGTTACATCTTGGCTAATGGCATTCCTTAAAGCCAAAAAGAACTAGAAAGTTTCTGTACCAATTGGAGGAGTTACTCTGTTCACACATTCCATGCTAAGTCTATATATATGGCCACTTCATAGGTCATCAGCAACATAAAGGATTAAACACATTAAAGCTTTGCCATTTCGAGGCTATGCACATCTGCAGTCTAGTTCACATTCTAGAATGTTGCTATGGATTAAACATGTGGTAACTCCTAAATTCAAAATAAATGAAGGGGCAAAAGGGAAAAGGAGGACTAGTTTCTCAACTCTAACGGATTCCATTAAAAGCAAAGGGAATGACTTGAGTTCAACAATAGACACTTAAAACAATATAATAAAGGGATTTTCTGACTTTTAAGTTTATAATAGTACCAGTGGCAGCTGTAAAAATGAATTACACTGACTGCCCTTGAAGGGTGGTTGATATTATTCAAAATCTTGGACTTACACATCTAGGATAGAATGATATATGCCAAAATAATCTTGATTTTTTTATTTCTTTGCTGCCTCAAACAAAAGTAATTTATCCAGTCCTTTTTCTGGACAAGCATTATTCTAATCCTTAAGATAGAGAGACAAAGTGAGAGAGGGAGAGAGAGAGACAGGGAAAAAGAGAGAGAGTGAGCAATTGAAATAAATCACTTTGTGAAACATTTAAATGGAGGACATTGGATATAAAATAATGGCATTTATTACAATAAAATGCATTAAATTATCAGCAGGGACAATAAAACAAGTATAAGAGATTTCAGAAGAAAATTGAACTAGAGATAACAATAAGAATATATTTAATCTTGAAGAAAAAAATAGGACCACCAAAATGATATAGAAGATGTAGAAAGAAGGTAGAAAAAAACTCAGAAAAAATTGAGATGACTGATTTCTAATTATGAGAACTTAAAGAACACTCACAAGAAAAGGATAATAGTATCCAGCAAAAGAGAAAAGGAGACGAGGGAAGAATAGGAATGAAGGATAAGTATGTATATCAATTTGCCTAAACTAAGGGGTACTGATAAATCATTATTTTTGCACTTATCTGAAAAGTATCTCCTGAAATTATTAGCATGTTAATCAATAGACTGAATGTATGAAATTACTCTCATTAATGTGGGTGAACACAGAGGACAGTGTGGAGGACCAAACAGAATGAAAATATAGAAGAAGGCTAATTTGTTCACTCTGTTGGAACTGGGATATTTATCATCTTCTGGCCTCAAACATCAGCACCTGTGGTGCTTGGACTCTTGGCTTTTGGAATCACAGCAGGAGTTGCATCATAGCTCATCCTGGTTTCTCAAGCCTTCTCACATATATTGTAGTTTGCCACTGGTTCTCCAGCTGATGGATGACCCATGGCTCCTCAGCCTTCATAAATGCAGAAACCAACTAAAAAATAGGTTTGTTGGTTTTTTTCTGAAATCTAGTTAGGTAGGAAAGAAACAGGAAAAATATAGTGTCCTGGGAATTAAAAGAAGAATGTTTTAAAGGAGGAAATACTAACCATCTGTCAAGGCGAGAGGTGAATTGGGTATTGTAGCTCCAAGAGAAGAAGAAAATAATTTCTGCCACTTCTTTCTACCTGTGATTGGAAAGAGCCACAATGAACACCAGTCTTCCTTCCAAAGTCTACAAGCTGACAAGCCCATCTCCTCTGGAAACAATCTACCAGGAGCGGAATTAGTGTTTTACCAGATGCTTGAGCTATTCAGAATCCAATTCAGTCAGGTTGACACCTAAAATTAGCCATGAAAATATGGAAACTAATTTTTGTTGTCTGTCTTTTGCCTCTGCCAGTGTTATCTACTTTATAAGAGTTTCTTTTCAATGAAACACTTAATGAAGAATCAGTCTAGGGTATCCTTTAAATGGCTTCAACACTTAGAAGAGAGATTGTTTATGTACAAGTAAGTAAACTTATTCAGTAAATTCTCTGATATTACTTTAAACTTTTTAAAAGTTAATTCTCATTCTCAAAATAAATATCAAGGTCTTCTCCTGAAAGGACCTAGGAAGCTGATATTTTATTTGAAGTAAAGTAAAGATAAGAACACACTCAAAGACCCATGGAAACTGTGTCAAATGAATTTTCTGAAAGATTTATTAAGCAATTTATTTTTCTCCATTACTCACTTTCCCAGCATACCTCTTCATTTTACCACTAAACATATAGAAGGAAAATCCAATGTTATTTTATTCCATTGTATTTTTTTCTTAGAGATGTGTAATCAATATCTATTCAAGCCCAGAAGTGGTATTACAGAAAAAAACTGAGGTTATTTAAATTTTAACAAAATCTGGAAATATTTTCTTTAACACAGATTATAATATTCATGTGGTTTGTCTCTAAATGTGGGTTCATAGACAGGTCCGGGCTTACAGTCATGATGTATACAGAAAGTGAAATTACAGTGCAAATGCAACTCAGAATTGTTTAGACCTCACAAGTTGCTTTAACCTATATTGAACACTTTTTACATAGCCATTTCCTAAGCTAAGAGAATAGAAAACAATTCAAACTTTTCAAAGACAGTAGGAATAGAAATACACACAGATTTTATAAATTTACCATAACCATTACCCTCATCGTCATCATTAATTTTACCAACATTATCACAATTTTTTGGAATCTATTTATTGTTTGTTAGACACTATGCAATGAATATGTTAAATCCTTTTCATCTTCCCATTCTCTCTCCCTTTACATAGATGAGAAAGATAGAGCATAGAACATTGGAATAACGTGGAGAAAACCTACTGTCCTCCAAGAATGGGGCTGGATTTCCAAATCCCACACTCTGTCATGGAGTCAGTATTCTCCTTCATTATATGACATTGTTTCCAAGATAAGACTTTGAAGTCAGAAAGACCTAATTAGTTTTAAATACTGTCTTTGTCACTTTTACTATAGTAATAGGTAGAAAATATAGCCTTTCATCCCATTTATTTTGTCTGCAAAATGTGGATAAACCTCCTCAAACTCTTGAGTTGCTTTTAAAAACTGGAAGAAATTTGTTGGCAAAGGACATGTCATGGAGTCTGACACAGACAGGTTTTAATAAATTAACTACCATTTCTACCTTTGCTAAAGGCACATTTTTTCCTGATTATCATAATGACCTAGGCAAATAGACCTCCCTTTTGCAAAAACCTAAAATTAGTTCTCTAATAATTTCAAAGGCTAAATTTGTAGTCACCAGAATGATTTCCCACATCCCAGCACTCTACATTTGTGTACATATTCAGTGACTGATGCATAAACTTTATTTAAAAAACACCCTTCTTCAGTCACTGAGATGACTAATGTTGCAACTTTAAATTCAAACAAGTTGACATATTAATTTATAATTGGTCCTTTATAATTTCCCTGTGTAAAAAGTATTGCCCACAAATAAATATTAGCATTTCTCCACAACTGGAGAAACTGGAGAAAATCACAACTGGATTTTCTTACATTGCAAGGAGGGAAGACTCCTCAAGTGGAGAGAGGTTTTATCCTATTATTTATATAGAGTACAAAAGTAGAAATGGACTGGCGAATATGAGAGCAATACATTCTATTTTCAGAAAAGTTTACAATATATAATAAGAGTTTAAATAAATACAAACTAGCACTACAGTGAAACATAAACATAAAAGAGAAAACCCCTTTGTTACCTACCATGAAATGAACCACTTTGAAAGAAAAAAGTACTTGGATTTTAAAATCCTATGTGTTTAGACTCTTGCTATACATAAACATCTTCCAGAGTATATTTTAGGGGAATCATGTACTGTTTCTGAAGCTATAGTTTTGTGTGTGAAGAAGGTACAGTATGAAGTTTCCTAATGGACTGAAATGAAGGAAAAAGGAAAAAAATATCAAAGGAAAAAATAGATTAGGGCAAAAATCCTTTATCAACTCCCTGACACATTTAGAACTATTCAGAGTATCTGTTTGTTCTTTCCTTTAATTAAAAAATATATTTACCCCCAAAATACTGGAAAATGACTTGCGTATTAAATGCTCATCACTGTAGAATTTTTTAACTCTATTCCAAATGTACTAACAAGGCGCAGATATTCTTTACATAAACCAAAGGTTGTAATTTATCTAATCCTGAGTATGTTTTTGAGGCTCACTAAAAACATGCACCATTTGGAAAGTACATTTGTATCTCAGACAAAATCTTATTGAAAACATTTTCTATTAATGGCCTCAAATTGCTTGAAATTCCATGTTCATTCATAAATTGAGTATATAACTTAATGCCAAGAAAGGGTACATTCTCAAAATTAAAATGTTTCCCTTCATCAGAGCAGAGAATGATAAACTTGTTGCTGTTTCTACAAACAGGTCATGAGGAGATGCTCCCTTCCTGCCTCCAGAGTCTTTATCCACTCCTCCTCACAAACTATCCCTCTGTACATGATCATAAGAATGATCTTTGCTGTGGAAAATTTTATCAACAACCCCTAAAATCCAAAAAGACATCTCTATAAATTTAACTTATCATATTGATCTGTAGATCAAGTAGGGTATGACAATGTATATCCCTGATGATATACATTAACACTAGAGAGAACACATTTTCCAACATCTGAGCTATGGATTGGGGTGTTTCAACAAGTTTCATGGATTAAAAATTCTAGAGTCTCAAGTGGATATGAGTTAATATTCTACCTATTCTACTATTAAGAAGCTTGAAGTTTTTTTTTATAATAGCTTTTTTTCTGATTTAAGTAAGTCTAAAGTTACCCAGAATTTCATAAGTTTTCTTTCTCAACACAGCAATGGAATTAGTCTTTGGTAGAATGCTCCCAGAAAGCTACTTTATTTCCTTTCTTCCTCTTGCCTCCCGTGAGGAATGTGAAGTCTTCCAGGTATCTCCATCAAAAGTAAAGAGGAACATAATTTAATCCTCAGTTGAGGTAGACATCTTCGTTTCTGCTTCCTGCTATAATTACCTCTTTCATTTTAGTGTTCTAAAATTACTGAGTCTTTATGATAAACCACCTGAAATCATTTCTTGGCCAGATCAAATTAAGTTAAAGTCCATACAAGAAGGAAGTCGGAGAAGATTATTAGAAATTTAGAGTTCAGGAAAAAAATGCTGAAAGTCATCTAATATAACCATCAACTTGATTTATGGGTCCTTTCTGAAAACTCTTAAGCTTGTAGAAAGTTAATGCTCCTGCATCTACTCTGTTTCATGTGCCCTTACAGAGCACAAAGTTCACAGACCTACACACAATGGATTCACAATAAATATTTCTGACAATTGTTGAAATGCATAATACATAACCTTGTCAGACCTAACCTGTCAGTGCTTATGGGTGAATATAAATTATTTCCCCACTCGGTGTCCACCTTTATAAATTCTAAATGCTGCTTGTCCACTTTCAACCTGGAGAGGAAGTTCTTCCTTAGGATTTACTGGATCATGGAGGATGTACGTCAAGAACAGTAATGTTACTTTAATGCAAGAGTCTGTGTGTTAATATGATATATTTCTGCTATTAAATTTAAAAGGCTTTAGGAGAAAAGGTTTTAGTACTGGGCAGAAGACATTTTACTACATCTGGTTTGGCATTTCAAGAGATCTTCCCCTAGCAAGTCTTGCAGTACACTCTTGAAGAACTGGAGGAAAAACTGTCTTATTTTATTCTGATCTGTAGTAAATGAGAAATTTCATGTAAGGCGAAATTTGCCTTTCTCCAAGTCAACTTTTCAAGAGTCAAATGTAGAGAAATTAAGAAAGAAATGAAATTGGTAGAGTGAGCCTTAAAATGAGATACAAATGGAAATCAAAGACTGGCTTCAGGCACAATGCTTTTCTCTATAAAATCATCAGAAGAATCAAATAATACATTTATATATTAATAATTGCTGTCTGAAGAAGCAAGCCCCAGGCTATAGCTGCTAGCCTCATAACTTCTACATATGGTAAACTGAGGCATGCTTGATTTAAAAAATTATGATGCTGAGCACTGGTGGCTCACACCCATAATCCTAGCTACTAAGGAGATTGAGACCTGAGGATCATGGTTCAAAGCCAGCCTGGGCAGGAAAGTCTGTGAAACTCTTATCTCCAATAAACCACTAGAAAACCAGAAGTGGTGTAGTGGCTCAAGCTGTAGAGTGTTTGCCTTGCGCTGAGGGACAGCTCCCAGGCCCAGAGTTCAAGCCCCATTGACCGACTATGTATGTATGTATGTATGTATCTATCTATCTACCTATCTATCTATCTATCTATGAGTGATCAGTGCTCAGGCCTCTTACATTTTCAATCTCATTTAAAATCACAACACACAACACTCAGGAGAGTAACATTTAAATATCTAAGTTGCTTCAAAAACAGTATAGACTGTGTAATCCCCTGTGCCCTCCCAAAAAATAAAGAAAATGAATCTGTTTTCATTGCCATTGAGTTAATCTGTGTTTGTGAAAATGGCAGGTTCCTATATTACAACTCTTCCTGAGGTTTCTTTACAAGCTAGATGAAGGTCTCTGTTACATATTTAAATATTTGCCAGATATTTTTTTTGTTGAGAAGTAACAGAATAACTATTTATGTCATGGGTCCACTATAATAGTCATGTCTTTGTTAATTGAATGACCTTGGATACCTTCAGAAGTTCTGAGCTTCTGTTTTCTCACATTTATAATATATAGAAAAAAATGATGTTCATGTAGAGTTACTGTAATCGTTAAAGCATGTAATGCATATGGTATTTGCCATATTGATTATTTAGCATACTGATAACGCATTGCAAAGTTAGTAAACTTTCAATGAGTAACACATTTGAACTGAAAACTTTAAATATCATATGTATGTGGATCTGTTTACAACTATTCATATTGAATACTTTTGAAAGAAAATTTGCCTTGATCCTGATGCAATCATTGTACAACAGTTAATAGACATATTCCTGTGATTGCATTGGTAAAACATGAGGCATTCAAAGGTGTCTGTGCATCTAAGTTGTGGATCCAGATCCAACACTAAAGACTTTTTGTTCAGGAACTCACTTTCCTCAGTGGTAATATGAGGACAACAATATTTTCTCTACAGTCAGGATAGTTTTGAAGCAACAAATAACCCCATAAGTAAAGTCACCAAAATTTTTAACTAACACATGAAAGTTCCTAGTATTAATAAAAATTGACTAGCTAATCATTCTAATTTTGATTTATTACTTGCAAATATTTCTCGTGGCCCCAAGCCCATGGCTCACAAGACTGCTTTAAAAAATCCCTTAATCAATATATCTATTTTTGTTCAATTAGTGGATGAAGTAAGGGATTGTTGCTGTGCTACTTCTGTGTGCAGTGAAGATTGTAATGGAGATGAAACCACTGCAAAGACAGAAAATCTTTAAATATACATGATCAAAAAACGATGATATCGTCTGCACAGTCTATTATTGTGAGGTATTCAGAGAATAATCTCTTTCCTATAAATACCTATACACCTGAGTTTTGAAAACAAGAGGCCAAATATCATCACTGATTATTGTTAGTGTTAAGATTATAGAGGATTTCACTGTACACACAAAATTGTTTAGCAAGGTTTCTTTTTATAATTATTTTTTACTATGATCACAAAATAGTTTATTAAATAAATTTGAAGCCATAAATACATTTGTGAATACTTTTAATGTTTTTCTATCTTCTAGCAAAGAATAAGAATAAGAATCTATTTTGCAGGGTTTCTCTGCTGTAAGCACACTTGAAGAATATAAAACCCTAGATCTCCATTCTGCTTTGACCTATTCGGTTTTGGAAAAGAACTCTAAATACTGGGTGACATACTGGGAAACATGGTAGACAGTTGCATTTGTTCCTAGAAAATACATTGGGTCTCCATCATATTTGACCTTCTGAAAAATATTCAAGATTATAAACATCAAGTATGTGAGCTTACACTCAGAGTTTAGATAAATGAAAGTTACATCTTCTATTTGCATATATCTGAAATTAAAAAGGGCTTATTCATATATTATTACAATTAACTTTATAAGGATTCTGGGCCTTGTTCTTATAATTGAATAAAAAGGTGTATTTAAGTGGCTATGAAGTGCTCAAGCTTGAGCCAGAATCAAATCTTTATTTTTAAATCACCAAGGGATGTTCAGTAAGAAGGAAGGGAAAGTAAAAAGGAAAAGAGATAGAAAATAAGAAAGGTAGACGGTAAAGTCACATGGGGGGGGGGAAGTGAGGCACAGAAAAGAAAGGAAATATCAGAGTAGGAGAACAGAAAGTAAAGGGTACCAAGCTGCACTTCATTGGATAGACTGAAGCACCAAGCTGAACTTCATTCGATAGACTGAAGCACTGACTTCAACATTTCAACTGATTTTGTCTGTCCTCTAAATTCTTTCACACCGTTAGCAACACCACTAATGCATGGAAAAGTTATTGAAAATCAATAGAAATCAATGTGTTTCACTGACAACAATGAAATACCTTAAAAACTTATGTTAATGGCTTAACATTATTAAGAATCCCTACAATTAGATATGAGGTAGAGGACTGACCCCAGGATGTGTAAAATCCTTTCTGTCTTGAAAACACTTTTTTTAAAGTGTATCCTATAAGAAATGTTATTTCTCTGTTTCTATTGCCTTGGTTAAATGTGAGGAAGGACCAATCAGTTCAGCTCTGTGTGCTCAACACTGGGACTAAGGTGGTTTGGAATAGGTGGTATTTCCTGCGCCTTAGTTTTTTACCTTTATTTTCTGAAACTTTCTCAGGGAAAAGTAGGAAACCTCATTTCACAATTAGTTCTCTCTTGAATGTCATACTCAGGCAATAAATACAAAAAAATAAAGAATTGAATTTTTATACTGACAATGTTGAAAATTTGTCATTCTAGAAAAAGTCAGTAGTCATTTTTATATGGGTAGATTGGAGGACTTATATTTTTTTAAGTTGGCATAATACTTATTTGTGCTAAATCACATTGTCACTAAATATCTGTTGAAGAGTTGAAATCCCTTGGCTACCTTTTAACTTTTGGAAACAAAAACAAGTTGGTTGCCCTGAACTTACACTAGTTATTGCAAATAAGGGAAACCATGAAACCTATGTTTCTTTGGGCCTGGCTTACTTCACTTAATATAATTTTTTCCAAGTCTTTCCATTTCTTAACAAATGGGGCAATGCCATTCTTTCTGATGGAGGCATAGAATTCCATTGTGTATATATACCACATTTTCTTGATCCATTCTTCTACTGAGAGCCATCTGAGTTGGTTCCATATCTTAGCTATCACAAATAATGCTGCAATAAACATAGTTGTGTTGGTAGCTTTAGTATGGCCTTGTTTGTGATCATTTGGGTCAATGTCCAAAAGTGGGATTGCTGGGTCATAGGGGAGCTCTATGTGAAGTCTTTTGAGGAACCTCCATACTACTTTCCAAAGTAGTTGAACAACTTTACACTCCCACCAACAATGCAGTAGGGAACCCTTCTGGCTACATCCCCTCCAGCATATGTTGTTATTAGAGTTCTTCATTATAGCCATTCTAACTGGAGTGAAGTGGAATCTCAGTGCTATTTTGGTTTGCATTTCTTTTATGGCTAGAGAGGTTGAGCATTTCTTTCTGTGTCTATTGGCCATTCTTATTTCCTCTTCAGAGAAGTTTCTCTTTAAGTCATTTGCCCACTTATTTATTGGGCAGTTGTTTCTTTGAGGATTTGTTGTTGGGGGATTTAGTTTTTTTTTAGTTCTAAGTATATCTTGTTTTGTTTCTGGGTCTTTATTGAGAAAATTTCGGTCTGTGCCTAAGAGACCTAAGGTATCTCTTATTCCTTCCTGTAAGGTTTTCAGAGTGTCTGTTTTGACTCTGAGGTCTTTGATTCATTTGGAGTTGATTCTGGTGCAGGGTAATATGTAAAGTGAAATGAACCACAAGATAGGGTCACAAGTGGTTCTTTTCTTGCTCACTATTATTTTTAACATATTTAAAATGAACTATGTGAGTTTTTTGTTTCTCTTGCATGTGAGTCCCCTACAGGATAACCCGTTTTCAGTGTATTTGATGTCGATGCCCTGCATCTTGTATATATACTTCTCTAGTTCGGGAAGGCGAAAGGAAAAAAAAACAAAATGCTTAAATAAGAATACAGGTTGACCCATTGTAACAATGAAATGTACAAAACACTATGTTGAAAACAAACTTCACAACTTTGGTGGGGGGCCAGAAGGGAAGGTTGTTGTGGAGGTGGGAAGGAAGGGATGGTAGGGGGAAAACAAAGGAGGAGCCAACAATGCTCAGTAGGAAATGTACTCATTACCTTGCTCATGTAACTGTAACCTCTCTGTAACAGCATTTTTACAATAAAAAAAATAAAAAAAAAACAAGTTGGGCTTGTCTTTCTGTTGCCTCCCTGCTAAAATGATTTAAAAGAAAATGCATAATTTGTCACCGTCTCTCGGCAATCCAATCCTATCATGTCATCTCTCCCTTACCATATTCACCTTGCTTCAACCTGCTAATCATTTCCTGCAATCTGTTTTATTTATCATGTACAATTGGCAAATGAGATTGCTAATTAGTTTATGCATTAATTACGTTTCCATCTGTGTTCCCTTTTA
Source organism: Dipodomys ordii (assembly GCF_000151885.1). Lineage (NCBI taxonomy): Eukaryota > Metazoa > Chordata > Mammalia > Rodentia > Heteromyidae > Dipodomys > Dipodomys ordii. The sequence goes on along the minus strand of NW_012267218.1, from coordinate 14,754,862 downwards.
GAGAAGCAGGTACAGCAGTGGCAGCTCATTAAGACTAAGGATGGTCCATTGCCTTTCTCCTCCTTGGTTCTCCTCCTAGCCCGCATAGATTTTGTTGCCAGGTATATGTGGAGTAACAACACCTTGGAAGTAACTATTGTAACTATAGTAAGCCCTGGCTAAGCAGACCCAGAAGAGAGGATGCAGGCAATTGTTATGTGAAGATTGAGATTCAAATATCGAGAGGGAAATGTAAATATGCAAATAGCAAGAGGAAATATTATATAGTATATATATATATACAAAATTGTATGTTATTAGCCATAAAAAGTATGCTACTTTATTTACCATATATGTTTAAATTTTAAATATATTTGAGACTATAATTAAAGTCCAAATTTGGATATTTGGGAAAAAACAAGTAGCTACCATTTTTTTTCCATAATCTAAATGCAAGATATATTCACAGAAAATAGAACCAAATGTATGTGGGGTAGAGAATTAAAAGAGAGAGAACTGGTCTAGGTAAATTGCCATGATTGCTGACTTACACCTGTAATCCTAGCCACCCAGGAGTCTGAGATCTGAGGATTGCAGTTCAAAGCCAGCCTGGGCCTAAAACTCCTCCTGAGACTCTTATTTCCAACTAACAACCAAAATAACTGGAAGGGCACTTTAGCTCAAAGTGGGAGGGCACTAGCCTTGAGCAAAAAGCAAAAGAGCTCAGGGACAACACCTAGGCTCTGAGTTCAAGCTCCATAATTAAAAACCACGAAAAAAATTAAAAAACCAAAAGTGGTTTATAAACATTCATCAGTTATTCCATTTTAAAAAAAGATAATAGCCACCACAGGTATTGTGTTATATTGAGAAAAATGTGAGTTGCCATACAAGTTCCCATTACTGCTCTTCTATTCACACATGTGAGAGTAGTAGTTATTTAAACGTCATAAGAGCCTTCCAGAATGTTTTCTAAGTCACCTAGTTTATGATAGGTGAATAAGGAGATAGGTAGTCAGAGGCACATATATACCTACACCAGTGTGAACACTTATATATGCTAACTGTTGCTTAAATAAATGCTGTTAAAGCTGCGTCCACCAAAGACCACCATGAATAAACTCTCTGTCTGACAACTTCAAATGGCTTGGGGGAAGATGTGAAGAGCAACCACTCCTGAGGCCCTCCTAACCCATATCTACCACTCCAGAGAAGGGAAGAGAGCCTCTGGTGAGCAATATGGGCTTCTTTTGAAAGATGCCAACCTCTAAATAAGGCCAGGATCAATTCTAGACTGGCTGCTGTCTTTCAGACAGAGTTACAAGGGAGATGAATTGGTACTGAGGGCTGTAAAGAAGGTAGGACAGGTCAGCTGCTGGGTATCCCCAGGATGGAAATCGTAAGCCAGGACTAAGGCCATACTGGGTGGAATAGCAGACACTAAAGGAAAAGTTCACTAAGACATTTCCCCTTGAAACCCACATTTATGTGGCCTTGGAAGTTTCCTAGTAAACTAAAAACTGCTGCTGCCTACATCTGTATTTCTACACTTTCTCACGTCAAGCGGGGGTTATTTTGTTCTGTTTCACTCTAGCAGCTGCTCATCGATCCTTCCCTTTCAGGATTTTACTATAGAGATATAGATATAGGTGGTTATAGACATAGATAGGTGCCTAGACAGGTACAGATTTATAATACATATGTAGGAAGTATGCTACATAGATGCAATTATGATTCATAAGATGGGAAATTATGTCCTAAAACACATATTTACTTTTAATATTTAGAAATCTGAATTTACCCTTCTCAGTACATAAATCTTCTGGTTATTTTTAATGATTGTACAGTACTAAGAGTAATTTGTGTCCCACATTATATTGTCTGTTTTGCTTGCTGTTCCCATATGTGTATTTAAATAATTCTCATATACACAGATGCACACAAAATACATATACATACAGATATGTCCTTCAGCACTTTAAGATGTATTTTAAACTATAGCTTTCTATATGTAAGTTGCTAAGTGAAATTATGGTTGCATTTTAAAATTTGATTAACATTAAAAAAGATTGTATTTGCTGAGAGTTGTTTTATGCCATAGCAAGTAGTCTATCTTGGAGAATGTACATGGGCTGCTGGAAAAAATGTATATTGTACAGCTGTTATATGGACTATTATGTATAATATATACATAATGTATAAGTACATCATATAAATCTATACAATATGCTGTATGTTTTACATATTATTATTTATATCATATAAAATATATAATAAAGTGTGCATGTTAGGATTATGCAGCTCAACAAACACTGAACACAAAGATAGCCATGATATAGTAAACCTTCTTGTATGATATTTGCAGTACACAAAAAATTAAATTTAAATTTAAAAATGCACAGCTGAAAATTTGCTCTTCTATCCACTTTTATAGCTTAATGTTCTATTATAAACATTTATGATATAATCATATCATCATATGACTTTATTAAAGAAAAGATTGTAACCAATATATTCCCATGAAAAATGTAAGATATTGACCCTTCCTTCACATACTCACCATTATGAGGTTTCATAAATCCTAAAATCTGATGGATAAAATTAATATGGCATCGCTAAAATTTGCATTGGTGTAACCACTAGAAATTTCATATCTTTTATGATTATTGGAGGAGTATGTGTCTATTTTTCATTAGTCATGTGACTTTGTATTTTACTGACTAATATTCAGTTTTACAGGAGTTATTCAATACCCTTCTTATTATTGAATGAGCAGCAGAAAAATGCAAGTATTCAAGTGAAACGACTCAGGTCAAAAATGAATATTTACTTAAGTGATTTGTCATTCTCTGGCAGTAATCCAGGAACATGTTCATTGTTTGCAGTGAACTCCAGGATCAAAGTGTTGAGGGCTTCATCTCCTGCTAATTCATGGTGGAATTTCAGTTCCAACATTGCACAGTGGACTTGATGCTAATTGTCTTTCCATGACAGGAAATTGCAAAAATGAAATAGAAATATAGATTGATTTGGTAATGAACTTACATCAATTCCTTTCATTGGAGGTATCCTTTGGTGTCCAATTGTATAAACTATCAAATAGATCAAGGACATCCTGTAACAATTTCAAACCATGATTATTTTATATAAATTGTGTTTAAGAATTTTTCTCCATATTCTCAGCAAGACTTTCATTTCATTTGATCCTACCCATAGCTTTAGATTTTTTTCTTAATTTTACCTTTCTTAATTCATATCAAGCATCTAAATTACTGTGACATTGCTTAGAATGGATCCTACAAATTAGAATTAAGCGAAACCTTATTATTTTCAATGGTTAAAAAATGCTCTCATGAACTTCATGATTATGAATAATTATCATCAAATATTTTATTTTAATTCCCCGTCTGATTTTCAACACTCATCTAAATAATCAACTTTTAATGTAGAAAGCACTATTTTCAATTATATATTAAGTAACATTTCCCTTTAACTTATGATTGAAATGCTTTAAATTTGGCATACTTTTATCAGAATTTGCCCATTATAAAAATATTCAAAAATAAACTCATTATTTTTGAACTCAATATGTCTGCCATCTCCACGTGTAGATACATGCAATTTCCTTCTATGTTTTCTATGTCTCTACACTGATCTTGACACTGATCTCTCTCAATAAATTTTATATAATTCATTTAACCTTGAGGATAACTAGATGTCAAAGAAATTTTTACTGATCACTGATAAGGTGGGTGAATATCAGAAAAAAGGGGGGGGTAATGTATATACTCCCAGATATCCTATACCTCTTTTTTTTTTTTTTTGCCAGTTCTGGTGTTGGAATTCAGGGCTTGGGCACAGTCCCTACACTTCTTTTGTTCAAAGCTAGCACTTTACCACTTGAGCCACAGTACCACTTTTGAATTTTTCTGTTGATGTACTGAGAAATCAAACCCAGAGCTTTATGCATGTTAGGCAAGCACTCTACTACTAAGCCACATTCTAAGCCCATCCTATATTCATTATGAGAAGTTATTAATCTAGGAATAATTAAACGTTATATATGAGAACATCCAGGTACCTATTATATATGATAAATTAGTACAGTTGGCCCAAAACAGGAAAAGTTGTCTATAAAGTGATAGATCTATAGGAACTCATATTTCTCCTGGGTTGGATCTTGAGTACAACAAAGTATTCAAGGCTCATTTACTAGTAGATGAGCTGTGGAGTATCAGAATTACAACCAAATAGTCAACACTATGGTCTTACAGGAAAAAAAATGTTGCTGAAGTTTAGGAAACGTGAGTTCAAAGCAAAGACTTGTATCCTCAGCTATGTGACATTAAGAAACTTTTAAACATTTTTAATCTCAGATTTTGTGTGAAATATAGAGAAGATTGATAACACATGTGTGGGTACAGAGCTCTCATGCATTGCTGGTAAGAGCATAAATTAGCATAACTACTTTAGAAAACTATTTGGCAAGTTCTACTAAATCTGAATATATGCAGATCCTCGGAACGAGTAATTTTTCTCATAGCTATAGACTCCGAATGAATGGTTTGCTGTGTTCAACAAAGCATGGGTGTTATAAACAAGAAAGTTTTTGCTTGCTTTATTAATAAAAGTTCAAAGTAGAAGCAGGCAATAATCAAAGTGTGGTAGATTCCTACAATCGAGTACAACATAATAATGAAAGAAATAAGCTGTGCTCGAGCTACAGTATGTCAAATCATAGAATGACCTCATGAACCCATTGGAAGATTCCAGTTGTATGTATTACATGCTGTATGAATCTACTGATGTAAAGTTAAAAAAAAGATCAGAAATGGAATGTCAGGAGTTGCAAATCAGAAGTGTAAATTGTCCATCTTCCTGCCTAAAGCCTAAGTATTCCTTTGAGATTCCAGTCACAATCTGCTACCTGCTTTGGATCTGTCTGAACACATAAATGTCCTCATTTTGTCAAAGACCATTCAACTACCCTTGTGATCATGCATATTTCAGACTGCATACTATACTTCAATAAAATTTACATTATCATTATTTATATATCTTGCCTGGCTATGGGTAGAGAGCAAATAGCTACTGTTATTATTTTTTTTATGTCTTTCCTAATAAGATATAGAAAAGGATAGGATTTGTTTAAAAAAAAAAGTTTTTCAGATCAGTATTCTTGGCCACTAATCCTAGAGAAATATTTTTTCAGAAAAGGTTATGTTCACACTAAAACCCATATGAAATACTTATAGTATTGTTTCTCTTATAATGGCCTCTAAGTGCAAGTACTGTAAATGACCCAGAATTTTCAGAGAATAAACAAGTAAATGAACAGGGGTATTCCCATGCCATGAAATACTATTTTGATATAAAAAGGCAAGAACTATTATTACATGAATAAATTTACCTTTTTCTTTTTGTCTTTGTTTCTCTAGTGGTTAACTAGAGATAATAATCTTATGGGCTTTCCAACATGGGCTGGATTTGAACTGTGATCCTCAGACCTCAGCCTTGTGAGTAGTCAGGATTACCAGTAGAAGTTACTATTACCTGTCTTTTACCTGAATCTTTAGGCATATCTATGCTAAATGAATGTTTTTAAACCTATTAGAAAGTCACAGAACATTTCATTCTTGAAATGACAATACAAAGAAAAGGGCTCTGATCACATAAAATAATGTTTATTGAAATGAACTCCAAAAAATGGAAACAAGAGGTTTTTTTCTTTTTGTTGTTTTTGTTTTCTTTTCTTTTTGCCTTGTCTGATTGTTTATCTATAATGTGGGCACAGAAATGGAGGGACAAAAAGAGAACAAGGACAACAGCAGTACTCATTAGATATAGTTGAAATTAACTATATAACTTGTGGATAGGGACAGGAAGGAAAAATGTGGAAGAGAGTAAGGAAAGGGATAACATTGTCCAAAAAAAGGCAAGTCTTCTTTACCTGACTCATGACACTGTAACCTATCTGAACATCACCTTCACAATAACAGTAAAAATGTTTAAAAAATAGAAAATAAATGGGATATTGCTCTAGTTTTTTGGCAAAGCAAAAATGTCTCACTCAGAAGTGTCATCTTATGCAGGGTAGTTCTTTATTAAGAAATATTTTAGATATTTATGTTTGGAAATCTACAAGTGGTGTTTCTTCTCAAGCTTTCATTTCTTCTTTTTTAATACATTAAGACTATTGAGTCTGGGGCTGGAAAGGTGGCTCAGTGGTAGAGTGCTTGCCTTGCATGCCTGAGGCCCTGGGTTTGATTCCTCAGCACCACATAAGCAAAAAGAAAAAAAGCCGGAAGTGGCGCTGTGGCTCAAGTGGTAGAGTGCTAGCCTTGAGCTGAAGAGCTGAGGGACAGCGCCCAGGCCCAGAGTTCAGGCCCCACGACGGGACCCAAAAAAAAAAAAAAAAGACTATTGAGTCCTCAGTTCATTTATATAAAAATATTTTTTCTTAGCTTCTAATTGCTTTTGATAATATTTATTGAATTATAACAGTCTTAATTTTTATACAGGATAAGTTATGGAAGTTTTATTTTGTGAATTCTGGTTACACAGGTATTCCTTACTTTCAACTGGATAAGTTCCTTTTTCTTTTCTTCTAATTCCTTTTGTTTCATTTATGACATTTTGCATGAAACATTTATATTTGTTTGCAATTTGTAAAACTGTTAATTAAAGCAATCACCAATTTTCAGAGTATTACTTTTACAAATTAATCTCTCATTTTCCTTCTGCTTTTTTCTTGCTAGAGTGTTATGCAATAAGGTTATGATTTTGTTTATTTTTTGAACCAATTATTGGGTACATCTCTGAAGTTTTTTGCGCTTTTATATTTTATTATAAATATATATCTTACGATAGTTTATTGAGTAATTTGCATGTTTAAAAGATCTCTACAATAATGAGTCATAAATTCATATTGTCAAGTTCAGGAAAAATATTGCTGTTTAATAATGAGTCATAAATTCATATTTTCATGTTCAGAAAAATCACACTATGATTTTTACTAGATTTGCATAAAATCTAAAATGGGAAAAAATGGTTTATCATATTCAGTTTTCCCATCTGTGGAGTTGATATGTCTCTCCATTTTTAAATTTTGTTTCACATCTCTGGGAAAAATTATTCAGATTAGCTCAAAAAAGCTCTTGTGATTTCTTCCTAGCATTTCATTTTAGCTCAAAATATTAATTGTGTTTTTGCCATTTTCTTTTCAAAACTTGATTTTTGATATTTCTCATATTTATTTTTCTGTATAATACTTTCACTATTTATACAGTTCATCATTCCAATGGCTCCATCTTCATGGATTTCACAGGAAGAAATTCTGGCCATATACAATTAATGATAATTATGCATTTCCCTGATATTACCCATAACTATTAATTCCATTCACAAGTGTATTAGATTTTTTTTTATTGTGAAAATACTGTACAGAGGGGTTACAATTACATGGGCAAGATAGTAGTACATTTCTTATCAAGCATTGTAGCCTCCTCCTTTGTTTACCCTTCCCATCCCTTCCCAGCCTCCCCCCACCCAATCCTCCCCCCCCCAAGTTGTAAAGTTCGTTTTCGACATGACAACTTGTACTTATCATTGTTGCAACAGGTCTACCTGTATCCTTATTTAGAAAGACACACACCCCAAAAAAATAATTAGTATCCTTTGTCTGATTTTCATGGGTTTGCTGATCTCAAATGAGAAATAATCATGTATAGTGATTTTAGCAACTGTACAAAATGTTTCTATATTCTTATCTGTTCTTGAAATACATCATCAGTAGGAATTCAGTGTAAAGCTTGAAAGAACAATGTGCTAAAATTTGCTTCATCTAGTAATATCAAAGGGTTACCAGTTCTTAAGTCACATTTTAGCTGACTTGGGAACCTTTGGACTCTTGGTCTGCATATGGTAATTCTCCCTGTTTAGCTTCTGTACCACATTCAAGGTTATACTCCTTATCACCTTCTTCAGAAATCCTTCATCAATTTTCTACTTCTCTCATTCACTCCAAATCTAGGGTCTTGCTACATGATCTGAAATACCTTACAAATAGATCTAACTAAGCAATGCAAAACTCTGAACACGTTTATCCTCCTGCTTCTAAACTACAACTTCTTCCATATTATGGTACTTTATGTTACTAAATTCCATATTTTGGGGATTACCACAGTATATGACAAACATTTTCAAATTGCATCTTAGTGAAAATTTAATCCTAATACTGATGTGAGAATTGTAGTGATGAATCATTGTTACTAGGTTCTATGCGCTATATCTCCATGATGCATTTCAGTCAATTATAACTCATGCTGAGGTACACAGTTTGTATTCTAAGTTCTTAAACTTTTAAGAGAAATTTCAACTAGTTTTACAGTGACCATATGGTGGACAAGAAAAATGAAGAAATCCTCATAAATTCAGAAAAGCAGACATTATGATCTTGATTTTTGTAGGTATCTAAACTGGCTCAGGAGTTTTATGTGAAATAAGGAATTGAGAGTTGAACCCAGGAGTTTACTGAATTCAAAGCAAAGGCCTATATATAACTCCTGTGTCCCATAAACTTCTACTGTAACAGAACAAAGGAATAACGACTGAGGTTATTCTTCACCAAATGACTATTCAAGCTTCACTCTATAACCTATTTCAGAGATGACCATTCTAGACTAACATATAGAGAAAATCCTCAGCAAATCATAATAGAAGGACATTCACAGTAAGTATATCTCTTGATACTGGATATAAATCATCATCTACTAGGATCCAAGACTTTTTAAATACAAAATATCCGTAAATTAACCCATTTATAAATTCGACACTCCAACTTTCATTCATGAGTCTACACAACTGGCTCAGAGAATTGAAAATAAATTCTCCATTTAAAATATTTCTCTTCTTGCTGGGGTATGGGTGGTACGTACTTGTCACCTGAGCATCTGTGCTATTCAGAAGGCTGAGATCTGAGGATCAAAGACAGCCCCCGCAGGAAAGTCTATGAGCACTCATCTCCCATTGGTAGAGCATTAGCTTTAAATGAAAGCTCTAAAAGGCTCTGTGTTTAAGCTTTGGTAGTGGCACACACACACACACACACACACACACACACACACACAAATCCATTTTCAATTTAAACAGACATGATTTTGTTTCAAAATACCCAATTTAAAATATTTTTCAACATCTAAAACCTAAAAAGAAAAAAATGACTTTAATTAAAATCTTTCAGGAACCTAGTTTCACCAGTGAGAGATTGCAGAATTCTCACAGCACCATTCACAAACACCACATGCACTTGTCAGGGTCCTACCATGTCTTGTGTCCCTACCTCAGCAACTAATCTGTTTACAGGTTAAATTACTAACTGGGGTGATGATTTTTGTCAATTGATCTTCATCTTTTGATGTATTCTTAATTTAATCTCATTCCTCTACTGTATCCTCATTTAAGAACAGGTTAGATGTTCTACCAACCGGTAGATAAGCTTTAAAAATCCTGAAATATGTTTGTTTTTCAAAATCGTGTTTGATCATTTTTATTTCTATGTGTATGCCTATTTAATAGCAATTCCTCACCTTTCAGAGTCTAGGACAGAACTCTGTTAAAATTGTAAATCTCTGCTCAGGATTTATCCTATCAAAAAAGGAGAAGAAGTAGAAAAGAAACAACAACAAAAACCACAAGCCTAAGAAGGCTGTGCAGAATCACATTATCTGATCTGCTTTGCCTGTTACCTTGGATTTGCTAACTTTCTGCACTCTGACTATACCAAAGCCAGTGTCTCACATAAATATTCCCCTTGGCCAGGTGAGGAATTCTCATGGCAACAAAAAGATTTGTCATGTTTCATCAGAGTCGTGTTCAGTCCTAGCCAGCTTTGTCTCTCTTACTGGAACTAAGTGATATTTTATCTTGGGAAAACCTAGGCTCAAGGAATACAGAATATGATTAAATGTGAACACTACAATCCTGTCCTTCCTAAAAGGGCTTTTTCCCATGGTGCTGGAGGAAAACAAGATGTCAGGTGCTAGGCAGCCGTGTTCGTCAGATCATACAAAACTGTGGTGAGAACAGTAAAACATGCAAAGGGCTAACTCCAAAAAAAAAAAAAAAACGTGACAAAGTTTTCAGACAGTGAATTAGTCTGTAAAGGACTTCCTTCCCTCTCCCTTCCCCACCCCTCCAGCTCTTCTTGCTGCCTGTGTGTGCTTCTCTTGTTTTCTGTCACTGCTGATCAGTTCTGTCCATGTGCTAGAGAGAACATGGGTGCTGTGAGAACATGCATACAAATTCAGCTTCTTTTCTCCTATGTCCTGTTTCTTTCGAGGAAAAGCTCTCAGGCCATACTTATTTCTTGATCTCCTTTTTCTTAAATTAACACATATTAATTGTACAGAAGAGTTATGATGCCCTTTTCAAACAGGTAGCTATGTACTTACATCAAATTTCTCCCTTCTGTTGCATTTTTGTGCACCCACTTTTAAATGAATTTCATTTTAATAAGCTTTGTTTTTCTATTTCATGCATAGACATAAAATGTGTTTTTAAATCATATTTAGCCTTTTACCCTTTCCTTTCACACCATCACTGGTTCCAAGCCCTAAGGAGTTCCTCAGACCTCATATCACAGCTAGGTCATTCTTTTTGTTTGTTTGTTTTGTTTGCTTGTATGTTTTCAGCTCTAGATGCTGCATATGAGAAATAATATATGATTTTTTTCTTATCCTCCTGACATATTTATCTTTGTGTAGTTTTCAGTTCCATCTATTTTCTTAAATTTGCCATAAATTCGTTCTTCTTTAGGGCTAAATAATATTCTGTTGTATATGCATACTACACTTTCTTTATCCATTCATCAGTTGAAAGCTCCCAAATCTGATTCCCAGATATGATTAGTATGAGTAGTGCTATCTTGAGCTCTTTTTAAAAATCAATTGCTGCTTTGGGACAGTAAACTTGGAGCTAGGTAAGAAGAATTAAATACCTTGGACAGGGGCAAGTGTCATGGATAGAGCTATCAGGTAGATAAAAACCAAATAAATCAACACAGCGAGATTAACGCACTATCAATTCACATAGACCTAGAAAACTCTGATGAAACACAATTTCTCTAGAGGAATCAGTACATGCTCAGTCTGTTAGCACACCCATCTTCATTCAGGAGCACAATTAGTGTTTGTTTTCAGATGACTTCATTTTCAGAATGAAGCACTCAGAATGAAGCACCAGCTTCAGTCATTAGCAGAAATATTTAATAACATTTATCAACAGTTATAACAGAATAAACCTCAGCTTTTTTCCAGTTTTTACTTCACAGTGTGTTTTTCACAAGCTGGAGGTTGAGGCTTAAGATGGAGAGCATTTTTATTAAAACCTGTGTGCTTAATCTTTGCTAAACATTCATTTACTGGAGGCTGGAGGAAAATGCATGCAAATAAATCAAGTTTCCACACAGAAACATAGCCCTTTCAAATTAACAAATGCTTAATCAGAACATGAAACTGTTGTTGAGAGCTAAAGGCTTTGGCTAAATTTGGTAAACAGAGAAGATGACTAAGTACTAGAAAGTTTGATTCCTAGAAGGTTTGATTCCTACATCCCAGAGTTTCTGTTAAGTGGCAAGTCTAGATGAGAGACAAAAGTGGTTGAGAAAATCAGAAAGGAAACGCTGAAGAGTGCTCAGCATAACTGTTTTGGACTGATTCATTTTGTAATTGCTGTTGTTTTCTGTTTTGGTTTTTGTTTTGTTTTGTTTCTGTTAAAGGGGACATTGTCAAAGGAAGTTCCAATAAGACTTTGCTGAAAGTTGCCAAAGTTTGTATTTAAGAAATAGAGTTTGTATTTAAGAAATAGAGAAGAGATACTACTTGTGCTCATAGTTTCAAAAATATCTAGGAAACATTAGCCAAATGGACTGGGGGTGGATTACTTTATTTTGACAGTTGGTAACAGTTTATCAAGAGGATGTAATCATAAAAAAGCTTAGACATGAATCCTAATCCCGTTCCTAATGTAAGAAATTACACATCCTTTAAACTATTGCCCTATTAAACACATGCTAACACATAATAGACAAATACATTAATTTCATTAGCTTTTATCTTGTGCCACATCCTAATACTAGATACTCTTGAGGTTTTTAAAAGTAAGAGTTGGGTAGAGATAAAGCGGAATAAGATGTGTGAAGCAAGCATTAATGAGAAATTTTCACTGGGAAATTTTCATATTTACCCCATTGTAGTGAAATGGAATGAAAGAGAAAACCTCCCCAGGTGATGTGATATTCATCTTAAAAGAGGAATAGAAAATTATTATATTTTAAAGCACAGAAGGCTATTTTTAAGTTGGTGATATTAAGACATCTATTCCAGAAAGAGACTGGCTTATATAGGGAATATAGAAATGACTAGTGTGGATAAAACTGGAGTCTGAATGTGTGGGTGGTGGTGGATATGATTGGTCGGAAGCCAGAATGCAACATCCCAAAATGTGTGACTATAAGAAACCAGAACTACCCAAAATATACCTATTCACCATGAGGATTATTTTGAGCTCATTATTTTAAGAAAGTGCAGATACATGAGAAGCTCCGAAAATTCAGTAGAAGTTACAATTTTGCAAAAGAAATTTACATTAATAAAGAAAGTCAGGTACAATGTGGCTCATGCTTATAATTCATGAGCTATTTGGGAGACTGAGTTCTGAGGATCCTGGTTTGAATACGACTTAAGCAGGAAAGTCATTAAGACTCTTATCTCCACTAAAGTACCAAAAAAAGCTGGAAGTGAAACTGTGGCTTAAGTGGCAGAGAGTTAGCCTTGAGAAAAAGTCTCAGAGAAGGCACATAGGCCCTGAGTTCAAGCCCCAGAATGGCAGGCATAGGGAAAACAAACAGACATTTTTGTTTTTAAAGGAAATGTCCATTTTTAAGGTCTCCTTCTATATTCCAGGGAAGAATGACTAAATCACTAGGCTCTAGACGAAGGAGAAGACAGAGAGATAATATACATAATTAAGTTCACTCTTATTACTCTACTTCCCTATGACCACCCTCCCAACAGCCTTATTTCCAAAGACAATAATGAGACATAAGGTAAATTGAAAATCACCTCTATGAAATTTATTTGTTTTTCTTTGTGTCTAAAAATCTAAGCATGGTGTAGCATGCTTTTTACTTCTACTTTTTATTTTATTTTTTCTGATTCCACTGTCTTTGATTATAGGGCTCTATCCCAACTAAGAAGCATGGAGAATAGAAGAATAGTTACAAAGACTAATCAATGGCTAGCCTATGAAGGTGTTAACTGCTACAATTAAGAAGTGATAATCCATATTTTTAATGAAAGGAATAGACATTGTTTTTTCCTCACAGTTCTTGGAAGGCAAATATAACTTCAGTTACTAAGGAAAATAATGCTTATGGGAAAAGGAAATAAAACATCGTAAAAGAACCAAGAGGTAAACATGACAAATCAATAAAAGTTGGATTTCACCAAGACAAGACGCATAAGGACCTCAATCATCTTCCCAAAGAGCTGTCATTCTCAGGGTTCACTAAAAATTTAAAATCATGTCAGTCAGTCGGAATTCATAAAAACAAAAATAGAACAAAACAAAGAAAAAACCCTATTCATCCAGCATTTTTGTGAGACTTATAAATAATCAAGTGACACTATCAACTGACCAGAGAATTCTCTCCAATCACTGATTACCTCAGACTGGCTGTTGGCATGCATTACCATGTATCAGCATCATCAGAAAGGGTATTAGCACAAATCGCTGGTCTGAACTCTAGAATTTCTCGTTAGTTAGATCTGGATTGCAGCCATAAAAAGTTTTTTTTTTCTTAATAGATAGCCAGATGGTATAGATGCTGCTAGTTTGGGGATTGCATTTTCAGAAAATATAAATTAAAAGAAAAAACATATATACCAAAATATAAACAAGAAAATTTTCAGGTAGGGCAAAGGAATGACATTGTCACATTCATAAAAAAAATGGAAAGACTTCGAAAAAAATTCTATTAAGTGAAGCAAGCCAGACCCAAAGAAACATAGGCTGCATGCTTTCCTTTATTTGTAGTAACTAGAGTATGTCTAGGATATTCTTAATAGAGAATCACAGAATCTTGATAGCTATGTGCATATGACTATATAAGATGATGTTTATTGAAATAAACTCCAAGAAATGGAAATGAGAGGGTTTTATTCTTTTTTGTGTACTGTGTACAGTTATTTCTATTCTTTCTTTCTTTCTCTCCTCTCCCTCTTTCTCTTTCTTTCTTTCCTTTTCTTTCTTTCTTTCTTTCTTTCTTTCTTTCTTTCTTTCTTTCTTTCTTTCTTTCTTTCTTTCTTCCTTCCTTCCTTCCTTCCTTTTTGTTCCTTTGATTTGTATATAAGTTTATGTGATTTGGGGAAGGGAAGAGAAGTCACAGAAACAGTAGGACAAAGGGTGAACCAAGTCAAAGATACTCACTAACACTATGTTGGAAATGAACTTTTCAAGTGGGGGGGAGGGAGGAGAGGAAGGGGAGGGGAGAGACCTTACCAATATAACTATAACCTCTTTGTATATCACCTTTACAATAAAACGTTTAAAGACAGAAAGCTTTCAGGACAATCTTCATAGACTTTATACTACAATGAATGAATTTATAAAACAGCAAAAATATTCAGAGTTAGAGGGTTTGTTAAGAGAAACAATTAGGGGCTGGGGGTTTAGCCCAGCGGAAGCGCGCCCGCCTGGGGCGCGCAAGGCCGTGGGTTCGGTTCTCAGCCCTAGTTTAAAAAAAAAAAAAAAAGAGAAACACGTAGCTATGACTAAACAATATATCATTATTCAAGAATGATATTGTATTATAGAAAGGGAAAATAGTCAAGAAAATATGAGAGAAACTATGAAACCTTGGAAATTAAAACCTGTTCATTTATGTGCGCATAAGGTATTTTTCATATTGGTGCAAGTTATACAGTAAGATTGATAGGATATTTCAGCAGGAGAAGAACAAAAGACAAACATTTGACATCATAATCACTAGCTTATTAGCAAATATAAGAATTATTTTGATTGATCACATGTTGCCCTTAAGGAGAAACTATGTAGCTGGATTTATTGTTTGTCTCATTAGGGACACAGGAAGACCTGAGCTAACAAGAAAAGACCTCTCCGACCTTAACTAGCCTTCTATCTAAAAAGAAATCTAAAGAGAAGATAATAGAGGACACAAACTAAATACAAACTGACAGTAAATAGCCACGAAGAAGAGGACAAAGCCACATGAAATAGGGAACCGGGCTCCTTGAAGAAAGAGCAATAGGACCAGAAGGAGAAATAGAAGATAGGAGAAGGAGAAGGATTAAAATAAATCCTCTTGGGTGAGATTTAAGGTTCTTGTGGCACTTCAAATTATGTTAGCTTTACTTGCACACAGGATTGAATTTAGCTGCCAGAAAAATGAATCCACTATTTCTTTCCTTTTTTTTTCAAAATAGCATTAAATTTACTTCAACAGGCTGTCTGAGCTACTCCGTTTTGTTATGAGCTGATGAAAATCCATCATCAGCCAATGACAGAGCCTGCCTTTCCCTCTCTCCAATTTAAGGCCTGAGTACAAGCAGCTGCCTTATTCCTGTCAGAAGTCAGGCATGTCAATGGCACGTCTTCCTCTCCTAAGATTGAAAGTTGGCCCCTTTCCCTACATCTCAGAATCACCATCAGGAAACCTGCTCTCTTATCACCTTTCTGAGTGAAGAGTCATCCATTCCATCAGAGACATGCAGTAATATACCCCGGAGCCAGACATACTGGGGCTCTGATCTCATCTGTCCCCACAGGCTAATCAGAGTTAGACTTGACCTGATTTGGCTGAAAGGCCATGGGAAGAGCAGATTATTGCCTATGACTCATTACCTGAACTGTGCTTTTCCTCCTATGTAATCAGACGTCAGCAGGATTTTCTGAATATGCTACATCCTTCTGCCTGCCACCTGTATCCATTCTGTAAGGAAAGTGTAGTCTGTAGACTCTGGAGCAAAATGAAGTGATTTGCCCATCTGCCATAGAAATATGGGATAATGTATTCAGTCAAGGATTGAACCCTAACCTTGGCTTCACAATATAAGTCCATGAATGGAGGAGAAGAGGATCCAGAAAAAATTTAGAAAGATACCCCAGGTAATTCTGACACAAGTCCATTATAACTATTGCTGTCCAATCCAGAAAAGTATGGACTGCTATGCCTGCAGGTGGTATCTGGTAACACGATTTCTGTGGGTGGTGTCACATCTTTGGTGTATCCAATTCTGTCCTAAGTAACAGCCAGTTGGAATAACGAATCATTTTACTTGGGTGGATTATTGCAAGGAGAATACCTTAAGAATGACAAGGATTTCCAAGTCTCGGACAGAACAGATAGCACAATAAAGATATTCATTCTTACATCTAAAGATTATTTGTGAATTGTGTCCTATGTGTTTACAACCAGTTTTAATTTTAGTTTTTAATTCTTGAAATGTTTTTGACCATTTGCTATTTGAAGAAGGTTTCCACTAGTATTACAAACCTAGAAGAAAACTAGTGGACCTAGGCACTCATTTCCACAGAACAGAACATTGGGAGAAAGAACACAGTTATTTCATCATGTGAAAACCTTACCAGCTCACCTTAATCAAAAAGTCAAAGGTGAATTATCTAGCTTTCCAATCCAGAAAATTATACCCCTTGCTTATTTTTGTCAATCTGGAAAAGTTACTCTATTAGAACTCTATTTTCTCATCTTTGTACAGAGTTATCTGAATACTTTTTGGTTCTACTTTTACATAATTTGTATTGAGTATAATGACTTCATTTGAATTATCTGAATCCGTACTAAAAATTGTTGGTATTCAACCATTTATAAATAGTATATGGCTAGTCAGTAGGTGCTAGTTTTTATTGTAGTGATAATACTTTCTATATATAATGGCTTGGTGAAGAAACAATGGAGTTTAAAGAAACATGAACTGATATTAAATCTTTGATATCAATAGCTTCTCAGTATCAAAGATGTTAGGAATTGTCCGAAATCCTTCATAGAGAGTGAAGAATGACATAGAACAGTTGCTTATTCTCACTTTGTTCTCCATATTTTAAAAACAGCAAAAACAGCAAATAACAAAACACATGTGCTCAAGAGAATAATTTTAGATATTTGAATAGATGGTACTTGAGCTTTGTAAGTGCTATCTTTGGCTCAGCTACCTTAAGAATATTCTCTAGGAGGTAATACTTGAATAAATGCTGAGCAATAAGAAGGTGATAACCATGCAAATGAAAGTCTTTGGTGCCTACAACTCACAAAGCTTTTTTATCATTGGAATAGCGACCTTTGAGTAAAGTGAGCTGGTGAGGTTTTCACATGATGAAATAACTATGTTCCTTCACCCAATGTTCTATCCTGGGGGAATGAGTGACTAGGTCCACTAGATTTCTTCTAGGTTTGTAATATTAGTGGAAACATTCTTCAAATAGCAAATGCACAGAAACATTTCAAGAACTAAAAACTAAAATTAAAATTGGTTGTAAGCACATAGGACACAATTCACAAATAGTATTTGGACGTAAGAATGAATATCTTTATTGTGCTATCTGCTCTGTGTGAGACATGGAAATCCTTGTCATTCTTAAGGATTTCTCCTTGCATCCCATCCACACAAGTAAAAGGATATGTTCTTCCAACTGGGTGCTTATCTAAGACAGAATTGGATAAACCAAAAATGTGACACCAGCCATAGAAATCGTGCTACCAGATACCACCTGCGGGCATAGCAGAAATCAGGTCAGAGGGACACTGAACATATAACTGAGTCACCTTATATAAGCCAATATCTAACCACAGATGTTCCTTATCTGAACTTTTCTCATTCCAATTAGTTCAGATAGTCCTAAAACATTTTGAATAGCTCTTTTATTCCCCATTAGCTACTAAATTCAGTAATTTTAAAGGTACTGTGTTAGATTGATGTCTGAGACACTGAGTGCCTCACAACACCCAGAGGAATTGTTAAAGCAGATAGCTGGATGGCAAGCCAGACAGTCTGATTCAATGGTCCCAGGACAGGACCCCAAAATTATATTAATGGCAAGTTTCCAAGTGATGTTGATGCGGCTACTACAAGGACTACTTTGGGGCAGCTATTATCCTAGATCAGTACCTCTTCTCTTAAGTCCAATTATTTACAAACAAAAAAATCCATTCCCATTCCAACTGTATTCTTTCATGAATTTTAATCTTCAGTATGAATATATGGTGTGGGGTGTGTGTGTGTGTGTGTGTGATATTAAAGGGTGGTAAAAACTGAATAGTTTAACCTTAAAATCAGACAACTATTGGAGCAAATCCAATGTCTGAATTCACTGGAGGATTAGTTGGGGACTTTGTTGCACCTGCTTTGCTTTTTGAATCTTTCTAATACTCACTACTACCATGCTCTTCATTTCTCAAAAGTATTACATTCAAAAATGCATCCTTACAAACTGAATGCATGAGAATGTGCACCTCAGTCTCTTAACTAGAAAATAAAAAGGTGATCACCATTTGAGTTTGTGATGACAGTGTGCGTGTGTTCGATGATTTATTGATTGCTTAAACCAACCCTGAATTGTTACAGCCCTGAAAGTCAGCAATTCCTTCGGATCAAATGCTCCATAAAGTCACCTTCACAAATAATCCCAGTTTGTGTCGAAATGGACTGATTCAGAATTCTAAATAGTGGCATTGTTTTCACTTGTATTCAATTTTTCAACAAAAATAAATAAATTCCGAATGTTTCCACTGCTGAACTGAAAATTTTCCAAGACTTGACTTATTTCCAATAAGCCATTTAAAAATATGGAAAAACTGTTGAATAGGATATTTAACAAATAGATTTTTTTTCATTCAGAGCTATTTCAATATTGAAAACAATTCTTGGTGCATTTTTACATTTGTAATTGCCTCCCCTTTAGATAGATAAGTAGGTAGATAGGTTGGAAGATAGGTCCACTTTTTAATTGTATTCCTACTTATACTTAGCCTTTCAAAGATATTGAAAATTCTAGTAACTTTCTGTTAAAATTCTATTTTATAGGTTAGCTCAAGTGAACTCTGTGTGATCAAGAACTTCCCTGAAGAAGTAGCTCACCTCTGCTGCTTCAGCCTTCTCTCCTCCCTCCCCCCACCCCCGGAAGTATGTGTCACCTCTGTCACTACTTGGCTCAGGAGACTGTGGTAATTAACTCATAAACGATGCCCATGTGGCATTGCTGCTCTGCTTGGAGACAGTCCTATTTGTTCATTATGCTGGTCTGAGCAGAGTTAAAAAAGACCACCAATTTTGCATCAAAACCAAACCTAATTGTTTGTGTTTCTTCGTATTCCCTCCTGCGATTCTCTGTAACTGGGGTTCCATGTGTACACACTGAATGATTTGAACAGTCAGGGGGCTGGTCATTGTACACATCTCATCAGGCAATGTAGGGGGCAAATAGGTCAGCAGTAAGAGCACAAGAAACATAGAATCACAGATTATATGGGGAGCTTCAGGAAAATTGAGTATGGTTTTCTCCTATGCCACTAAAGGTACACCACCCTTTGGATTGTCTTTGGGCACCTGGCTCAGAGTTGGGTGAGAATAACACAGTACAAGCAAGCAAGCACCTCAGTGAATATGTTGTATTTGAGAATGATACCTACATTTCGCTCCCAATTGAACATATTTGAAGCACAGTTCTCTTCTTTAGAAAGGCATTTGCCATGAACTTGAGGGTTTTTAAGAAGAAAAGCTCAGATGATTTATTTGTCTTTTTACCATCTGTTCTGATACACCTTCATGTATTTCAGCAAAGTATTTATACCTCATCCTGTGCATACTGTCTCATATTAATTTTTCAGAAAACTCCTCAGATGGTCAATTTAAACTTGAAAGTGGACTTCAGGGGAAAATTAGGTAACTCTACTCTAAATCCTAATAATTATGGTAAATGTTGTAAAATTGAGAAAGTGCAATGTTCTCAAAAACTGCATTCAATAAAATTCTGAGGGAAGGAAAATACTGTATCTTCCCCTCAAAAAGTGTTCTTTTATTGTGATCTTTAAAACATTGCTAGAGTGATATCCTGTAATCTAAGATTCATATGTCAAAAGAAGCATGAATACTATTGTTAGACATTGATTGCAGCAGAAAGAAAATTGAATGTGTTGTATTCAAGTATTCATTAAGGCTAATTTTTGAAAAGTATCCTATTTGACAAAATTTTTATCAGTTGAAGTTGACTAGAATATATAACAATTATTGATATAAACCACCTGATTTAACAATTTTTTACCTATGATAATCCACATCAAAAAACGCAACAGTAAAGGTAGTATATACTAGAATTAAATCTGAGTTGGGCCAGAAATCAGCCAATATTTCATTTCTAAATTGGTTGTAGTAATAATGACTTTAAGTTCATTTACTTATGTTGAAAATTTAATTTAATACATTATTTGGAATGTTGGAGCTAGGTATATTAGTGCAAATCTACCAATGTTACTATTTTATCACCTAGAAAATACATATTCTGATAAACTTTACATTTAGATATCCCTTACATGTATAATATTGTTTTGCTCACAATTGTCTCCACCTTAAAACTTTGCCTGACATAACAGTAAGTAATACTGGTAATCTCTGGTGACTTAGTGGTAAATGGAGTAGCAAGATTTAGTCTTCCAAGATAACTGAAGAATTCAAAATTGACCTAATTGTGAGACTACATAAACCTTAATGCCCTAAATTTGTTTAACATCTTGATGACTTTGAAAGTATAATATTGAATCTAATTGCTTCACCAAATAAAATCATCTGTACATTATTGTCTCAGTGATTATATTTTCCAAGAAATTAAATAGATGCAGAAATTTATATGTGGATGACTTTTCAACTATGACCTAAAACTTCTCTCCCTGACTCTCTGTGTTCATTTTCCCAGCTCAATTCTTCTCTTCAGTGTAATCTTAGGTAAGACACTAGTTAAATACATTACCTGAAATACTAAAATGGAAATCTTGACTAGACCAGGAACTAGACAGTCAAAACTGTTGTTACAAGGAAAATGGGACCAGACCACCAAGTGTCCACGCTGCTCATGAAGGGTAAATTTATGTGGTTTCTCAAATTCATACCTAAAAGATTATACATGAATGAAAACGTTCATTCTGTAACTGCTACGTATTTGGGGAAGCAATTGTTATACATGTGTATTAGTTATAGATTCATAACACATTTTAACTTGAAATGAATGTGGTTTTCTTATTGAGCCCCTCAGCATCATGACAGAGGTGACAAGGTTGGGCTCTATCAGATCGCCTAATTCACCTCTGGTTTCATCTGATTTCCTTTCTCACAGGCTCTGGCTTTCCATCTCCTCTTCTGAAAAGATGGCCTGTCTCCTATTCTCACTCAATTTTCCAGGATATAAAACTAGAGAGGAGAGGCATCCATCCATGCATGCATGCATACATGCACATACTTACATATACATACATAACTATGGCATTCGACTCTGTGTGAGTGAGCAGTATTTAGAGAAAAGAAATTCCTTTGTGCTGGGGACAATGATTATAGGTATGTCCATAATACTGCATATGAGTATGTTTGTTTTGTCACAATAAACACCCCTCCTTAAGGCATAGTAACTAAAATATACATTTCATATATATATACATATTATAGGTATGAAAACTTCCATTACCATGTCAATCCACATGAAATTCAAACACAAGCCACCATGTCTGGTTCATGTTACTTGGGGATTGTTTTCAGCAATTACACAAAATATATTAATTATCTTACCAAATCATGTATAGTGAAGGCTCTTCTTCTCAAAATCCCTTAGCACTTTTCTTTTCTCCGGCCAGTGCTAATTTGTACACTGGCGTTTGTTTATTTCATATTCTTTAAAAGAAGGATTAAATTAGGAAACATGAAAATCACTGCCTTGGTTCATTTTAACGTTTTATAACATCACTGTAAATTATAGAAATGAACATCTGTCATTTTATTTCCTTAATCAAAAGGTTGGTGTGTACTGTAAAGCCCTTCAGTCTAAAATCCAACAGTATAAAGTTTATACATGTGCGAGATAAGTACACTTATTTCCAAAAATCACTTCAATTGCTTTTCTGTTCTGACTGTAATGTTAGTAATAAAGAGAATTGGACAATTATTTGCCTCACCCTGATGAGGCAAATACATCCCTGACAAGTATTACCTTTGGGACCCCAGAAGTTGGCCAAATGAGTTATGTTTGGTATTTTATTTGGACTAGAATAACACCAATGCCTTTTTTCATTTGGGCCATTTGTGTGACTCCAAGATGAAATTGTTCAAATGCATCACCATTCTTTGTTGGGCCAATTGACTTAGAAACTGCCAGGCATGAATTAGGCTATAGTTTCACAAGATAGTACATCATGTCTGAAGATTAGGAGTGTTTCTGTGACCTGTGATCACTGAAACTATCTCTAGCCATGAAGGATCTAATCAATAGGAACAATTCCTATTTTATTCATGTGGTGTAGTTAAATGCATTATCTCAGCAAACTGAGGCCATTAGGAACTATGAGAAGTTGGAGAACACAACTTCTAGAGAACAGAGGATGAACTTGTCACTTCTAGATACATTTAAGCTTCAATTATTACATCCCTGATGATGCCTGTCTTCTTGTTTTTCTTCTGTGAATATTAGACACTATAGTTAGCTCATGTCTATGGAACAGGAAGGTTGAAATTTGATCCCTCTCACTTCTACCCCTCCTTCACTGTCCTTTCCTTTATATCATTCCAAGGGGAAGCGGGAAACTTCAGTAACACCGTGTTTCAATTATTTTTATTTTAGACCACATGGGCAGAGACTGTTCACCTCTGTTCAACAGGATGTTACTGTGTCTCCTTAGTAGGGGTCCACTGCTCTTCAAAGAAAAAGAAGTGTATTCTTTTGAGTCTTAAAAAAAAAGTGTCAGCCACACACATGCACCTCACAGGGGTTCTTGTCTGGAGGAGAACCATTGAATGAAGCTTGCTTTCTGGTTATATTCTTCATGTAAAAGAGCAAAATATATTGCTTAATGTGAGATCTAACAGCTCATACTTATAATGTGATAAAAATCTGTGGGTCCTTTAGCCCCATATCTGAACCTCATGAGCTTAGAGTTAATTTTAAATTAAGAATTATTCACAGAACATGGATTGCATGTTATTTAATATCCCAAAGAAATGATAGCAGGGGAATTATAAAAGACCAATACTTGTACAATACAGCAGGTGACTATTCATGTGAATGAGAATAAACAATCTCATACCAACTCAAAGCAAGATTTCTGTTAAATTAGTTAATGGTAGGTCAGATTCTGCCCACATATAACACATAAAAGCTTTTGAGTATTTAGACATTTTGGGGTTCTAAAACTGCAAGTAAATGAATCCATATTCATATATTTAAGGTATATTATAGGTATTTAGTAACTGTGGAAATGATTGATTGATTCAAAGAGCTCTCCCAGACAGGGGAAAAACAAGGAGGATAAAACATTTGTTGACTTAATAAGATATCTATAGTTTCAAGGAGACTTTGTGAGGGAAATTTTCCCAAATGTAGTATTTACTTTGCTATCCCAATTAGTAGTGTGTAGATCATTGGGAACAAGACTTTCTTGTTTTTCAGTTATGGACTCAATTAACTCCTATATCTGATTATTTTTCTTTAGTATTATTTTTGTAACAATTAAACAAAAGGCTATATCTTCACCCAACCAAACAAGATTTGTAGGGAGATGTATACTTGAGTGCAGAAATAGCAAATGCTATTTCTTTTGAAGAGAATTTTCCCAGTGTTTAGTTAAAAGAACATATGCTTGATTTACAAAGTCTGAAATTTTGTCATATCTTCTGAAGTTCTTTTAGGTGAACTGCATAATTAAAGGACTCTGAGTTACTTATTTATTTTGTATTGTAACATATTCAGTTTATGGAGTAAGGGGTTTCCTTATGCATACAGAGTATTTTGAACATATTCACCAACTTTATTAAAGATTGTTATATTTTGGAAGTTTATTCTATTGTGACAGAAGCGAGAAAAAGAAAGAATATTATTAGAATATAACCATATGATGGAACAATTTTTACACTATCTTAACCTTGAGGGATTACTTTAAGCTATGAGATTACCAAATGTCTACCTGAAAAAGAGCATCATTCTCTACTCTACTTATCCATTAGGTGAATTATCTCAGGACTATCTAATCTCTTGGATTTCTCAGAACATTTTTTTAACAACACATCTGGTATCAGGACAGTTATTCATATAGATACCTCCCATGATCAAAAGGACACTAAAAATAATCTAACAGCCTTGCTAAATACAAATGCTCCTAAATTTGGTTTAAAATGCATGCCTTACTTCAACATTAGTGTTATATAACATATTGAACACTTGTGGCTTATATGATTGTATTAAACTCTATTTCTAAATTATAACAAAAGAATAGATTGGGTAATTTTAATATGTTCTGTCAGTCTATGTCTCCCTTCCCTCACCCTCTTAGGCAAATAATCTTGTCTTTATTCCTAAGATCTTTCTACTTGTAACATTTACCAAAGTTATGAACCAAAACATTGATTTCCCTATTGAAAACAAGGCCTTTAGAACTCTAAGTCTGTGAATAAGTTCAGTGTGACAGAAATGAACACTCCAAAAATGTTTGCATTTTAGGGCCACGTGAAAAGGCTTTTACTTTCCTACCAGCTAGCATGTCTCAGCATCTTCATAGTCAGCCAAATTAACACAAGTGTAAAAGCTATGTGCCCATCTCTGAGGCTGTTTATTAAGGAGGAGAGTAGAAGAGAAAGAAGTGTTGGAAGATGTTAAGAAAGAGTTGTTCTGATCTGACAGCACAGAGAATTTTTTTCCCATTTGAATGAAAAAAAAGATTAGCCAAACAGACTGATGGTTCTGCTTTTATATATAAGCCTTACATATATGTTTATTAGAATGATAAACGAATAAGACATTCAATGGCAGCTGAAAGGCCAGTAGCATAGGGATTTCTTTCTTCTCAAGAAGAAAAATTATTTTGGCTCCCCGAATGCCAGTAGATGGCTTCAATCACTGAATCCATATTTCATCATTAAAACTGCAAAATGAACCCATTGGCTAAACTTCTTGGCTCCCAGAAATACATCCATTTACTTCTAAACAGATTAATCCCCTTACCTGAAGTGGGAGACAGATAGATTAGCTGTAAGGAATTTACCATCACAACCAACAGAATGAAGCCTTGTCCAAAAGAAGGGAGTTTCCCCAACATGGACTCAACATGGAAGTAGTCCAGACCTCAACACTCCACACTTGACTGTAGGAGAATTTGCAGACAAGTCCTGGCTAGTACTACCTACCATCCCATTAGCTTCTGTGGTAAAAGAGCAACACTATCCTAATTCTTCACAGATCCCAGAATGTTTTCATGAATACCAGAGCCAATAATGCACCCAAGGCAATGATCTAACCTAGCAAAAGAGCAACTCTTTCTTCCAAGAGAGGGATGCCTTCTCTTTTTATAAAAGTGACTAAATAATAATAATAACCAAACATTCCAGGCTTCCCAATAATCACACACTTTTACACATGGATGGTGTGATAAGTTGGTGATACACTGACAATGTTCTACTGCTCAAAATCAGGATAGTTTGTAAAATATCTATGAGGTAACCACAGCTGAGTTAGTAGCTCTGTGGTAGAGCACTTGCCTAGTGTATATAAGGCCCTGAGTATAATACACACACACACACACACACACACACACACACACACAAGAGAACAGAGAGAGAGTTCACAATCAGAAAACAACATAAAGGGCTAAACAAGACAATTCTAAACAGAAATGGATCCTAAACAGATATCTTTCAGTTTAAGTCATCATTTAAAAAGAGGAAACTCATGTGATTTTTTTTGTTTGTTTCTTTGGTATGGTCTTCCCCCGACGGTATATCCCTTGATGTCACTGTATTTGATTTTGGTGTTGTGTATACATTTATTTGAACTAAGGAATGGAAGGGGAACAACAGAAGGTGAGACAAAGGACACGGGGGGAGCCAATGCCACAGTGATACTCACAAGACAACATGTTGGAAATGATCTGTACAACTTGGAGGTGAGGGTGGGGGGAAAGTGGGAGAAAAAGAGGGAAGGAGTAACAAGTTCGACAAGAAATATACGTATTACCTTACTTATGTAACTGTCACCTCTCTGTATATCACCTTGACAATAAAAAAGGAGGAAACTAAGTCTGTAAACATTTACAGACTAAACTGTATCCAGAGACTGTCTTCTGCTTTACTGCTGATGCTTTGGTATGATATCCATTGGTTCTTTCTAACCTTTCCACCTTATTCCAGAGTGTGGGAATGGGAGTTCCAGTACCATTGTCATGAATAAATCAAGTAATCAGAGCACCAGGGAGAAGAAAACAATATTCACAGTCAGGGAAAATGCAAAGGTAGCTCCCTCCAGGCTGTAAATAAATGAGAGAAAACTAGAATAGGATGATTTTTCCCCTCAGACACAGCAGGGAAGTTATCTAAGAGGAAGTCAAAGGTATGCAAATGTGATTGGGTGCTGAATGCAAAGGACTTTCAAAGAGGCTGAGCAGGAGGACCTACTGGTGGCTGGGGTCTTAATGAACTCCTGGTGGATTTCACCCAGGTACAAGGAAGGTAGAATATTCTTGCTGATCTGACAATTTCCGGGCCTATTAAGTATTAGCCATGTTCCCTAAGCAGAAAGCAGAGACAAAAAAATTGCCTCCATTGGAAGATACATTGCTCTTTCCTTTTGCAGATTCTCCTTGCAAGTCCATTTCCCTTAGTTCCAATTTATTACCAGTAACAGTCTACAGTAGAACGCAGGGCTAGTTTCCCGTGTCATCTTTTCTGAGAGGAGAACAGGCTCTAAATGAGTGCTTTCATGGTTAATAAGGGGTTCTGCGGCTCATTAACTGGAATGTGACTGGAATGCCTTTAAACTAGATGGGACTTTCCATACTGTCACTAGTTCTTCCTAAGCAGAGTGATTTGGTTGTTCCTCTCCTAATCTGGGAATATTTGCCATGGCTAGAAGTCTCTCACAGAATCCAAATCAGAAAGGTGGATACAAATGATCCTTAGCAGTAGAGGTAGGCTATTATAATACATTCTACCAAGCCCAGGATGGCTCCTCACAACGAAGAACTGCCCCTTAATTGTCAAGACTGCCTAGGTGAGTCTAAAGGCGACTCACGGCTCACTGTTTAAATCAGATGCCAAAATGCTTCAATCTTGAACTCAGGACCTGGAGACTCTCTCATAGTTTTTTTTTCCCTCTCTCTCTCAAGACTAGTATACTACCACTTGAACCCTAGCTCTAACTTCTGGCTTTTTGGTGGTTAGTTGGAGATAAGAGTTACTCAGATTTGTCATCCTGGGCTAACATGATCCTTAGATCTTAGCTTCCTGAGTAGCTAGAATGAACAGGCATTAGCCATTGGAACTCTTCTTCTAGTGCTCCTTTATACAGTAATTTGAATCCT
The DNA here is from genome assembly GCF_000151885.1 of Dipodomys ordii. Classification (NCBI taxonomy): domain Eukaryota; kingdom Metazoa; phylum Chordata; class Mammalia; order Rodentia; family Heteromyidae; genus Dipodomys; species Dipodomys ordii. Next base: position 14,727,249 of record NW_012267218.1, on the reverse strand, counting down.
ATGTTCTTTGTCAATTATTAATATTGGTTCCGATTTTCCATTTATAATTCTTTTTTTTTACAAATAATAAAGTTCATTCTCTTAATTAAAGCATTTCTGAGAAAAAGAAGATTCATTTGCCTTAAAAATGATGCAAGGGCTGTTAGATGACTGAGTTATACACTATATCAAGGCTGATCTTTCATGACCATTGAATGAAAAGGAACACAGAACTGATTATGGGATAATTTACGGGCTTGGATCAAGAAATGTATTTCAAAAAATAGGCTGATCTTTTCTCAAACTTAAAAAAAATGAATTGAGAAAAGTAAAAGTCCCTATCTCCAAACAATAATTACTGACTCACTTAATTCTCTAAGTTTTTCCCACTGAAACTCTCATAAGGCATCGGCTCACTCCCTATCTCTTCTTCTCAGGCTTTCTATGTAGAGAAGATAAATATACAACCAGTTTCCGACCTCAGAAATTACCCTTTCTCCTTGGCCTGCCTGGACCCAAGCCCTGTCTGCATCATCACTTGTTCAAAGAAGATTCTGTCTTCACAAAATGATGCTATTAGAATGTTCTGAAGATTTTAGTTGCTGATCAAAATTTCCTGGGTTTGGGTGACCTTGCACTACCTATTACATCAAAATACATATATACCTAAAAAGTTTCCCCTCTTCAAAAGTCAGGAACATCACAGTAGAGCACATTTGAGTACTCTCATCTCTTTCTTAGCCTCAATGATCCAGGGCTCTCCCAGATATGGACTTGTTGAATTAAAGGGAGTGATTTTTCTTTTATTTTCTGAGCTTATTATCCCTTAGAATTCTCTATCCTTCTCACATAAAAGATGGTAAGTGACCTATATTTTAACCTAATTTCATCTTTTATACAAACATTGATCATCCACCTAAAAATCTACTGATTACATTTTTTCCAGTTGTCTCTAATTAGTGTGCAACAAGAGTTTTCTTTGTGTTTTAAAGAGTAGCATTCATAGGTACTGAATTTCCTAGTGATTTTTATTTTTTAAAAGTTCTGTATAATTGAATTAATATGTGCCTGACCCAGTGTCTGCCTATTAGCCCAAATTCCATGACATACATAAGCACTATTATTGGGTAACTCAAATCAACTAACTTACAGGTCTTATGAACCCAGGAAAGACAAATATTTTCTAATGATTTTCTATTATCATCCAAACATGGAGTTAAAGTGGATGTCTGTATTGATGTGTTATTTCTAAAGTGGGATTAAATGCTGCAGAGTATAATCGTTTTTTTAAAAAGTCTTGTTCTTTTTTAAGTTAGCTAACTATCAAATCCATCTCAGAACTAGAACTCTAATTAATTGTTTAGTTCTGTACTTGGTCAGAAGACTCAACTACACTACAGATGCATTTTAATAAATTGTATCCAGTCATTTCCCTCCCACTGAAATCATAATTAATCTATACTCATGCCAGCTACTTTTTTAAGGCAAATACCCTGCATAGTAGTCTTTTTACACTCTCTATATATTCTTTTCTTGTGGACCATTGCAATTCTAACTCCTAGTCATAGCAGCATCCAAATTATCTTCTAGAAGAATTACTCTAAATGTCCTATTAGATGATGTATCCTCAGAGGACAAGACTGATATATGTTAAAATATAAATCTTTAATGTAGAATACAATTTTCAACAAATATTTGGAGCACAGTTAAATAGTTCATGAAATGACTTACCCTAGAAAAATAAATAATGCTAATTATACTGAACTTCTTATTTCCAGTGTATAACATTGCTTATTTACAAAATTAAAACATTAAATGATAATAGTGCATTATTATCTTTTTTTAATTTCTAATGTTAATGGTACATGGTCAATATTCAGGTTCTAACTCCAGAATGTCATTCCTCTAATTGTAATTTCCTAGCTCTTCTATTCCTTACATCCAATGTGTAGTGGACCTATTAGGCACAGGAAGCCAGGGGCTATGGTGTGTTTCTGTTCAAGTGTGAATTCTACATGTAAAGAGATTTTTATTAGACAAAATATGTATGGGTAACTTCTTTACCAAAAAATATGTATCTAGGATTCCTATATATACTAAGGGAGATAATGTAGCTAAAGGTCAGAAAAACAAAGGGCACAAAATAAATTCTAAAAGTCTTAACTAGTGAAATATTCTAAACAATTTTACCACAGATTTATAACCAACAATTACTACGTAGTTTCCACATTTAAACAGTAAATCCCATGAGGAAGCATTGTCTCGGATCTCTTCCCTTTTACTCTGCTTTATATTAAATATTTCTTCCTTCATCCAAATTCTTACTGAGTTTATCTACATTGGCTACTTTTTAGTGCCGAGAATACCAAGAAATGATGGCAAAATCAAGAAGTTCAGGGGATAAAAAGTAAAATCATTGTTTTATTATTATAAAACTAGTTAAGGCTGGAAGATGTTTCATGTATGTTAGTTATTTTGGTATAGCTGTGACCAAAATTCCTAAGTACAATTTAGAAGCAGTTCATATATATATATGTGTATATATATATATATATATATAGAGAGAGAGAGAGAGAGAGAGAGAGAGAGACACACACACACACATACACACACACACACACACACACACATACACATACATAGGGGATTGTTTGCCTCCTGTTTGTAGGGGTTGATTGGTTCCATGTACTTGGTCAGAATAACATTGCAGTGGGAGAATATGAGATAGAGTTTCTTTCTCTCATGGGAGACAGGAAGCAGACACTGACAGGAAGGATTCATGGACAAGACACAACCCCAAAACACAACTCGCAGTTTTTGTTTCCTACTTTCCTGAGCTTCACAAAGGAGCACCTCCAAATTGTGAACAAGTCTCCACAGCACATGATCTTAGGAGAGCAACAATGATACACATCTAAATTCTGACATAGCTGAACCTAAGTTCCTTTAATACCCAATTGCTACGTTGGTTTTCAGGAAAATCCTCTAGAATCCACTCCAGGGTGTGTGAAATGGGGTTTGCAAGAATAAACATTCCAAGAAGCCAACTCTGTGGGTCAGTGACTTGGGATGGCTCATAGCTATAGCTGCAAAATAGAAGGTTGGATTTTTTGTGTGTGTGTTTTGTTTTGTTTTTTCTTTTTGAAAACAAAACTAGTGTCTTAGTATTGGCTTGTGTGTACAGTAGTTAGGGAGCCTTTGCTGAGCACCAATTGGAATAACAATTCCATTTTTTGTATAATTGATTTAACTTCCTATATTTTCCCTCTATGCCTTTTATCTTTGGGTTTGGTTTGTTTGTTTTTGCATTTTCAAGCTACTCCTCTAATTCTCTCCTTTGTGTTAAAACACAATTTATATATGCTTAAATATTTACATATTTAGATTCACAACTGTGTGTTTGAAAAATAGCAATGATAATTGCATACATTTAGGTAAGAGTAATTATGCAAAAAGCATATTTATAAGTATTTTGTACAATGCATTAATTTAGTTAATCTTCACAATAAACACATATTGATGGGTAGTATAATTATGTACTTTAAACATATAGATAAGCTGAGGCTCAGAAAGAGTTAGAAACTGACCCAAATCACTCAGCAATTAATTTGGTTCATGTATAGTGGATATATACATATATATATATATATATATATAAATATTAGTACAAAAATCTGTCCTTAAACATTTTCTATCATTAGTAAGTATAATCATTACATAGTTGGCTTTATTTAAAGATATTATTTCCTTTATATTCATAATTTAGAACTATCATATTTAGTGGCTACCTGAATATTTAAAAGAACTCAAATCTCAGTACATAATGAATCCATTGTCATAAATTTACCTTCCTTCCTTTTTTCCTTCCTGCCTTTCTTTTTCTCAGTTTTGTGCATTATCTAATCAAATTTATGACATCTTAATTTAGTTAATTATTCAATGTTTGAGTTTTTAAAGGGGCACATGGACAGACCTTGGAATCAGATATCCACATTAAATTACTAAGTTAGATCAGTTACTAGAATGGTCTAACCTTTCATAATTATTTCACCATTGAACATGATAGTTATCCTCTGTTTACAGAATTGTATAGTAAAAATATCTGATCATATATAATATATTGTATGTAATTAAATATTTATATATATATTATAATATATAATGTTTAATATATAATAATCTCTAGAAAAATATAAGATCTATGTATGAGATATATACTATATAAATATAAATATTTCTATTAATATAAAAACTGCAAAACTATTTAATTCAATTTTTACATACATACACACAATCAAACTATTAGACTTATCAAGGAAAATGAAATGGTCCCTTTCTAAGCAAAAAGTATTCACTACCAAGTTAGTATTGGGACTGGAGACAGAGAATGGAAGGGTGTGGTAAAATTGTGGCTTATATGGAATGTATTAAATTTTATTCAAGAATTTAGCAAATTTGCATTTTGACATAAGTAGCAGCTTTTGCTGAATAAATACGTTGATATGCATCAATTGTTACATTGGCAATTCATAGAAGAGACTAGAATCTTAGAGTTAAAACTAATACCTTTTCTATTATATGAAACAATGCTGTATTACTGCCAAATTAGTTACTTTTGTCCAAGGAAATAATTGCTAAGCAGCTGTAGCTTAAAGAAAATGTAAGCCACAGAGGTAGGCACATATTAACTGAATAGCTTGCCATTTCTTTTTTCAGTGAGTAATTGCAGGTTTTTATTGGCTTAATTTTCATCTGTTTGAGAACTCTTCCCCTTTCTTTTTGCTTGGTTTGTTTGTTTTAAAGACCAGCACCACAGGGAAAGCAGCAACACACAACTTTTCTGAAAAGTCTTTTGTGTCTGTTCATCTTGGCCAAAGAATTAATCCCAGACCTGACTGTTTATATGACAAGGTTGATATCTGATTCTGTCACTCAAAGGAATATAGGAAACTTTTCCTTGACATCAATAATTCTTGTTTCCCCCAGCTGGAAGTAAGATACAAATTCTATTCTGAATTCTATTTCTTTTTAAGAAGAATGGTTATCTAGGATAATTTGAAATTCATGTATTATTACCTCTTATTATTTATTTGAAAAAAATCTCTAAAACCAAGTAGATTTAAACTCAAAGTTTCTGAGTCTAGTCTTATATATTTAACCATTGAAATTCCACACTTTTTTGCCTGTCCTGTGGATATTTTACTTCTCTTGCTTTTCTTCTTTCTCCTGTTCCTGATCTTTGTGTTATTTTAAACCCATTTTCCTTAAAACAAGATCAATTTTAACAAAAGTATCGTGATCACTTCTGAAGAAAGTAATGTATGTGATTAAGCAACTATAATTTTATCCTGTAATAACACGAGGTAAGGCCTTCCTTCATTAGTCACTTTTATAAACATAAAAATAAGGTTCAAATCCTGCCTAATTTTACTGTCTTAAATTCATGAATTCTACATGTGAACCTGAAGCTAAGCTGAAAAAATACCCAACAAAATTTATTTTAAAAGAAAATGCTAGCAGACACAAGGCTTGGAACTATGAATATCCAGTCTTATCTCTTGTCTCTTCATAAAACTCATTCCTTTTATCTTACCTAAGCCAAAGCCTCAGGACATTTTGTGAAAAGTAATGGAAAAAGACTTTTTAAAGCATGAAAATGTTACATACAGTTAAAAAAACCCAGTTTTAAAAAGTGTCCAGAGTATAGGCTCTCTCTTTCTCTGTCTCTCTCTCATATAAAAGGGCTAATAGAATTATAGAGATTTTACTTATTACTTTTATGATATATATTTTATTTCTCCACATTAAAAGATTTTATTCATTTATTATAGTTGCTAGCTTCTTTTCAGAATGTAAGATCTTTGAGTGTACATATTAATCTATTGGTCATAGATTATGATAATCAATCAAAAATAATTGTGTAGGAAATGGAACTATAGCTCCATGGCCAGCTTTGAATGATACAGATTTGCAAGAGCCCAAAGCCCTGAGTTCAAGCCCCATAATGGCACATGGGCGCGTGCGCGCGCGCACAGACACACACACACACACACACACACAAATCGTGTAATGAATGAAATTTTTTACGAGTCAGGGAGCATTCAGATGAAGAAGAGAATATGGGGGTTCGTCTCTACAACAAGGACAATGCGCTTTGGAACTGAACTCAGAATATAATACAAGCCAACACCTAAACTGGATAAAATGGCTTTATCAGCTCTAATCTGGTGGGTAAAGCCTAGAAGTAAGGTGGCCTATTCCAATTAGCTATGCTTATTTTTTTTTACTATTTGCATTGGGCTTTACTTATTTAAGCACCTAAAATAAGGATATCAAATTGCAGTCGCATAGACTTTTTTTTCACAGTCCAGAACAGATATTTTTAAATAACTGCTCCATGATTTCTAATAAATCCATGTATATTTTAAAAGCTGTTGACAATTGCTCTCTACATTTTATTCCAGCCTCTCTGTGCCCTTAATCAATTTGTGGGTATGAATGTGTGGAAGATAGGGGTGGCAGTAAGTATTAAACATTTGCCCCTCAATAGGAGGCCAAGAGACATTTTATCTAGGCAGCACAGCCTTGGCTACATATTTACATCTCCTTTACTTCTACTGTATGCTCTCAGGTTTTCTCCTGCTTTTGTTACTCCTGCTTGCCTACGTTACTCATTCTTGACAAGCAGATCCTCAAGTTTCTTGTCTATGCCCTGAGCAAGTGACATAGACTTGATGTCTGCTTACCATTTGACCAGAAATAGTTCGTTATGCAAACTTAATCATTCTAAAAAAAATACTCTTTTTCCAAAAAAAATGCACAATTCTAACCAGAGACTGCTCAGTCTGTTAGGCCTGTAGTGGGGTCTGCTTTGTCTCCTGGCTTTAGAAGCTTGACCATGCATGGTACTCATGAGGAAGTAGCTTTCATACCACACCTTGCAGGGAGCATTTTCACAGAGCCAAGGGGAGGGCTTGCAGACTAGAGAATGAGGGGAATAAGGAAGGTTAACGAACAAAGATCCATTAGCCTGGGAATGTGACACCTGGGGGACAATTAAATAATGACCAACAATTATGCCAAAGGTTCTGTTAGCTAGCATCCGAAGGCCACAAATTACAAACAGCTGCTTTTAATTTCTAGTGAGGGCAGAAATTTTGGATCTGAGCACCAATTATAACACAGGAGATCAGAGGTAGGCATAAGAAGAATTCATTGATGGGACTGTAATGGTTTCAACGTAAACAGAAAATGTGGAGGAAAGGTTTTGTAACCTCCCATCTTACATTTCCTTTGAAATAATTTGAATATTAAGACCTGAAAGATTTATTTTCAACAGGCCAATAGCAATAACTTTCAATGTCATCTGATGTCCAGTTGAGAAGAACAAAAACTCAAACTAACACGGCTATTGTGTCCTTTAATTCCTTCCTCATCTAAACACACCTTCCTTATCTTGCTAACTAGCTTTCCTACTTCTAGTAACTGATTTTTTTTTTGGGGGGGGAAGTAAGATCAAAAGAACTATATAAGGTATCTCTCATTGGCAACAAAGAGAAGCTTGTATTGTCAAATACTAACTTAAAGGGAAAATATCAGGCTCTTTTTTTAAACTTTCATTTATTTCAAATATTTCCTCCACGCAAAACACTGTGCTGTACATACAAAAAACCAAAACCTATCAAATTGTGTTACTGCAAAAAAAAAGTGTATTTATTACCTGACATGTAAATGTGATCTCTCTCTACATCACCTTTACAATAACAATAAAAACTTGTTACCGTTTAATTACATTGATTTCAGTATTTTACTGTCATTGTATTTTATTCTCTATATTTATAAGTATATGTTAGAAATTTAGCTCAGTAAGAGAAGAAAATCGTACTTGCCTAAGTTCTTTAGCTGAAGCCTTACAAAATAGACTGTTTGAGAGAGATTTATAATAGGAAAAATGCGCACACACATTTGATATAAGTATTTCTTGAAGCAGCTCTTTTTCAGACACATATTGGTTAAACCTCAATGTTGTGACAGTAGGTGGGATGATAAGAGAATGGAGACTCAAAGATGGAAAATCATGAGAGGAAAAGATAGAGAGCAGGAACTCAGGGAAATCACAGAGGAAGGTTCTGCAGGACTTTTTAGTTCAAATTCTTTGGCATCTGTGTCTTCAGAGATACGGAAGTGCCTTTCTTTCCTGCACTCACTAGAGGATGTAATGAATGCTTCACCAGAGAAACGAAAGATTATAGACTCTTCTTCTCCACAGCTATTCCTCAGCCTCCCCTGCTTAAAATAGTCAACACATCACAACACTGTTCGGGGTGAGTGTGTCCTCACTTCCATCCTGTGCTAACTAAGTAGTTATCCCGCCACTTCTCAAGAATAACTTTCTGTGAGCTCTGCCTTTTCCTCAAATTTCAGGTCTTTTCTCCAACTCAGGAAAATTCCAAAAATCTTTTTGAAAATTTATGATGATGGACTATCCAGCACCTCTATCATTTGAGAATGAGGCCAGATATGCGTTCATTTTCTTCTTTGAAATTACCCATCAAGGCTGCACAGAGCCAGTGTTAGGTAATCGGGAAAAATCATTTCCATAAGTAACCTGAAAGAGCATCACCCACTAGGCAGAGTGTGCCGTTAGGTTAATGTCCTCTCAGTCTCTCCCAAGGCAGATAATGGTGCCTCTCAAGGAGCGAGTCAAAGTGGGAGACAGCTCATTACCATATAAAGAGGCTTTGCTGAGGGTACTCAGAAGTCCTGCTTTGTTCTTTACAAAATTATGATTAAATCTGTCATGACCAGACACTATCTTGCTGCTCCAGCGCTGCTTTATACATATTTATGGAAGAAGGCATAGCGTTTTGGTTTGAATGGGTTCCTCAAAATCATATACAGGAATTTAATTGCTCCTTCATTTACTCTCAAATTATCATGTTAAAATTAAGTTTTTATGATAACTACTAAAATATAGAACAGATAGTTAACTATAATAACAAGTTAAAATTAAATATTATCATATTAAAAGATAGAACTTATCTCTTTCTTTTCTTTTTTTTTAGTTGGTTGTGGGGCTTGAACTCTGGGCCTGGGTGCTGTCCCTCAGCTCTTCAGCTCAAGGCGATGCTCTACCACTTGAGCTGTGGCTCAAGTGTGGCACTTCTGGTTTTCTAAATGGTTTATTGGAGATAAGAGTCTCATGGGCTTTCCTGCCTGGGCTGGATTTGAACCATAGTCCTCAAATCTCAGCCTCCTTAGTAGCTAGGATTACAGGCATGAGCCACCAGCACCTGGCTGGAACTTCTCTTGTGTGTGTATGTGTGTGTGTGTGTGTGTGTGTGTGTGTGTGTTTGTGCAGGTACTGGGACTTGACTTCACAGTGTCACCTAGCAATGATGGCTCACACCTGTATTCCTAACTATTCAGGAGCATGCGATCTGTCAGTCACAACTCTCAGCCAGTCCAGGCAGAAAAGTCTTGTGACACTTGTCTCCTATGAAGCAGCAAAAAGCCAGAACTGGAGTCATGGTAGAGTGCCAGCCTTGAGTAAAACAGTTAAGCATGAACACATGGCCATGAGTTCAAGCTCCAGTATAGACACACACATACACAAAAATATTCAATGTACATAGTACTGGATTTATTTTTTTAAATTTATTATAAAGGTGATGAACAGGGCACTTACAGTTAAGTAAGTAAGGTAATGAGTACATTTCTTTTAAACACTGTTATCCATCCCTAATTCTCTCCTTATCATGATTAATAATGACTGAAGATTTTATTCTACAAAATCTAAATGGTATGCTTTATGAAGGATAGAAATTTCTCACTATAAAGAACAATAGAGGTAATCTTTTGACAGATATCACAATGATTTAAACGGAAGACTTTTTAAAACTCATAGATGTCTTACTATGATAGGAGGATGTATAAAAGATAATGTGTAACATCTAAACTTCATGTCTATGCTGTATGTCATCTGAGAAAAATATACATTGTGTTTGAAATAATGAATTATCTAAGTCATTGAGGGGTAGAGGAGAGATTTCTGTTTAATGTTGAAATATTAATGGGAAAGCATGAATATTTCCACAACAAAGATTCAGTGTAAACTGTCTATTTCTCAGCATTTCAACAATAAAAAATATATGTCAAGGAATATGTCAAAATCTGGTTTCAAAAAAAGTGCTTATTGCATGTTCATACTGTGTGAGGTGCCACTCAAGAAATTTCAAACATTCTGAGATGTGAACAGCCAATAAACAAAAAGATAGAAGGCATTTCACCAGGTAAAAGTAATAACTAAATAATTTACAACAAAAGAAGGCCTGACATTGACATAATGTATGTAAAATGCCTATTTTATAGAAATAGATAATACAATAAATTATCTATTTCACAGAAATCTATTTAAACAAAAATGAGTAAGTGAATTAATGCATGAATACACACCATTGAGAAAAGGATGGTACAGATAATGTAGAATTCTAGTATTATTTTAGAGTGATATGTTTGCAGAAGCCTTTCTGGAAAAGTAAAAATTATTAAATGGAGAGAATGAAAAATATTTGGAGGGAACCTATGCATTATATAAACTAATCATAGCACAAATTAATCATAGCACTAATTAAAATGTGGCTTAATTTATTATAGTGTTCATTTATGTAACTATTAACCACTTAACATTTGAAATTAAAGATATTGGATCAGAAAGTTATAAACACATAGACAAGTTTGGTGATTTTATTGTTGTTACTTTGCTCAATGGATATCATTTCCTTTTGTTTTGGGACTATCACATTCTGGCAAAGTAAAACGTTCCTTGTCAACTTTCACAACAAAAACTCTTCTTCTCTAAGTAATGGATCCATTGTTTCAGTAAATGTCGTGTCACCTTTAGAAAGTCATTCCTTTGGCAACATAGCATCTTGAGTCATTTGCACATAAGTATGTACTTCTGAACGTGGGAATAGAAATGTTCAGGTTCCAAAAACACCAATTATTTACCTGCTCAACACATCCACCGCCACACATATAAATACAGTAAAGAAAAAAGAAAGGGAAGAAACTGCAGTGAATGCAGCTGTTGTTACTTGCTAGCGAATGGGCCTTATTTTGAGAAAAAGCAGTAATTACGTGTTAAACTGCATGTACATGTGTAGAGCAGAAAAGAACGCACCAGGTTTAGGACAAATACCCTCACACCCTCCTCCAACCTGTTAAGTATGAAGAAGTACTTTCTCCTTCCACTTTGCTCCTGCAAAAACAGAAAGAAGACCTGTCTGGCGAAGACAGAAATTCCACTTGCTTATTGAACAGTCTGTTTGGTTGGCCAGCATTGAGGAGCTTTGATGCTTTACTACGTATTACATATTTTCATCTCACTAAACATCACTTACAGCAGTTATGTGATTACCTAATTAAGTCATTAGACACAAAGGTGCTTATCATGAGATAATTACATCCTGTGGATATGAAGAACTAAAAAGAAAAAAAGAAAGAAAGAAGAAAACAGCCCAGCTTGAAACAGGAGTCTTTCCCCTAACAAGGGCTGTTTCATTATGGAAAGCAGATCCATGCAGACAGGTGGAGGAGATGCCAAATGGTATTTTTTTCCTGAGACAGTTGGGACTGGAGGTCAGACTAAAAAGCCCCTGACATCCAGATTTTATTCAGTTATGGAGATACCTCTAATCAGTGCCAGAGCATCCATAGGGCCTGTGTGCATATATGTCACTCGGCATGAAAGGGAGCAGGAAGATGCTCCCAAATGGTGCAAACAGCCAGCCAATCACACTGCTGAATACATTTGCAACCACACATACAGAAGCCTTATGTCTTTGTAAGACATATAATGGAATTTTTCAGCATGAAAAGTATTTAGAAACCAATGATTTCTTAGGGTGGTATTGTAAAATATCCAATCATGTCACTTGATGGTAATTAAAGAGATATGATTTTTTGCCTTACTTGTTCACCTCAATGCATGTGGACAAGTAGACATCTATGAAATGCACCTTTTTATAAGCATACACAGTCATAGGCAAGCACAAAGATATGGATGCAGCTCTTTAATTCTGTAGCTTGTTTCATGAGAGTTTACAAGCACAAACACACATACATGATATCCATCTCTGTTCTAAGAAGTTACAGTGACTTTTTAAAATGAATCTTCTGATATATGTGGATTTTCTGGACACGAAGATACAGTCTAGTGCCAAACACAGCAAATACTATTGCCTGTGACAAAATAAGTGAAAGGAATGTATTTGGAAGTGAAGCTGTAGCTCAAAATAGCAGAGAGCCCACTTTGAGCAAAAGAGTTCAGGGAGAACACACATATCCTGAGTTCAAACTTCATGACCACTACCAACAACAACAAAAAAGAATAGACCAAAGCCACAATACCTACATATTCAAACAGAAATTACATTTTCTCTTGAAGGTGATTATGAAAGAGTCCATGTCACAGAAATCAAGATATGCATTGAGACAGAAAAGTTACTTTCTATAAAAAGATAATGGAAATGGAAAAAAATGTAAAAGTTAAGTGCTTTTTCTGTTGTTGTTTTGGTTTTTGTATATTTTAAATCTTTTTTGTCAGTCATTGGACTTGAACTCTGGGCCTGGGTACTGTCCCTGAGCTCTTCAGCTCAAGGCAAGCACTCTACCACTTAAGCCATGGCGCCACTTCGTTTTTCTGATAGTTTATTGGAGGTAAGAGTCTCATGGACTTTCCTGCCCCAGCTGGCCTTGAACTGTGATCCTTAGATCTCAGCCTCCTGAGTAGATAGGATTAATGGCGTGAGCCATTGGTTTTATGGGGCTCTAATCTCTGAAAATTGCTTGAATATTTGTGATTCAAGTTTGAGTACTAGATACCTCAGGTGTATTTTCTGTAAGCATCATGCATATATATATATATATATATATATATATGTTATATATAGATATATAATTTTGTTTAGATAAACTTATAGCATAGAGCTAGGATTGACCCAGAAAGTCAATATATCTAGGTTCTAAATAAAGATATTGTCTACAAGTTTTGTATCTGCAGTCACACACTTAATATTTATTTAAATTAGCTCTTAGATCTGTAAACTAAGCCCTCTGTATACTTTTCTCTTTCCTTATCCATGTACTCCTCAGTCATCTCCAATTCTATACACATGTCACATTCTCTTCCAAAATCACTGAGGTAACTTCATTTGATAATATATATCTATAAAACAGTCACATTTTCAATGAACAGCTGCATTTTGTGAGGGCAGAGTCATTAAAAATAAGTCACCCTCAGGGTCCTGTGTTATGTATGTTCCCTACATGCGCTTCCAGTGTCTGGGAAGTATGTTTTCACAGATGATAGGCTAGGACTGGCTTAAGGACACAGGCCCTTCCTTCAAGGAGGAGCAGCTCTAGAAAGAAAATGCACATTCCCTTATCCAAGGAAATATGTGATTGTTTTATCTTCAAATATTCAGCTCTGTAAGCAAACATAGGACAGCCTTGAAAGTTGACTTGGAGAAGAGTCCCATGAAGAAGAAGAACCAGGAGGTTGTCCAAATAGGCCCAACAACAACAGTCTGAAGAACATAAGCACAGAGTTGGGAGCGAGGTAGAACTGTAATAATTCAGCAAGAGGCTTTGCCCCAGCAAAGCCAATTTCTACACTATTCATTCTTCTTGCATATCATTTATGGCACAATCTAGAATAATCTGGCTTTAAATTTTTCTGTTTCCTTGTAAGTAAAACACGGATTCTATGCAATGACTACTACTACTACTAATAATAATGATGATGATGATTGACTTGGCTACTGGCATTCCTCAGAAATGCAATCCTCTTCCCTGATTTCATTTCATGACTATGGCCTCATAATTCACAAGCTTAGCTGAAAATCTGGAAGCCATCACTGACTTCTTCCTCCCCCCTGCTCATTCCTAATCAATCACTGGACCCACTGATTTTACCTCTTCAATATTTCTGGAATCTATCACCTCTTCTCTCTTCTTAAATACAAATGTCCTGAATCAGTTCAAATCATCATTACCAGAACCACTGCAAGTCTCCGATCTGGTTTTAATGTCTCTAGCATGGATCCTTCCCTAGTTCTTTCAGCAAAGACTGTCCAGATTATTCCTCAGCTATAAATCTGAATACCTTTCCCCTTTGCTTTAAATCATTCAGCAGCTCCCAGTGGCTCATGGAATGAGTTCTAAGTTCCTGGATGTAGTTCCCAGAATCATTCTTATCATGTTCATGCTTTCTGAGAATCTCAACTCAAGCTCCAACACACTAATGTGTACACTTACATACATATATATCCCCCCACTCCTCCCCTCCCCTCCATTATCTGGCTACTTTGCATTAGTGTGTTTATTTCTGTTTCCATCTACAAGTCCCTTTGGCAGCCGATTTCTTACCTCTTTATAACTTACCTGTTCAGACTCCACCTTCTCTAGAAAGTGTTACAGAATCATCAGACAACCAGTGCCAACATGGCGCCAGCTCTTATGAGCTTATGAGAAAGGACTATTAACCTTTCAGGAATGTTAGGGATTCAGTCATGAAACCTAGTCATTAATAAAATTAATTTATGTAAATTGGTGATTAAATTAATTATATAAAAAACAAAAGTAAAATATTCTTAAGCCCATCACTATCTTAGTTATTTCTTGAATTATGTGTTTATCCTCTTGAGTCAATTTGTTCTTATTGCATTTTGTAGCTGAAATACTAATAAATCTCTACATGGTTGCACATTCAACGTAACTACATAGTCTGAAATTGATCATGGAGCGGGAGAAGTATTTACATCACTGAAACAAGAAAACACTGCAAATCAAAGTTCAATTTTTAGTTGACCTATTGTCTATGCTTAAGAAAATAATTGCTAAAATTACAACATTAGAGATTTAAACTTAAAATTATATCATTTCTAAAGCCATCATATTATGAATGGCATAGAATTTTGAGAAAATATGATTCCAAATTTTAAGTATGATTTTTTGATTCAGCAAAGAAGTTATGCATTCCATTAAGCAATGAAGTATCAACATATAGAATACATTCTTATTTTTCCATCTTCATAGAAGTACTGTAAACATAATATTTGCAAACAAACTCATCCTTCTAGTGTTTTCAAAACCTATTTTACTTCAAAGCCTGTACATTTTCTTCAATCAAATTAAGATGCCAATATCTCCATCCAAGTCATATTCAGAAGGGAAAAGTTCATCGATTCGCTCAGCACAGAGTCTCAAACAGAGAAAACGTCCTGTCATCAAGTGGGAAGTTAGAGATGCCAGTAGTTGTGTCCAGGTGAAGTAGGAGCAGCTGCCACAATTGAAAGTAAAAATGACAGCAATAGCAATAATTCACTAGGAAGCATCTCTTGTTCTATGCGCCACCACCCTGCTTGGCACATGATTGAACAATCCTCCTGATCTCTTTGTCTTATATCCATAATGGGTATCTACCATAAGTGCATTTTTGCCACATCCAATTTTCACTCCTCTAGTCTTTTTTTATTACTTTCTTTTTCAATTATGGAAATCTGCAATACTGCTTCATGTACCCAACAAAATATTCTTATAGTAAATCCTTTTCCACAGTTTCCTTAGTCAGAAGGATACCTTTTGGTTTCTCAAAATCATCTCCAGAGTATTCTTATGTGCAAAGGCTTGAAAATATGACCTTTTGTCAGCTTGACTTTGCTCATGTGTAACAGAAACAATGAAGAAAGTTAGTATTGTTTATTATTATTTGACATGGTGACTTATTTTCTGGGACTGTAATTAATGACAGCAATGCTTTGAAGAAATCTGATTATAATCTATCAGAAGGACTGTGTGAGAGTTAGCAAAAAATGGTAAAATGCTCAAAAATAGGAAAGCATGTACTTTTCTAATTATTCATATGATCTCATTTCTTTGGGAAAGCAAAAACTGGGTTTCTGTGTTGGGGGATATTTAAATTTTAATGTCCAAAAACTGGATTTCTCTATCACAGAATATTTAAATGTTAATTTCCCTTCAAGTTTAAAGTAAAGTATTGTATATATGGGTATTAAAGAGTAAGTTAATTTTGTTCTGTGCTATTGTCTACTTTTTTTGTGTGTTCTCAATATGAAGGCTTCAAAGAATGTTGTACTCTCAATATCTAATTTATAGATAGGATAATTTGTAGTGTCTTAATTTATATTGCAATACATGTTACAGTTCCAGTGTGAGGTAGAGTCAAACCTAATCCTACACAAAATACAGATGATGCACAGAGTTAAACCAAAATAGAACATAAAGGAAATTACTTTCCTTCCTAGTTCAAGAAACATATCTAAAATAAGTAGAGTTTAAGGCACAAGTAAATAGAAGCAGCATTATAAAATAATTAGATCCCACACTTTATTGAACAATTTCCTCACATCAATGTATTGACTGAATTGACTTATGTGAAACATCTTAGGAATTCCCCCCCAAAAAAAAATAAGAGGAAGAAATGTTGTTCCCATTTTATAGATGCAGCAATTGAGTCTCCAAATGGTTAAAGAGCCCTCGATGGTTAGGAAATATAATGTTGGATCCAAAAATGGTCAGAAACTAGTATGTCTTAAACTCTTCCCTAAGCAAAGAGAATTCTCTACAGATCAAATAATACCACAGGTGCAACTCAATAGTAAAGGAAAAACAAAAAAATACTGAACCAAAAGGAAGACAATCAAGTAAACACCAGCTGGAGAATGGGAATAATCTCCAACTTCGTTTCCAAAGAAAACTGGATTCACAAAGATTAGATGAAAAAAATCACATCTAGAGCATGATTAAGAAATAATTTAAGAGTATTCTAATTCTTATGCAAATTTGTGACCTTGCCTTAGGTTTTTCCCAAATTACATCATTTTTTTAGTTATAATCTCTCTAATGACTATATTTAGAAAGGGGGAGAAAAAAAGCAAAGTAGCTACTAATTCACAGGAAGAACTCTAAAATATTAAGATTTATTAGCACATATTTCAAATTGGAAGTATTTCAATGTATGTCTTCATCTCAAATCCTGATATTGGCTGCTTGATTTTCCTACCTTATAGGAAAAAAATCCAGAGGTACCATTTTTTTTTAACTTCTGATAAAACTTAGGAGAAAACTTATGTTGCTTATAAAAGTAATTGGGCAGTTGATAAAGAGGCTATTCTGATTCAATCCAAATTTACATACATAATGGAAAAGATGAGAGAATTGTGGGTTGTGAGTTGAAGAATATATATTTTAATTTGAGGAATATTGATCCATTACAAATGAAAACAGAGTGCCATTTTCTCTAGCTCAACTATAATGGTTTCCCACAATATTAACATCTTCTACCTTATGTAAATTATAAGTTAATGAACATAAAAACCATTAGTCTTCACTTATGTTCTATAATTGAATCGATGCAATTGATTTCAAAGTTCAGATGCACTCTATGTTTCAGTAAAGAGGCTTTTAAGAAGCTGATTTCACATCATAAACAAGCCCATTTGTTTGATAAAAATTCCCAGAAGAACTGGGAATGACAGGATTTACTGAGCTAAGAATTCTGCATGACCCAAAACCTTGCATTTTTTCCCCCATACCTCATGCCTGACTTATTGAGGAAAAAGCGAAGTTATGAAAAAAGGAATGAGATTCATATGTTCAAATTACATAAAGCCTTTATTCTTTCATAAAACCACACAGAGAAAACATTCTATACATGCTAGAACATATTCAATAACCTGTGTAAAACCAGTTGAGTTTTCATCTGAGTCTTAGGAGAAATATTAGGGAATCTTGTTCAATTGATCTCGGTAATTCTTCCAGAGTAATGATTCTTTCTGCTCCCCCACAGGGACTTCTGGGAGCAGTGCACTTACCTCCTAGTGGGAAGAGCCATGTGGTCACATCCTATAAAGTCATCACTTTCCAAGGTCATCAGATATATGGAGAAAAGGCCAAGAAGCCTTTCTACTGAAGTCTTTACCCACCAAGTCCACAGAAGTGCACTATCAATTTATTTTTAAAATAATAATAATAATGACTGAGTCCCATTTCTCAATGAAGGTTTCCAATGAATTAAGTTCCACTCAAATTAATAAAAAGGTACACTAACAAATTCAGTTGTGTTGTTTTCTTTTTGACAGATGCAGCTAATTTTCCCAAATGAGGGAGTTTAAGATTTTAAGAAATAACAAAAAAAATTAAGACATATCAATTCATAGTTACACCACTGCCATCAACTATAAGTTTTGAGTTCATTTCCCTCTTATTGCTCCCAACCACAGGGCTACAGATGAACAGAAGTGAGTTAAAGTTGTGGAAATTCACCATCTGATTATCTAAAAAAAAAAATCAAGAGGTTGTAGGTTCTATACAGTCTGTACCATTGGCAATAAAACTTACCAAAGGGAAAATGATGTATAGTCAGTTCTAGAAATACATATGTGTACATATAATAGAAGCATAATATATCTAATAGAATTATATATAATCCACTAATAGAAATACATATGATATGAAATGAAATTTAATATAATGTAACATAATGTATATACATAAGTGTACATAATGTGTGAATGTCTATACGTTGTATAGATTTATTTTTATTTTCATTATCTTTACCCAATAGGAGGTTTCAGTAGTATTTGTTATTCTGTACTAGTTAGGGTACATATAAGAACACCCTCTGATTTGAAAAGGGTCATCTCTCCAAAATGGAGAAAGACAAGCAGACAATTACATCAAGTCTATAGAACAAAAGGTAAGCATTTCACTGTTTGCCTGCCTATAAATTCCTGACAATGACCGGGGCATTCATACACATACACTGAACTCCAGTGTCTGCATGCTGAGATCGCCTAGACCCTCCCAATTGTTCAGTCTTTGGTATTTGTTACAGCCCTGGACTGCCATGCCATTTGGATTTGAATTGCACACTGCTTTTTCCTTTCATTTCTGGCCAGCGCCCAAAGCCAAGCAGCAGGTGCCGTCTCCGGAATGTCACTCTCTAATAAAAGTATTGTAACATAACACAGAGACAATGGAGTTCTCTTTGGATGGTCTTTGATTTTCTTGACAGATTGCATTCCTAATCAGACAGTGTCTCAAAGCTCAAGACAGACCACTGTATATGTTTTATCATTTAAAGGGGGAAAAAATCCCCTCGTGTTAGTTTTGCTTGGGCAATGAACCCCAGAGCTGGGTGACAGGAGTTAAGAAAGCAACTGCCGGCAGCTGCACACCCTCCCTCAGTGTGTGTTGGGGGGGGGAGGGGGAGGAGGGTTCAGACAAAGTTCTCCCAGAAGCAGTGTTTTGTATTCCTTTTGGCTCTTCAGACAATGACACCTTAATTGCTTTCCTAAGTGGGTTAGGAGGGAACGATGTTAAAAATGAAAATGTTTTTAAAAAAGCAGTTTCAAGGGAGAGTGATTTAAGCAATCCAGTTCAAGTGATTCTGGGGAGTACAAAAGCAGAAAAATGAAATTATGTAAACTAAAGGAATCGGGACAGTGACTTGTTTAGATGCTATTCCTTCAGGAACCAAGGCTTTGTCTTTAAGGACTAGATCCTGGTACGCTTTCCTGAAAACAATCTGACCAAGTGTATGCTACTGATACTCTGGTGAAGATTTGACTTAAAAACAGAAAGTGAATATTCTAAGAAAAGACAATTAGTCTGACCACATATCTTAAGAACAGCTTCCATGTTCTGAGAAACTCTATCCTAAGAGATGTAACAGACACAGTACTGAAGTTCTGAAATTCAAATCAGGGATTTTTTAAAATAATCAATTAAAGCACTATTCTGAATTGATTTGGTTTGTTTTCATTTTAGTTGAGTTTGAGTAGATAATCTCAGAGACTGGGTTGATAGTATAATATATGATTAAGCAATGCTGGAATGAGAGATATATCTTATTCAGGTTCAGAAATATCTCAGGTCAGATGGCGCCTCTCTGAAGTCATTGCCCTTCCATGTAATAAACGAGTTTTAAAGCATTGCCAATGGGAACTGAATAGGTAATATTCCTAATGGAGAATATCATCATTACTGCCCAAGCTTATGTTAGTTACATTCCCCAGGGTAATTCCTTCTTCTTTCAGGTTTAAAAAAGAACTTAAGCAAAAATTGCAATGCAGTTTTGCAAGAGCCAACCCCTGTAGTAGTTGATTATTTTATCCTTCTCAAATATACCTAGTGTTGGTGGGGAGACCTACTATACACCAAGGCTTTATGTTCAATAGCTCATTGAATCTTAGCAAGCTAAGTGGTTTTATATTTTTAGATGAAAAAATAAAGGAGATCAGGGCAGTTAATAGAATAGCTCAAGGTCATGCAACTGACAGGTGTAGAACCCAAGATTTCAGTGCATGTCTGTCTGCCACAAAAGCTTTTTTTATGTTCCTTGCATTGTAGAGCACTTGCTTTCGAGAACATATGTACAGTAAGTTCCCTCCCTTAATCTAGCAATAGTCACGCAATTGTTATCTCTTAAACCTTTTTCCTCTGTGAAGGGATTTTTTAAAAAATATATATATAATTGAACTAAATTAAGCTGAATAAAGCTCAATGTCACATCAGAGATGGTTTGGGGATTAGATGTAAATGAAAATCTTGCCAAGTTGAACAGCCCACACTAACCCTTCTGGGCATTAAGTTTATAGCACAGATTGAGTGTTCTAAGAATCAAGATTCATTGTATTTGACAAGCTGTGATATCCTGTCCAGAAGTAGAAGAGCATGTAAATAATTTTGTGGCCTCTTGAAAGAACATGACAGTTTCAGGTAGGTTTGTACATATTACATGTAATCTACAGAGGCTTGAATTGGTGTCATCAATTCACCCATTTGATCATTAGTATAACACTTTTTTTCTCCAGTCATCTCTCAATAAAAATGTAATTTTATTTATCCACAAATCTTCTTCCTGAAAATCACCACATAAACAGGAAAAGAATAGACAAACCAAAGATTAGAAAGACAGCATTCATTTAAAAAGAATTGGGACACAGCTATGAGGAAGTAGTAGGTGTAATTATTTTTTGCAAGACATCTGATAAATCCCAAGCCCAGAATATCCTCTCTTTGTTCAGCATTTAAATTTGGATAGTAGCTTCATTTTTCAGCTACTTTTCTTAAACTCCGTGGTTTGAGAAACTAGGCTTTGTGTCCTATGAAAACAGCTTTTCTCAAGAGATTTCTGGTACTTTCTGATTCTGGTTGGACTGGAAATACCACAAAAACAACTTTCCTTATGGTATTTTGGCACTTAGACCATCAGGACCAGATGGTACGCAGAAGTGCAGAGGAAGCATTGGATATGAATAATGATACATTTTTAAAAATCATTCAGTCTTCTATAACTTTATTACATTCCTTATGAAGGTTCATGCCAATTTACACCCAGATCAGAACATATTCATCCATTTCCATAGGAGGAAATCTGGATGTCAGGGTGCAGACTGCCTTGAATTTAAAAAAAAAAGTCCCATGAAATTTATTTAATCCATAGCATGTTTTGTTTTATGAAATTTGTTTTGTTTTGTTTTTGCAAAAGAAATTGAGTCCTAAATTACAGTCTAGTATAGAAAATGTTACAGATGAATTATAAAATGTGACAATCAAGGTTAAACTAAAGAAACACTGCAGGGTGCCAGTGTCTCAGGCATGTAATCTTAGCTATTTGGAAGCTGACATCTGAGGATCACAGTTCGAAGCCAGCTCATGCAGAAAAGTCCATGAGAGTCTTATCTCTAATAAACTACTCAGAAAAAAAAAATCAGAAGTGGAGCTATGGCTCACGTGATACAGCACTAGCCTTGAGCACAGACAGACTCAGGAACAGAACCCAGGCCCAGAGTTCAGATGGGCAAAAAGCAAAACAGAAAGAAAGAAAGAAAGAAAGAAAGAAAGAAAGAAAGAAAGAAAGAAAGAAAGAAAGAAAGAAAGAAGGAAAGAAGGAAAGAAGGAAAGAAGGAAAGAAAGAAAGAAAGAAAGAAAGAAAGAAAGAAAGAAAGAAAGAAGGAAGGAAGGAAGGAAGGAAGGAAGGAAGGAAAAAGAAAGAAAGAAAGAAGGAAGGAAAGAAGGAAGGAAGGAAAGAAAGAAAGAAGGAAAGAAGGAAGGAAGGAAGGAGGGAGGGAGGGAAGGAGGGAGGGAAGGAAGAAAGAAAGGAAACAAGAAACACCAGATCCATCACCAAGCTCAGCAATGGAGTAACTGTTGGCAAACATTTAATTCAGTAACTAGTGTGCCCAAAATGATATCTATATGTATAATTCAGTATATTCTGATTTCTCAAGAGAAAAATATGATCAAAGTCTTAAATATTATACAATATTTTTTACACAAAGGGGTTGAAATGTCACAGTGGATGGTGCTGTTTGTAAATTCTCTTTATTTGTGCACATCCAGCATCATTTTGTTTCAGGAAATGGGATCTGGATTACATGTCCCTCACTTAGCAATTTATAAAAGAATTTTAGAAATATCTAAGTTTAACTTTTGACCTATGTGCATGTCTAATCGAAATACAGAAAAGAAATAAGGAGTTAGGAGTTAGGAAGCTTCAAAAAAAAATTCAATGTTAAAAAATTTTTTAAAAAAAGGGTAAAATTAGACATTCTAAACTACTATTTTTCCAAAATTTGTTCCTGAGAAACTCAGATTAACTTAGATATATCATCAGGTTAAAAACAAAACATGTTTTCCTGCTGATTTCTTTTTCAGAAGTCATGTGTATAGAAACTGCAAAAGAATAATATGCTAGGGAGATTTTCTGAATATTAGTTGTCCCTAAAACCTTTTACCAAGGGAGCACATGACATGAAATAATTTCAGCTTGATGATCAGAAAGAAAATCAACTCTGAAGACAATGAGGTTTCAGCAATTCAAGGACATGCTTTTTACATAGCACCTACTAAAAAGCCGTATTTGCAAAGTCTCATCATACAAGCATTAAGAGAATGTCTTCACTTAGGGGATGGATGGATTATTTCAATGAGACTTATTATGAAAGCCATAAATCAGACATGCATCTGATATTATTCTTTGACAGAAGTCTGAGTAGATGAGAACAGAATGGATGACAAAGATCCACCTATCCCATTTATCAACAATAAAAGAAATGAATATAACCTTACATCTCATGTTTATAATAATTTAGGTTTGGAAATTACATTTGATATTGGAGGTTGTACCTTCCTAACATTTCACTTACTTAACACGTATTCAGTCAAATAGAAAATACAAATTCCCATCTTTAAATTCATAGCATAATAAAGACATAGCAAAAGCAACCTCAGCTAAAATCTTCAAATAAAGAATGAATAGGTGATCTTGTTCTAACCTTTGTGATGACGGAAGAAAGGTTTAATAGGCAGTATCAAAAGTGAATGAATACCCAAAGAGAAGCAAATCTACTAGGAAACTTCCCTCTATAATTTGCATCATGAGAAACAAATAAAGCAAATATTCCTATTGATAAAAACAATTCATCAAGACAGTTTAACAGAATAAATTCCAGAAAGCTAAAACTTATCTTGTCTGGGGAGGGTGGGTTGTAAGGAAGAGGAGTAATCAGATGAAGAGATGCAAATGACAAGTGAATGTAGTTATAATACTCAATGTGTATGTGTGAAAATGGATCCAGGTAACTTGAGGGCATGCATGGGCTAGAATGGTTGTGGGGGAAAATGGTGGAAAGTATAAAATTGATCAAACCATACTGTAATCCTAAATTGGCACATTGAATTGAAGGACCTTTATAAAATTATTTGAAGGTAATAAAAATAAATTTTAAAATAGATCAGGACTTCGTATCTGATGCATTACCTTTAACTATGTGCAGAGCTTTGGTCTAATATGATGAGAACCTGTTATCCATGAGAGTACTGAGTTTTTTAACTCAGATTCACACTTCTCAGCTGGCGCTCACCGCTTGAATGCAGGAATCCAGACCAGTTTCTTGCTAAATAGTTCGGAGATGGAACTTTGTGGGCTTTTGTGTCTGGGTTGCCTTGAAAACTCAATTTTATATATCAGCCTCTGCAGTATGTGGAATTACCCACATGAGCCACCATCCTCTGGCTTCATTAATATTTTGTCACAGGTATATGCTAATGTAAATATCTGCAAATTTGTTTAATTGCTTTACACTGAGATGCTTATGCGTTAAGGTATAATCGTAAAGTGAAATTATGTAACAACAATATGTTTATTTCAAGTGAAATTTTGTTTAATAAGGAAATTTGTTTGTCATCGGCCACATTCTGAACTGATATAAACACTTATAACACTGCGCAATTCTGCTGCTAGAAGGAAAATTCTTTATAGGTAAAAGTCATAAGCAGTGATCAATTAGTATCAAACATACCTGATTATGTAAGACAAACTTGGGAATCTAATTCTCTTAAGAATGGCACATATCGTTAAATACTTGAAATGGCTTAGAGTTCACAACCCTGAAAGTACTAGTGTTTAGAGCTAGAAAATGCTCGTGGGAGATGACATTGTGTTTAATAGCTTCCTTGGCCTGTACCAACTAGAAGCCAGTAGCACCCCCCCTCACCAGTTGTGACAATAAAAATACCCCAGACATTGTCAAGTGTCATGAGGAGAGAAAAACTGCCTCCCCTTGGGAAACACTGGGCTAATAAGTTGTTTTCTCTGGCCATGAATTTATAGAGAATCATTTATGGAGCTCTGGAAAAATTCCTGTGTGCTTCCTGTTCTCTTGGAATTTACAGCAAAGGAGACTCCTGGAACACGATAATAAAGATCCTGACTTTGCTCACACTGACTTTCATTATTGCATAGTGTTCAAGCATTTGGCTATGCCTGATCTATAAATTCATCAATGCACAATAAGACTTTTTTTTTCATGACAACATAGGACACATTAAGTGCAGAGGAATAAAAACTAGAAATTCAAAGTATAATGTTTCATTTGTGAATAATGATGTCTCTCCAGTGGACAACTTCTTTGCCCTTTAGGTTTTTGACAGATTTATGGATTTTTAAAAATGTATCATTCATACATAGTTTAGAGTTATAAATAGGTTGAAGCTAACATTCAGTAGTCAATTTTAATTACATACAGGTCACAGTCCATATTTTTCATGAGACCCTTAAGTTTCCCTGTGTCAAGACCTCACTAACCTACAGTTCATCTCTTTCAACAGCTTGTCTTACAAATCACACTTCAGCAAAGTTAGAGTGTACTTCAAATCAGGCTCTATTCTGCTTCAAACCCTGGAACATGTATTCCTGACATTTCTTATTTTGGAATAATCTCTTTATTCTCTTAACCTTCTTCTGGCTAGAATCTTGCCAAAATTTTAATTAAATAAAAATACTTTTCTCCCCCCTTCCACAGGAATTTAATTGGATATATAATGTCACACATATGTAATTTATTGAGAAATAAGCAGCTCATTCACATTCACATGGTTGTACCTATCTCTCTCTCATTCTCTTTCACTCTCTTTCTCTCTCTCACACACTCACACACAAATATACAAAACATGCATTGTGTGATTTAAGTCACCAGCTTAACACATACTATAACACACACAAGTGAATTGCAAATATTCACCTCTATAACATGGAACATGTTTCTAGGGAGAAGGTCTTTGATAGTTTCCATTATAAAACTACCTGTGTCAATTCTTAGGAAATTATTTAGAATTTTTGGAACTGAAAAAACTATTGATAGGTAATTTCATGGTTGTACTTAAAAGGAAAAACAGCAAACGGTTAATATATTATACCAATAGTATATCATCACCAAATATTTCAGAGGACATTTAGAATGAGTAAATGACGTATATCGCTAATTTTTTGTGTGTGTTGGCTTAAGCTACTTCTGGAAGTAAGTGGTAAAATACACACATATAACAACTGAGGTCATTTAAACTGTTTTCTACTTTTCTTTTTTTGTTTCCTTCGTGAATTAAGAAGTTTTGTAAATATGATAATTACCCTGTAGCAGTTTGGTGACCAACCTACTGAAGATTGTTTTTTTGTTTTTTTCTTTCTTTTTATTTTTTTCTGTTTTACAAAAGAGCTGCTGGTGAAGGGGGTTTATGAGCTTCTTCTAAGAGGTGAGCAGGGGTATGTGACTACTTTTCCATCTGTTCTTTTGTGATTTACACAGATTCCATGCAGATAAAGAGGAGTTGCTACATCTGACAGAACTCCCCAAGCTACAGTATAAACAGCAGGAAAGGCCACCTGCTACTCTCCAACTTATGTTACATCAAAGCAGCCTTGATCGCTCATCCTGATTGGCTGGCAGCAGGTCTCCAATGGTAAATGCCTGCTCCATTCTCAGAAGACATATTTTAGGTGCTAAACTATTAAAGAACACTTAGTACATTTCAATTAAGGGCTATAAGGGAATGATGACCATCTACTTTCTGTTCATTTAAGTTCCATTTTGTTCATTTGTGTTTCACATTCTTTTCTCAACAACTTTTTGAAATTTATTTGTTTGTTGGTTTATTTTTATGCTAGTCTTGGGCCTTGAACTTAGGGTCTGGGCACTGTACTTGAGATTTTTGCTCAATACTAGCACTTCTGCCACTTGAGCTACATTGCCACTTCTGGCTTTTTTGGTGCTTAACTGGAGGTAAGAGTCTGATGGACTTCCTGCAAGCCCTGGCTTTGAACGGTAATCCTCAGATCTTAGGCCAGCTGAGTAGCTAGGATTACAGGAGTGAGCCACCAGCTCTGGCCTATTTTATTTACTTTTAAAGGCCATATCCACTCTGCCTTTCAGATCAAGAGTATCACATGGAGCACCAAAGAATATTGTTCAATGATGTCAGGGAAAGGAAAAGATAAATCACATCTTATGACAATACTGCTCTAGCAAAACATCTCTCATTCTTTTTTCTTCCTCTTTGTTTTCCCTTGAGGGTATACACTAGGAAATTTGATGTTCTGTAGTTTATTTTTTCCTTTTGTTACATCATTTATTTTACATAGAAGCAGTGGTCTTATCTATAAAGAACTAGTTGGAAGTAATTATTGGAAGTAAAGAACAGATTTGAAATTACACTTCTGGACCTGGTAGGCTAAAGGAAGAAATCCCCAAAGCTGGCATCTACACGATTCCACCAATCAGATCCTGCTATGCCCCAATCACGACCTTAACAGTATCTTCTTCTCAACAACTTTAAAGCATCTCATTGTCGTCGTTTACAAATTGATCAATTACAGCAATAACTATGGGGAGTCTGGTTGACTCGTTTACTGCCATAATGTGAACCCAATCTGGAATCATTTTAAACACACAAAACCATGTGAATGCTCGCCTGACTCATGTCTTCCCAATTATAGATTTGCAAAAACTCTTTCAAACTAAGATGGCACGTGCCAAATACAATTTCATATTTGTAGTCACCCTTACTATGGTTGATCTGTGTGCAAAGTTTATAAACAAATTTCCTGCCAATGAAATATAAGCAGCAGATTGACTTTTCAGTTGTAGGTTAGGCTCAGAACGCGGTGAATAGCAGAAGTCCTTCTGTGCTTTGAGTGCCTTACACAAAGCCTGCAGAATATGGAACATATTGATGGGATAGCACAGTCAATATAGGCCTGAATATATCTAAATGGTAAACCTCCCTTAAGCCAACTTTGAGCATCAGAATAGATCAACATCTCTAATAGTCCATTGAAATCCAAGCTTTCAAAACTCTCCTTGTCTACTGAGGACCAGAATCCTAACAGAGGCATGTCAGCCTACAGATGTTTCTGCCAAGTTCCAATCGTCCAGATCCCCAGAAGGAAATAAAGATTTGTCTGTGTGACAGACATTCTTCTGAATTCCTAAGCTGTCTCAGAACTGGCAGTGCCTGCCTAGGGCTGTATATCAGCCCAAAGATGCTCTGACAGAATTGTGAAGGAGGGAACAGAGGAGAAAGTTGAACAACACCTGCCCTGCAGCCCCCACAAACAGGGGGCTCTTGACAAGCTGTATTCATGGCAAGGTAGAAATAAAATGAGTCTGCATTTAAAGGAAAGGAAGCTGTAACAGCATGGACAAAGAAGACTCAAATTTAATGAAGGCAAGTTAAGAGAACTTCATCTTAGGAGAACAATTAAACATGCCAAGTGGGTAGATCATTATTGGACTTGAAAGTGGAGTGTCTCTAAAACAGTCTTGGACAGTTGTGAAGTAGCCAGAGATACTGGCCATTGAGAGCAAGAAATGTCACAGATGATTCTAGAAAGAAGTGTTCACATTGCATTTTTGGACAGCATGCATTGGTCGCACCAGGCGGGTAAAGAAGGGACACATTCCTGGAAATAGTTAAACCTGA
The DNA here is from genome assembly GCF_000151885.1 of Dipodomys ordii. NCBI lineage: Eukaryota > Metazoa > Chordata > Mammalia > Rodentia > Heteromyidae > Dipodomys > Dipodomys ordii. The sequence continues at coordinate 14,698,923 of NW_012267218.1, read as the reverse complement.
AGCCAGTGATAAACAGTCAGAAAAAGATCAGAAAGACTTGTAATAGAGTCTGACTTAACACATATTAAGGTATTTAATTGCACAGAGAGAGTGAAAGAGAGAATCAGACAGACAGAGGAAGAAGAAAGAAGATAAAACTGAATTGTGCTAAGTGATCTAAGTCAAAGTCATAATGAACTATTTCTAAGTGCCAAAGTTCCTTGAATATATTTATTTGTTCTTAGGAATCTGTTTGGATCATTCCAAGAAACAAGAACACAATTGAGATTTGCCAAATATTTTACTGCTTTTCTTTTTTTTGTTGTTCCTTTCTCCTCATCCCCCCCCCAAATATCCTTTTGGGTGTATCTAAAGCAAACAAACTCTCCCAGCCTGCTTACAGATGCTCAGAAATTAGACATTTGAGTTTTTAACCACATACTAAGCTGGGGATTTAAGGTCATGTGTCTCTCTAACAAGAATGTGTGCAGTTCCTACATTAATCTCGACCTTGACAGAGGTCCCCTGCACCCCACGGAGATGTTCTGGTATTTAGAAGTTCTGTATACATGGGCCTCCTGAACCTGGGACAGCACAGAGGGGAGCATAGCAAACCAGGGCTTGAAAAGAAACAATGATCATGGGGATAGACAGGAACTGAACTAGCATTCAGTGATCACTGTCCACAGTAACTGTGTTTATCTGTAAATGTCCATTGCCACCTGAAAATACCCTCTGTCCTCTTTGAAGAAAAAAATGTTGTCACAAATTATTAGTCACAGACACATTTCTTGAGAGTTAGTATGTTCAACACAACAACTGGTAATTATTTTTTTAAAGAGGAAAACTGCCCTTTGATCCCTCTCTATATAACTACCCAAGAAATTATCTTGCTGATAGGCTCATAAGCATACTCAGAAATATATGTCAAGATATTTATTGCAGGATTGTCTGCAATATCAAAAGGTTGAAAAATAATAATAACCATGAATTCAAAGCTGGTTAATTAAATCATAGCATTTCTCTGGCATGAAGCATTATGAAGTCATTCAAATTGTCAGGAGCTAGGTAGAGTGATGCATATCCATCTCAACATTCAAGAGGCTGAATCAGTAGGATCATACTTTCAAAGCCAGCATAGGCTACAGAGCAAGACTCTGTTTCAAAAATAAATAAATAAATAATGCAGACATAAGTGAATAATTTTTGAAATCCTTGTTAGTTTTTTGAAGAATTTCAAAGCCATCTCAGGTAGAAGAGTCCATAAGACTCTATTTCTAAAAACATGGCTCAAGTGGTCGAGTACTATTGCTCAAACAAACCAAGCTAACACAAGACTCTAAATACAAACTCTACTACCTGATACAATAAAAGTTACAGTGAATAAATAAATGAACAAGTAAGTAATAACAGAATGATCTTCAAGGTTATTACTACAAAACATGCAATCTAATGGGTAATGCTCTCCTTGAGTGTGTGTACATACACATGTGTATATATATATATGTATATGTATGTATATATATATATATATATACATATATATGAAGCTTCCTGGGTGGATTCAAATACAAGCTAACAGTATTAGCATCTGAGAAGAGGAGGAGATGTTGTGAATATTTGCATTTTAGAACTTCTTAAAATACTAATATGGTTCTATATTTTTCATGTACACATATTTCTAAAAGGTACAAATTCAGCAGTAAGGTTGGACTTTTGGAAATATAGAATAGCAGACTCTGTTGGGGGAGGGTAAATAATAGAACCTGGCCTTGAACTACTTAATAGCTAGGTAATTTACTTACCCTCTGAGCTCTGTTCTTCACCTGTAATATGTCTATCATTAAAAATGTTTGCTCTGGATGCTGGAAACAAGTAAAATTGCTACTTAGGAAGCTTGAATCTTCTCACACTATTTGAATGTCATTTGTTTTCTAGGATAGCTTTAAAGACATGAATAAATGTCCATGGCTCCTCTTTTCTGAAAACAGGGTTTTAATAGACTGTAGAGGATGACAGGGAGAGCTATCCACATTTTCTTGAACAAACCAAATTGCTAAACAAATAAGAATGGTTGTTTTCAGTGTCAGAATGGAGAATCTTCTATTACGTATCATAATTTAGGCAGTCTGCTACAGATCATTATCACAGCTAACTGTAATGGATAGCTGTAGGGTTAGCATACAGTGCAACATCCCTTTCTTCTCCTTTGCTTCATTCAGAGAGAATGTTCCTGCAAATATCATGTCCTGATTCTTTGGCAAGTGTCTATGCCTCTGTTTTTGTTTGATGCCAAATAAGGTCAAGGAAATCTCCTATTGACAACCTACATAATTTATTATCATTGTCTCAAAGAAGAGATTATAGATTTTTGTGCTTCGGTGTGTGTTTTCATTGGGTTGTTCCAATAGCAAACATTAAGTAATGAAATGGTATGAGTCAGAGAAGGGAGAGCTGCCAATAAATTGTTCGTCGTGAATGAATTACTACCTCAAGTACTGGGGCTTCAGTCTCACTGAGCATGCTCTGAGGAATGTAGCCCATGCCCAAGATTCAACTCATCCAAGTCTGTGTAGGTGGGGAGGTGTATCTATGATGTTTCATCCTGAATAGTGGATTTTATTTTCCTCTAGTGTCCAAACTACTATGCCCTTTTGGATTGGACTTCTGCAAGTATAAGCTTAGAGTGGCCCTTTTGGCGGATTGTTGGATTCTTTTCATCATAGAATTGAAATGGGATTGCATGAAATTACAGAGCTTCTGCATGGCCAAGAATATAGCTAGCAAGATCAATAGAAAGCCCACAGAATGGGAGAAGATCTTCATTAGCCATAAAACAGACAAGGGTCTAATATCTAAAATATATCTGGAACTTAAAAAATTAAATCCCCAAAAAGATATCTTCAAAAACACAACTGCCCAATAAATAAGTGGGCTAAAGACTTAAAGAGAAACTTCTCTGAAGAGGAAAGAAGGATGGCCAATAGACACATGAAAAATGCGCAACCTCTCTAGCCATAAAAGAAATGCAAATCAAAACAACATTGAGATACCACCTCACC
>NW_012267218.1:14601026-14692344 GCF_000151885.1 Dipodomys ordii | reverse complement strand
CCTGGCTTACTTAATTTTTTCCAAGTCTTTCCATTTCCTAACAAATGGGGCAATGTCATTCTTTCTGATGGAGGCATAGAATTCCATTGTGTATACATACCACATTTTCTTGATCCATTCATCTACTGAGGGCCATCTGGGTTGGTTCCATATCTTAGCTATGGTAAATAATGCTGTAATACACATAGTTGTGCTGGTAGCTTTATTTTTTTAATATAATTTTTTGTACTGTGAGAATGCCATACAGAGGAGTTACAATTACATGGACAAGATAACGAGTACATTTCTTATCAAGCATTGTTGCCTCCTCTTTGTTTCCCCATCCCATCCCTTCTCATCCTCCCCCCTCCCACCACCAAGTCTTTCCCCCACCCCCACCAAAGTTGTACATTTCATTTTTTGACATAAGGAGTTGTACATCTCATTGTTGCAATGGGTCCACCTGTATCCCTAGTTAAACAATTTGTTTTTTCCCTTCCTCTCCTCAAATTATACCAACATCAAATACAGTGAAAGCATGGGTTATACCGTGGGACAGGGACATACATAGAAACATAGAAATCATCTTCTAAATATGTTAGAAACAATTGCATGAAAGGAAAAAGAAAGAAAAAACATTTGAATCCTTATCTTGCGGTTCATTTCTCCTAACATCAACTTATCTGACCTTTTCTGCTTGTCTCAGACATATATTAGTTATTGCAAATAAGGGAAACTATGGGGCTTATGTTTCTTTGGGCCTGGCTTACTTCACTTAATAATTTTTTCCACATTTGTCCATTTCCTAACAAATGGGGCAATGTCATTCTTCCTGATGGAGGCTTAGAATTCCATTGTGTACATATACCACATTTTCTTGATCCATTCATCTATTGAGGGGCATCTGGGTTGGTTCCATATCTTAACTATAGCAAATAATGCTTCAATAAGCATAGTTGTGCTGGTAGCTTTAGTGTAGTCTTGTTTGTGATCATTTGGGTAAATGCCCAAAAGTGAGACTGCTGTGTCATAGGGGAGCTCTATGTGGAGTCTTTTGAGGAACCTCCAAACTGTTTTCCAAAGTGTTTGAACAAGTTTACACTCCCACCAACAATGCAGTAAGGTTCCCTTCTGTCCACATCCCCTCTAGTATCTGTTGTTGTTAGAGTTCTTGATTATAGCCATTCTAACTGGAGTGAGGTGGTATGTTGTTTTGATTTGCATTTCATTTATGGTTAGGGAGCTTGAGCATTTCTTCATATGTGGTAAAGCCTCCCATGCTTCTAGATTAAAAGGATCAACATCATGAAAATGGCAATATTTCCCAAGGCTATCTACAAATTCAGTATGATACCTATCAATATTCCAACTTCATTCTTCAAGGAAATAGAAGAGGCAATCCAAAAATTCATATGAAACAATAAAAGACCCCGAATAGCAAAAATGATCCTTAACAGAAATAACAGTGCTGGAGGAATATCAATACCAAATTTCAAACTGTACTTCAAAGCCATAGTAATCAAAACAGCTTGGTACTGGCATAAAAACAGATCTCAGGACCAATGGAATAGAATTGAAAACCCAGAAATCAACCCACAGACCTATAGCCATCTAATATTCGATACGGGAACTAAAAAATCGAATGGAAGAAAGACAGTAAATAGTGCTGGCAAAATTGGTTAATCACTTGTAGAAAACTGAAGCTAGATCCTTATACATCAACCCTGTACCAGAATCAACTCTGAATGAATCCTCCAAAAGACCTGGGAGTCAAAGCAGACACTCTGAAAACATTACAGTATTGAATAGGAGAAACCCTAGGTCTACTTGCACAGGCCAAAATTTTCTTAATAGAGACTCAGAAACACAACAAATCAAAGAAAGTTTGGACAAATGGTATTGCATGAAATTGCAGAGCTTCTGCATGGCAAAGGACATAGCTAGCAAGATCAATAGAAAGCCTACGGATTGGGAGAAGATTTTCACTAGACAAGGGTCTCATTCTAAAATATACTTGGAACTCTAAAAATTAAATCCCCCAACAACAAATTCTCAAAGAAACAACTGCCCTTATAAGTAAACCAAAGACTTAAAGAGAAACTTCTCTGATGGGGTTCTTTTTGTTTCTTCAACAATACTGGTATCCTTCTAATTAGATCCTCATCTTCCATTTTAGTATAGCATACCTATAAATTGCAGAATATAAAAAAAATGGTCTTCAACCTGTTTACAAAAGGGTTTTAATAGTAGTGTGCATGCTGGCACCTGACTACTCTGAATCTATTGTTTCTGATAAGATGTCCAGTGCAGTAAATAGAGATCAGCTGATTCCACAGTCCTTAGAACAACCATTACCCCCTTATTTTCCAAAACCCACTATTGCTGTTTATCTAAATACTTTGCCTTCAGGCTATACCTTACCCTGACCAATCCAGATGAATTCTTGAAACATCTGTGATTGGGAATCACAGAAACCCTATTTACCCAATGGTAAGATCATTGCTTCCATTAACAATCTTGTCCAAAATATGATCCTGGAAATTTTATACATTTTAAATTTCACCACTGTGTGCTAACTTCTGTAGCCTATGTTCACTCACACAGAAGACTGAGGCAAAGCACTGCTGTTCTATTTCTCCATTCTGTGGTAACATCTCCAGTCTCAAGGAGCCCTAGATTCAAAACCCCATGACCATATTCACGATCATCCTGTCATTGCATTCTCTTGTAGGAGAAAAGAGTGACAGTACACTATGTGTTTCTTTTATAATAGTATTAGTCCAAATTACCAGGGCTCCACCCTTGTGTTATTAATCATGGGCTCCAAAAAGCCTTTACCTGCTAGTACCATCATCTTGAGTATTAGCCTTAAAACATACAAATTTAGGGTTTGCAGATATTTAGTCTACAAAAATAAAGAAAGGATGGAAAGCCAAAATCAGGTAGATTTTCCTAAACATGTTTAAGTTATTTAGTCCTCTGGAACTTTTGAGAAGTCACACACAATGTATATGTCAGGGCAATCAGTCCTAGAGGGGAAAGGAGGAAGAATTTATTTAGCATCTCCCAAATTCTACTGGATAAAATGTACTCCACAGCATGTCACAAACTCATTTCCATCCACCCACCCACACACAGTTGCAGGTTGTGTATACATAGGCATTGAGCTGGATCCCATGGTAACCCATACTGCAGAAGCCCTCAGTAAGACTCATACTGCATGTGTGCTCAATAATTGCCTATTCCAACATGATTGGACCCAGGGGGTTTCCTGAGTTTTGAGACATCCAGTGCCAAAGGATGGTAATTCCTGAGCCAACCAGGCCTAGTTGGTAACCATATTATAAGGACCCACAGGTGAGTCAGTGAACAAATGGGGTTATGATTTCATGAAGCTGATCATCGGTCACACCACCCTAAGTATTTCAGCAGAGACTGGCCATTCTGAAGACATATGATGTCACAGAATAGATGTGCCATCTATATTTTAAATCCTCCCAGAAATTGATTCATCCATGTAATAATACAATACAATCTTATGTTTGACACATCTGTTTTCCTTCATTTCTTCCTGGTTTTACATCATATAGGCATATGAGATTCCTCATCTGGAGTGCATGATGGTTTCTTGAAGCATTTCTTCAATTGACATGAATGTTTTAGCTACTTTGCCTGATTTGCAGTAGATTAACTTACCATTGAAATACTTGAAACTTATTTTCCATGGCAATCATTGAGTAATATTATAGTCTTCATGTTTAAGTATTGTGAATGCCTTTTTCAACTGAAAAGCAAATACCCAAACAGGTAAAACTCTTGGCCAAAGGTAATCAGAAAACAAGACTGAGAAAATGGTGCTTGGGCAGTTGTATAGCAGAGTTGAGGGTAGCCAGGTCTCTTCATGGAAGTACAACAGCTCAGACTGCAGTGTGTTTTATGTGTTTGTACATGAAATCATTGGAGGGTCTCATGGCACAGATCATATGTGATTTGTAACATTTGGCACAATTTTTGCCTTGTTTTGGAAATGCCTTTCAAGGGAATTAGCATCTAAAATGTAAGCTCATCCTTCCAGGGCAGGAAATAAGCCAACCTGGGATTTAAAGGGTTAAGGGAGCACAGGAAAGACCACTAGAATTTGCCTTGCTTGAGGCTTGGGGTCTGAGTATCACTAAGCTTAATTAGCACTATGTATTTTGCTTTTCCTTTTCTGTTTGTACAGTTTATTTGTTTTGGAAACTTGGCAGAATTGGTGATAGACGTATGAATAAGGAAAATGAAGTACAGTAGAAATACGCTACTATTATACTAACTTACTTTGGAAATATTCCAGATAAAATGTCTCACAATCAGAATCAGGTTTTTATTTTATTTTATTTCTTAAATTTATTTTCAAGGTGATGTACAAAGGGGTTACAGTTACATAACAAGATTGTGGGCACATTTCTAGCTGAACTTGTCACCCCTACCCTCATTTTTCTCCCATCTTCCCTCCTTCACCCTCCAAGTTGTACAGCTCATATCCAACATATTGTCTTTGCTTAAAATATGTTTTTATTGTAAAAATGCTGTACAGAGAGGTTACAGTTACACAAGCAAGGTAATGAGTACATTTCCTATCAAGCATTGTTACCTCCTCTTTTGTTTTTCCCCTACCATCCCTTCCCTCCCACCTCCACAACTACTCTCCCTGCTACCTACCCCCACCTAAATTGTAAAGTTCATTTGTCAACATATCTGGGAAGTTTCACAACTATTGGGAAAACTTCACAAAGTATTTCCCCTGGAAATATAGTCCATATCCCAGACCCTTTTCTTCTCTGTGAGTAATAGTGCTTCTCATGAGTTCGGAATATTTTTTTTCTCAGTGCAGACTAACAAACTAGCATAAAGTATTTAGGGAAAAATGCTGATGCACTTGCCTTGATTTCCCAAGTCTAATATTATGAGAAAGTTATTTCTGCTCTTGAGCTTTCAAAAACTTGAGTGATCTCTCTACTGAAGAGGCACATCTGCTTAGCTAAAATATTCCATAATTGTGCATGGTCTTGCTGCTCTAACTCAGGTATGAAGCTATTATAATAGGACTCCTGTTAACAACAAAATCTGGTCCCATCCTTCACTCTGAAGGTGACATCTGTGACTTTCTCTCCCTCACATAGCTATCCAGAGGGAAACACCCGGCACCAGCGACCTGTGAAAAGTAACGCAACGCCAGATATCAATCTGCCTTCCAACTGCCCATCAGAGGTCTCACTTTATAAAATGGTACATACAGGCAAGTCTGAGGAGAATGCCAACATTTCCCAAAGAAATGCAGTACTACTCAACTTGCCAAGAATGCATAATGTGCTTCTCCAAGGTAACTTTTTTTTTCATTTAAATACCGTACTGTCAAGGTAACTTTTTTACTTGGGTATTTCTACTTCATAAAAATAAAAACCATCACTCTACTAATCAAAGGCTTGTGCTTGTGCAAACACAAGCAGAAGAAATTGGGAAGCAAGGGAACAGGGAGAAAGATGTCACTTTTAATCAATAGTATCTACCTTGGGCAATGGTGAATTACATTAAATGCTGTTATTTATTTGGGGAAGTGGAAACAAATATAGCAAGAGAGGGCATTTGAAGAAAATGACACATAAATTGATTTGGGGGGTCAGATGAGATTGTATGTGTTTTTCAATAGGTGTGTATAAGAGGAGTCAGAATGGGACCCAGGGATACTGCATCTAAAGTAAATCAACATGTATCTACATACATTTTAAGCCATCAAAATACGCTGAAGATTTCATCCCATTTTATATATGAATAAGTTAAGGATCATAGAAACAAATTAATCTGATATTAATTGAAGAAACAGTTTAAATGGATAATCATGATTTGAGTCTACTTTGTCTTACTACACCCTAAACCTCTAATATCTCTAAAGCAATGACATGAGTTCTCTTGCCAATATCAAGAGAACTGTTTGCCTATCTGTGACTCAATTCATGTCCATGTTTCTCCTTCTTTGTAATTAGTGCTCTATAAAGCACAAAATAAAATTATTATTTATAATTTTAGTGTTTGATGACCTTGGATTATAACAAGTGAAGCAAAAGCCAATATCCTCTCCTTAAGTAATAGTAATGTTAAGTCATTTATACAAAATAGAAGTCTATGCTTTCAAGTCACCTTTGAAGACTAAAAAAAAAGTTAAATAATTGAGTTAATAGTATTTTGTTGTAGTATTTAATTTGTTATTAACAATTTGGTTAGATACAGAAACTTTGGGGAGATTTTATTCTTTGCTGGTAATTATGGCGAACCTATTTTGGATTAAACAAAGCTCTGGGTTTTTTTTGTTTGTTTGTTTTTTTGTTTTTTTCTTTTTCCCAGTCCTAGAGCGTAAATTTGAGACCTGGGCACTGTCCCTGAGTCTCTCTAGCACTTTACCACTTGAGCCACAGCACAACTTCCACCTTTTTTTTTTTTTTTTCTGTTTATGTGGTTCTGAGGAATGGAACCCAGGGCCTCATACATGCAAGGCAAGCATTCTACCACTGAGCTACCTTCCCAGCCCAAAGCTCCAGTTTTGATCAATACAAAGTAAACGAGACAAATTCCAAGATCTCATTGGAATCCATTTCAAATGAACAATAACAAAAAACAGGAAAAAATTGTTGCAAGTGATAGATTTACCTTGATAAAAGAAAAATGAATTAGAACAAAGTAGTATGGAGTGGTGAAGCCTGGTTCTATAGCAATGGTAAGTCTTTGGTGTTTGAGCGGCGCTGATCCTCATGGATCTCTGAGAAAGCCATTCCAGGAAGCAGAAATTTGCAGGAACCTGGCCTGATGCTGGTCAGACATGATGACCCCTATTAATGTAAACCAAAGATTGAAGGAGGGAGTAATGGGAAATGAGATTACAAAAATGAGTGAATCCTTTTGGGTCTTCTATGCTGGATAGGGGAACAGGAAAACTAATCATCAAAGAGGTTGGAATCTGGGGATAGTTTTCATGAGGCTGTGTCTGTGGAGGTGGTGAGAAGTGACACTGTTCAGGCATGACTTAAAGATGGAGGTAGCACATTTAGATGATGCATTAGCTGAGAAGTTTGAGAAAAGGAAAGGAAGTTAACTCTTAGTTAGGAGAATGGGCAACTAACTGCGTGAACACTTTCGCTTTTTAACTCTGATGAGTTAAAGTAAGAAATAGATTAAGGAGTATGCTTGAAGGTAGGGTACCAAAATCATACTTGGGTTTTTTTTCTAAGCATGAATTGCTTAATACATTTGTAAATGGAGTGTTCAAATTTAAGTGACTGGATTCTGGATTAAGTATAATTAGCCTTGGTTGTGTTCTAAAAATCTGAGTTTCAGAAAGCTCCCATTTAGAAAGAGACAAAAAAAAGTGATTTCTAAATGTAGCTACTCCCACTACACAATTTTAAAGGATTCTTTCTTTATTTTTTTTCTCCTCTTATACATTTGCCTGAAGGAAATTCATTTTTTTCCTTATAAAGTTGCCTGCGGGGCAACGTACTTAAAAAAAAAAAACACCAAAAGACCTTAATTCCAAGGTTTGATTAAATCTCACTGAACATAAGCTCACTCTTCAACTGGCTTGTATTTACTTACATAGTGGGTTTGGCAGAACTATGGCTGGGTTGCATGGCTGGGGTCACAGTGCATTGCTTTACTTATGAAATATCATCCATCTGTCAATATGAAAAGTATAAATTCAAGACCAATTTGTTGAGTGTATGAGTGGGTGTTTCTAAGAAGCACAGAGTGGTACTTTGAAGGAAGAATTTTTAAAGGCATATGCTACTGGTTTTAGTGTTTGCTGAAATGATCTCTTAAAGATACAAAAAAAATGAAACCTTAGGATTTTCCCTTGCAGATAGTTGTTGTTGTTTGTTTGTTTGTTTATAACTCATTTGACTGATAAATACTTCCTCTGCCTTGAGATGTTGCTTTGGGTATGCCTGTATTTCCCTATGTCACTCAACCTCTTTGTGTTTCCAAAAGCCACATACAAATCTCTCACTGGAAATATGCACCAAGTAATTTTCTAGTAGCAACGGTAATAAATGTGAACTTGGCATAACAAATATAGGCTTAAGTGAAGTTTACTAGGTTTTCCTGCATTAGTTATTAGAGTCTAGTCTCCATCACATATATTAACTAGATATATTTTATTCTAATTTTTTGGTTGTGTTTATTTAATTGATTTTCTTAAGGGAACAAGCGCAGTATTATTTCTACTTTTCTGTTTCAGGTTTTTGTAATACTTATTGACTTTTCAGTTATGTTTGACACTATATTTTGCATATCTATATATTATCCAGACTTATGAGTTCTACATAAAGGTAATTATCATTAAACTTGGGTATTCAACATGAGGTACAGATAAAAATGATTATTCTCACTAATCTTGATAAAAGAATAGGAAATGAAATTTTCCTCATTTATTAGATAAAATATACATTCTTTTTATTAAAAATAATAATGTATTATTATTACTATCACTTAAGACCTGCTTGGCTGGCATTCTACTGTTTGAGCCATACCTCCAGTCAAACTGTATGGCAATTATTTTGGAAATGGATTCTCAAAGATTTTCCCACCTAGGTTTGCTTCACACCTCAGTCCTGTGCTTTTCAGCCTCCTGAGTAGCTAGTATTATGGGTATGAGACACTAATTAGTGCCTGGCTGGAAGACTGATTGTAACTTATGAAAGAAAACCATGCCCAACAAAAAATGTACTCATTACCTTTCTTATGTAACTGTAACCTCTCTGTAGCTTTGCAAGAAAATATTTTTTTAAAAAGAAAGAAAAACATGTTGGCATGACACTAAGGTGATCAAAGGAAGAATTTTCATATTCTAATATTCTCCATCCTCTTGTGTCTAAATCCACAAAACAAAAACAAAGCAAACAAAACAAAACCATAAGAATTGAAGGAATTCTAGCTCTAACCTGGATTCACTGGAGATTTCCATGTCACAGTGTTCACTTCTAACTTAAGGAACAAGTCATGGTGATTTCACAACAGAAAAATTTCATACTTCAGCTCACTCTTTTAGCTGCATAGCCAAGAGTCTTAGATTCATAATACAACCAAAGAAACATAGAAAAGCAAAGGAGAAAACCACATGTATCATGATAGCTTATTCATAACCAAATAAACCAATAGTATCACATGTAGAAATGTGTAATGAAAGTATGGATGGTGAAAAAGAAACATGAATGGAATAAATATTTTGAAATCATACTTTTTGGTTGAAGATGGTAGAATGGTAAAAGAAGTTTGTCATAACCCAATAAAAAGAAAATACCAGCAGACATTGAAAGTTCAAGGCTTCTTCCTGAAAAGTCCTTCAAGAACAAATTTAACATTACAACCTGTTGTCTGCTTACATTTACTTGGGTTATTAGAATTTTTTAAACTCTTCAGTTAGGTCAAATGTCCGCATTTGGAGCACCATTTATGTCTTGCTTAAATTGTAAAACCTCAACCCATAAGGTTGCCATATTAATATATTCTATAACCTCAGCCACACAGGAGATAAAAGTAAAAGCATCATAGTCTGAGACCAGCCCTGGACAAAAAAAAATCACAAGATATATTAAAAAATAACTAATGCCAAAAAAGAGATGTAAGTACAGCTCAAGTGACATAATACCAATTTAGTAAGTGAAAGGACCTGAATTCAAATCTCAGTACTGCCAAAAAATAATAATAATCAAGAAAACAAAAAAGAGTATTTGGTGTTATTAAACTTCTAATTGAAAGACATGGTTAAGGCCACAGAAGGATCATACATTACAATTACAATACATTTCATATATCATATGATATCAAACCTAAGTAAGAAATTCTTTCTCATATACTATTCAAATTAGATGCTATCTGAGAAAAATACAGAATGCTTTAGAAACAGCTATTTTTTATGGCAGCATGTTCAAGAGAATAGTAATAGTTCTTCCAAAGCACTAATACACACATAAAAATCTAACCTTATATATCATAAAGGGGAAAAAGCATGTTTTTGAAAGTATTTATGAAGAACTAAACAAAATAAAAGGGAAGAGATGGCTTGAAGCTGTTTTTAGGGTTTTTTTTTTTTTTAACTAAGTGAACACAGGTCATGGATATTATGTTTTCCATTACCCAGTCAATGTCTGTAACTTACTAAAAATTAATCATGTGTTCATTATACATAACCATCTACAGCAGGAGCCTCAACACAAATAACCTGAGCCAGTAAAATCAAGCAGTACCGATGCATACCTCTGAATGGAATAATTCATGTCAGGTAGATGAATTCCAGGTTTTCAGTCAGAAGCAGGACAATGAATGGGAAAACTGCCAATGCCTGGGCTCATAAACACTGAATCAAAACAATAATAAAAAGTATTGTCTCAGTGCAGTCATAAAAGGCTGTTTGCAGAAAATTCCTTCCTCTGAAAACTTCCTGGCTATCTAGACTTGCACTTTCCCTTTAGACAGTTTCTCAGTTAACAATTCTACTTTGAATCAAACATTTGATCAGGAAGAGCAAAACCAGATAGAAATGCTAGTCTTGTTATTTACTCAACTTTTTCTTCTTTGAATAAGTAAAATTGCAAAAAAAAAACTTAAGTAAATGTCTGGGGAAATTACTCTGTTCGGTGGGTACAAATAACAAGTTGCAAAACCCAGACTGTCATCACTTTTTGTCACAGTGGAAATCATTTTCAAAATTTGTTCATCCTTAAAGCATCTTCCCGGACGTCAAATTAAAGTAGGCAGTGCTAGCCTACTTTAGTGCTAGCCTAGTACTCAATATGTTCAGTTGACTCCCAACACTTCAGGCAACTGAAATGTTACAATATATTTGTGTCTATACTAGTGTGGTACAGAAAAATCCTAATATGAAGTATCAATGACAATAAGTAAGAGTGGATAATGATTTGGGCACTTCTTATCAGTATTTTTTCATGTACTTTTTTATTTAATCTCCTTGAACTCTTTCTTAAGAGTTAAATATGTTGAAAAACTTTTGTACTTTTTTTATCATAAAAACACTGCACAGAGGGTTACACTTATATTTGATGGGTAAAATAGACCGTTTAATCAAGAGTTGAATCTGGGTAGGCTGACTTCAAAACGTAAGCATTGGTCGCTACAAAACTCCTTTATGTTCTTCACGCATCTCTGGGTGAAGAAAACAATCAAGGTATTTCATTTTTCAAATTTCAGCTTGAAGGCACACATTATGCTACCTCGTGATAGAGGTATCTGTAACTATTCAATCTTACTCACAAGAATGCCATCAGATGTCCCAGCATATACCAAGCAAACTTAAAGAAATAAGACTGCATGAATATTGAGTCTTTTCTTTCACATAGGTTTTCACTCACGTTTATTTAGCAGATATGTATTGAGGACTTACTATGCACCAAACCTAGTTTTCGTTCCCTATTGATGCTATAACAAACTATCACACAATTAGTGACAAATGAATTTCTTCCCTTGAAGTTCTGAGGGGCAGGAGGCTAAATTCAAATTTGATACCATACTTGTCCCCCGTGCTGGTGTCAGAAGGAACATCCTGCTGTGTTAATCCTTCCATCTCAGAGATGCCTATATTCCTTGGTTTAAGGCCAAGGAATATGTCTATGTTTCATGTTAACCTCTGGTTCCATTGTCATACTCTCAATACATTTTTTTCTCTTATGCTTTTTGTCACACTGCTTTCATTTCCTAACTACCCTCATGATTCAACTGAACTTACTTGAATAATTGAGAATCTCAAGATTGTTAATAGCAAGATTTCTTTTCTCTGTAAGGTAAGATATTTACACATTATTCTCGGGATTCCAGTGTAGAATTTGAGAATTATATTATTCTTTCTTTGAAATGACTGATCTAAACACCAAAGGATAAAAATCTCTAGATATTATCTTCAATTAAAAACACAAAAGCATAGTCTATATTGTAAGAACAATTAAAGTATGTAACTCACAGAAGACCATAGTTTATTTATTATTTTGTCGGTTGTGGGTCTTGAACTCATGGCCTAGGCACTGTCCTTGAGCCTCTTTGTGCACAAGGCTAGTATTCTACCACTTGAGCCACAGTGAAATTTCTAGTTTCCTGTCTCACAAACTTTCCTGCCTGGGCTGGCTTTGAACTGTGATCCTCAGATCTTAGCCTCCTGAGTAGATAAGATTACAGGTATTACATAGTAATCAAATAGCTTGGTACTGGCACAAGAACAGACCTCAGGACCAATGGAATAGAATTGAAAACCCAGAAATGAACCCACAGACCTATAGCCATCTAATCTTCCATAAGGGAGCTAAATAAAATAGAATGGAAGAAAGATAGCCTCTTCAGTAAATGGTGCTGGCAAAATTGGTTAATCACTTGTAAAAAATTGAAGCTAGATCCTTATATATCACCCTGTACCAGAATCACCTCCAATGGATCAAAGACCTCAGAGTCAAAGCACAGTCTGAAAACATTACAGGATGGAACAGGAAAAACCCTAGGTCTCCTTGGCACAGGCCGAAATTTTCTTAATAGAGACCCAGAAACACAACAAATCAAAGAAAGGTTGGACAAATGGGATTGCATGAAATTGCAGAGCTTCTGCATGGCAAAGGACATAGCTAGCAAGATCAATAGAAAGCCCACAGAATGGGAGAAGATCTTCACTAGCCATACAACAGACAACGGTCTCATATCTAAAATATACCTGGAACTCAAAAAATTAAATCCCCCAACAACAAATCCTCAAAGAAACAACTGCCCAATAAATAAGTGGGCTAAAGACTTAAAGAGAAACTTCTCTGCAGAGGAAAGAAGGATGGCCAATAGACACATTAAGAAATGCGCAACCTCTCTAGCCATAAAAGAAATGCAAATTAAAACAACATTGAGATACCACCTCACTCCAGTTAGAATGGCTATAATCAAGAACTCTAATAACAACAGATGCTGGAGGGGATGTGGAGAGAAGGGAACCTTACTGCATTGTTGGTGGGAATGTAAACTTGTTCAACCACTTTGGAAAGTAGTATGGAGGTTCCTCAAAAGACTCCACATAGAGCTCCCTTATGACCCAGCAATCCCACTTTTGGGTATTTACCCAAATGATAACAAGCAAGACCATACTAAAGTTACCAGCACAACTATATTTATTGCAGCATTATTTACCATAGCTAAGATATGGAAGCAACCCAGATGCCCCTCAATAGATGAATGGATCAAGAAAATGTGGTATATGTACACAATGGAATTCTATGCCTCCATCAGAAAGAATGACATTCCCCCATTTGTTAGGAAATGGAAAAACTTGGAAAAAATTATGTTAAGTGAAGTAAGCCAGGCCTAAAGAAATATAGGTCCCGTGGTTTCCCTTATTTGCAATAACTAGTATATGTCTGAGACAAGCAGAAACTGTAAGACAAGTTTATGTTAGGTGAAATGGACCCCAAGGTAAGGATTCAAATGTTTTTTTTTTCTTTCTTGTGATTGTTTTCAACATATTTATAAGATGATTTCTTTGTTGCTTTGTATGTACCTTCCCCAGGGTATAAACCCTGTTTTCACTGTATTTGATGTTGATATATTTGTAGAGGGGAAGGGAAAAAACAAACTATTTAAACAGGGTTACAGGTGGACCCATTACAACAATGAGATGTACAATAGGTTATGTTGAAAAATGAACTTTACAACTTTGGCGGGGTGGGGGATGAGGGGGTTTGGAGGGTGGGAGGGTGGAGGTGTAGAAGGAAGGGATAGTATAGGGAAACAAAGAAGGAGGCAACAATGCTTGATAAGAAATGTACTCACTGTCTTGCCCATGTAATTGTAACCCCTCTGTATGGTATTTTCACAATAATAATAAAAAGAAAAAAACTCACAAAAAAAACCAACAACAACAAAGATTACAGGTGTTAGCCACCAGCACCCGGCTTTCCTAGTATAATTTTTAAAGAGTATTTCAGTAGCCTCAGAAGTAGAGCTGTTGGTGTTAATTCTTTTGAAAGGGTAGAAAATTTGAATTAATGTTGTGGACATAAGAATGGAGAGAAAGGTAATTAAGGGATAGGATTATAAATAGCACGTGTTTTCATATGAAAGGATTATTTAATACATATCTGGGATGAATGCAGGGCTTCTCCTTCGCTTAGCTTTCTTGCTCAGGATCCTCAGATCTCAGGCTCTAAAGTGGCTATGATTACAAGTATGAGTCACTGGTGCCCAGAAATTTGGTGGTATTTTCTGAGTACATATGAGGCACAATGCATCAAGCTCATAGAGCTATCCCTAGACATCCTTCAAAAGCATCACCAGCCATTCATGAAATTCACTCTGAAGACTTGATTCCAAAACTGGTGCCAAGTGAAGGGAAATTCTGAAATAGAAGAGGAGATCTTGTGAGGCTTTGTCAGATGGTTACTAGAACTTGTCATGAGCATTTTGGAACAGATCTCATCCGTGTAAATGTAAGCCAAATACTTTTATCCTCTCATCTTATTTATGTTATTTATTTTTGCAGGAAAACATTATGCAAATGCTTATGTGCCACCCTGGATTCATTGATGCTTACAATCTTTGGAAGATTATTTTAGAGAGCAATGATATTAAAAATAACAGCTCACTTGGATGAGTCTGAAAATGTTCATGAAAAGATGGCAGAAGGGGAAGAAAGAATGTTTCCAAAATCTCCTTGCCATTCTGTGAGCTTAGATTGCAGAAGAGTCTTCCTGGAAGCCTGGAAGTATTAGTATCAGTCTTCTTGTAACTTCAAACTTTTACACAGTTATGTGGAGGGTAGGGAGGCAGTACATATAGGACAGTACGAAAGGAATGAAGAGACAGCAAGTAGAGTTATTTTTGTTGTGCCACTAATGTAGATACCGATTTCTCTTCCCAGTTTCTTCCAGCCATGAACGGTGTCCGACTTATAAGTTTTAGGCTACAGTATTTTCAACATGCAAAATATCCACTGTTCTCTTCTTCCTATTGAAAGGCTTCTCTCTGATGAAACCAGATACTGGAAGACTTAACCTATAATCATCTGATTTCTACGCATTTCATTTCCTATATTGCACTGAACATAAACTAATCATGTTACGTGCCAGTAATAAGTTCTGCCTTCCACATACTTTAAGTCTGATATTGTTGGAATAGTTCACAGGCACACCAAATCTTCCAGTAGAAGGTCTTCTGCGTTTTTTTTTGGTTAGCAGCAGGTTTTCAGGCTTTGAGTCTCCATTTTTGGTGACCACAAACTATAAATCAAAATAACAAATAAAAAATAAAACATAAAAGGATTTGAAGCTGAAGGTGAATTTGTTTAGTAATATTAAGATGCTCAAATTCTACATTTCTTTCCTTTGCTATGCTTTGGGTATAGCATTATGAGACCATTTCATCTCACTCCAGAATATTAATGGAGTCTGGATATAAAAAAATCCATTTGGATATATCAATTTTATTGATGTCTAATGCTCTTGTAATGAATGCCCAGAGAAGAGTTTGAATATATAGAGAGGACTTGTTATACTAGGAGGTTTGTAATTTTCAAAAGGCCAATGAAATTTAATTTTACCTCTAAAGTGGCTTTCATAAGAAAAGTGATTGTAGTTTCTTCTTTAAATGCAAGTTTTCTTCATTTTTTAAAGAAAGCTGGTGAACTCATTAAAAATAATCTACATGTTCAGTCGAAGTAGTAAGCAATATAGAACCAACTATATTATTGTAATTTTTGTCAAAACTTTCAACACAGATTTATTTTCTAAGTTTATCAGTTTAGAAACTATTCTTTTAAACACAGTAAGGAAAACGTAGAAGAATGTTGAGTTTATTCGATAATGCAGCCTTCCCAGGGTACATGGGGTATGGGATCAAGAAGTAGTACACTCTGAGTCTTCAGAAAAATCTCTTCAGTTTCTTCAGTAGTAAATCTATGCTCATCGCATTTGCCTAAGTAAGAATGTCAGGGAGAGTTGCTTTTTCTGTTGAGTTGGAAGAGTTGTGAATTTATTTGCCCAGGCTGACTGGAACCGTGATCAATTAGATATGGTTTACAACTGTGAGCCACCACTGTCTGACCAATAAATATAAATGAAACTGTTAAGTCTACTCAAGCCCCAGTGCATATACGCCACTTTACAGTCTCCTATTTCCCATTTCTCCAAAGACCTAATGGGTCTGTTGAAAACCTTCTACTGGCAACTAACTGTCTGTAACTTACCACCCCATCTTTAATTTGCCAGAGTGTCTTCTCATGATTGGGTGATCAATCAGTCTCTCTCAGGACTTACATTGGGTTACTCACTCCTATACTTTCCCTCTACTTATGAACAATTTACGATCAATTTATTGTATTTTGAACGTACTAAGCCAATATATGGACCATACGGTTGATGCCCCAGCCTCTCCATAGTTAAATAATGCATGCTTATTTGTGCTTTTCTGAGGAAGTCAAAGCTGTATATTGTCACAATACAGTTTGCTGCTATACATTTAATGTTCTTCCTTCTTCTTAATCAAAAAAAGATTAATATCAACATCTAAGTCTTGGATCACAAATCAGTCTTTACAGAAACCTCCATCTTAGCATTCTATTTGGGAAAACTGGAATGAAATACCTCTGGTGTTCCTTGCAAGCACTTGATCACCTGAGCACTGACCTACCCTTCACTTCCTCTTTCAGTGAGGATAAATGCTAAGTATCCTCTACTACCTGATGGACATCAGAAGCAAAATATACAAGACATTATGTTGAAAACAAACTTTATACCTTCAGGAGGCAGGGAGAAAGAGATTGGGAGGTGGGGAAAAAACAAAGGAGGAGGTAGCAATACTTGATAGGAAATGTGCTCATTACATTACTTATGGAACTGTACCCCCCTCTGTCCATTAAAAAATATATATACTAAAATAAGTGAGCACAATCTTTTTTTTCCTTCACATAAAAATATAGCTGTTTACACATCCTAAATTCAGCAAATTGCAATTGCTGGAGGGGATTAAGACATAGAGGAACCCGATTGCATTGCTGTTGGGAATGTACACTAACACAACCACTTTGGAAAGCAGTCTGGAGGTACCTCAGAAGCTAAATATATCTCCCCTATGACCCAGACATACTACTCCTAAGCATCTACCCTGAGCATCAATAACCAGGATACAAGGACACATGCACCTCCATGTTCATTGCAGCACTGTTCACAATAGCCAAGGTATGGAAAAACCCAGATGAGTGGATCCAAAAATTGTGGTACCTATATACAACATTACACAGCCATGAGAAATTACAAAATAATAGTATTTGCGGGGAAATAGACAGAACTACAGCAAATCATTTTGAGCAAGGTAAGCCAAGAACATAGAGATAAAAGGCATTATCTCCCTGAAATGTGGATGCTATACTTTGTGATAACAAAGTAAAGAGGACTTGGGAAACATATTTACCATTAGCTTTCTGGATAACACAATTACCCTTCTCCTTGTTGTATCTATTTTGGGAGGATCACCAGTGATTTCCTACTACTTCGGATGAGGCTTTAACTTCCTAACCCTAAGGTCCCAGTCCCAACTCCATCACTTGCTTATCCACTTGTAAAATTAAAGCATTCAGTTAAAGGAGTACAGACTATGTGTTAGTATGGCCGGTATGGCTATAGAAGTAGTTTTTCTGATTTATATAATACATTATGCTTGTACTTACCTTCATTGTTTGTTTTTTTAAAGAAAAAATATAGATTATGGCTAGCCTATTTCAAAATTCACCTTTGAAAAGTCATGAAAATTTCAACTTGTACTTTGCTAAATGGGGCAAAAGATGCCTTCCAGCTTGGGGTAAGAGTAAGTGATCAACCATTCCATTGTCTCCATAAAGGAATGGTACCCAAGGCTCACAGGTCACTTCCTGTTCATAACAAGGAGTCTCAGAAGGCAGAAGGATCAGATTAAGGTTCTGCACATTTATGCCTAAACTTTTTTATATTTCCAAGTCTTTATCTTGGCTTTTCATTTGATTAGTTTCCTGTTACCAATTTTGTTTTTACATGTTTTGACCATTTACAAGATTTGCATATAATATTCTCCATTAATCAGCTATTTCAAGTACTCTATCAATCACACTTCTGTTTTGTTTAGTGCCTCACTTCTAGTTGAACCACAAAGTGCCTCACTTCTAGTTGGCTGAGGGTTAGCCTGCTTTCTGGTGCTTGACTTAACTCTTCTCTCAAAGATTTCTCTTAGTGGGCCCCATGTCTTCTTTCATACTTGTTTTCTCCATCATTTTGTTGCCACAGTTTACTTTGATACTTAGAAAGAGAAGATTCAATGAAAGTGAAATATTTTTACTTTTCCCACATCTGAATATGCTATGGGCTTTTATTAGGTATTTGTTAATCTTTCACTTAGAACACAAAATATAGATTAAAAAATTCATTTTCCTTCAAATGTTGGAAGGCACTACTCATTGTCTTCTGACCACGAAGCTGTTGTTGTCCAAAACTGTTCACATTTTGACAGTGAGTGTGGTATCTGTATATCTCATTAATGTTTGCACCTTAAAATACTGGACATACACATTTTGTCTGCACTCATTTGGAGAGAAGGAAAGGATTAAAGTGTGAAATTCAAAACTAAACTTAGTGTTCTCAGAAAGATTTTAGGTTTCAAAAGAAAAATATGACCAGCAATACTATGAAATAGAATTTTTGTTTATTTCATCAGTAAGATGTTAATAACACCACCCATAATGATGGTTATAATACTAGCATTGAAGATTGATATAAATAACCTAAAATGGGTCCGAATCAAGTGTCAGAAGAACTATATCATAATCACTAGATTTCTGACTGCCCTTGGGAAACATCATAAATCTCTGCCACTTATCTATAACCTAGGAAGACAGAACTTCATAACCTTAAATATCTCCTTGCGATCTAATGTCATATGGCTTGCACTTCCTGCACATCAATGTGCATTCGCATGGAGGATTACCTTGGTACCTTAAAACAACCCTGTGAAGAAAGCAGAGCAGGATTCTTTTTTCTTTCTTGAAAATTCAATCTTTCCTTTTAAAATCATTTTCAGAATAACAAAGTAGAGAAAGCATGCTAGATTGATTGTTTTGAAATGGAGCCAGAGGGAGACCCCCAAGGGTCCCCTCTAGGTTGAGCATACATAGTTCACACGAAGTATCTGATACACAACAAATCCATGTCCCTTTGAAACAAGTGCATCAATATTGTGGCTGAAGTGTAAGTCTGTATCCATTGATTCTCAAAGTATCTTTCACAATTTCTCAGGGCGAGGGACCTTCCTAATGGATCATAAACTGATGGGAACTTTTAAGCTTTCTCTTCTGGCTGTCAAATAATGGATATGACTGATGGAACGTTTAACTGGGAGGTACAGTCAGTATTTCTCTGTTTATTTTTCAATGACTATTGCTGCTCCTTTTCGCGAGAAATTATTAGGCTAACTCTGTCATCATCAAAGTAATTTGCAATGGTTTTGATTACAGAATGTACAGATGTATAGTACTTGTATCCAAAGGATTTTCTTCTTACACTATTCTAATAACTAAAAGTTAAGATAGATACATAGATAGATATACCTTTACACCATTTATACATGTGCGTGGGTATGTGTGTGTATGTGTGGCACAAAAGTGAATCATGTGTAGTGTTACTGCAAAAGCAAATTACATAGAAAGTGAACTGCCACCCAAATTTTTCATTGTGGTATAATAGCCAGGCATAGAGGCCTTTGCTTGCAATCCCAGTTACTTGGGAAGCAGAAATAAGAACTGTGGGTTGATGTCAACCAGGCAATAATTACTCAGACCTCCATTCCAACTAATAAAGCGAGATATGGTGGTATGCTCATATCTTCCAGGTGAATGGGCAGACGTGGTAAGACATCTACTCGATGGGGCACCTACAGGTAAAAATCCTTAATCACAAAATAACTAAAGCAACATAGAAACAGACAAAGCAGGAAGGACCAAGTCCAATGGCAATCCAAATCATGAACCAAGGGCAAACTAGAAACAATCAGTGGGAAAGCTGGCTCTGCTGTTCACTACCACCCAGAAAAGGTTGACTTAAATTGTCTTCCCCTCACTTTCCTCATCTACCAAATGTTAGCCCTAACAGTTTTGCCTATCTCAAATTCCTTCTGTCAGTGTATTTTTTATTTTTTATATATGTTTATTGTAAAGATACTGTACAGAGGGGTTACAGCTATATGAGTAGGGTAATGAGTATATTTCCTATAGAGCATTGTTAACTCCTCCTTCAATTTTTAAAGTTTTTTTTTAATTGTGAAAACACCACACAGAGAGGTTACAATTACATAAGCAAGGTAATGAGTACATTTCTTATCAAGCATTGTTGCCTCCTCCTTTGTTTCCCCTTACCATCCCTGCCCTCCCATCCCCCCCCCCATTTTAAAAAATATTTTAACCATGATTATCAAAGTTTCGCTCTTGGTGAGATTTATGTTCCAAAAGGCTTTGATGGAAGCTAATAGATTCCTCAGGGAATGACATGCAATCAGATGACCAAACAAAAGAGAGTTCTATAGCTTTGAAAAATGACTTTAACAGACATGGGGATGAAGATCAGAGACAAGAAAGAAGACCAGAGGTTAGAAAAGAAAAAGAGTATGAAGACCACCTGAGAGCCTGAGCCTGCAGGAATAAAGGCAACCTGACAGATCTTCCTGGTGGTAAGGAGGATAAAAGATTGCCTGGAAATGTTAAATGAAATATTGCCTATTAAGCTCCTTGTACTTCACTACCATGAAACTCTTGTGCTCTACTTACTGAGTGAGTATTCACATTTTGGTTTATGGAGGCTCTCTATTTGGCAATTTTTTTGTCTTGTTTATTTTTTCTCTCAAGCTAAAGCCTTGTTCTTACATGCTCAAGGCAAGCCCTCTAACATTTAGCTACATCTGAGTCATGGACAGATTTTTAAATACAGACTGAAATATGGGACCACCGGCATAATATATTAGGAAAATAATTGCAAAGTGAAATTCTCTAAGAATTCTATAGTTATTATCAAGGATACTGTCTATTTTACTAGAAACAGGATAAGTTGTAAGATTTTTGTTGTTGGTGGTGGTGGTAGTGGTCATGAGGCTTGAATCCAGGGTCTGAGTGCTATCCCAGAGCTCTTTTGCTCAAGGCTAGTACTCTGACACTTTAAGTGACAGTGCCACTTCTGGTTTTCTGAAAGTTAATTAGAGATAAGAATCTTACAGACTTTCCTGCCTGGAATGGCTTTGAACTACCATCTTCAGATCTCAGCCTTCCTAAATAGCTAGGATTCTAGGCATTAGCCTGCAATACTGATATCAGACACTTCATATTTGAATAATATTGATATTAGACATGACATCAGAGTGATATCGCTTAATATCTTAGTTAAATATTATGTAGGACGTGAAATGTCTTTTGTCTTATTTGAAAACAAGATGAAAAAATGAGAGTCATAGTAGGATGAGGATAAGGAAAAGTAATAGGAGTTTCAGTACGTTGTCATAAGGAAGTGATTGTTCTATATCCAAAAAATTATTTTGCAGAATACTGGATTTCTAGCCTTTGTACAATGTCAACTTCAATTAGCACCAACAGCATCTGATATTTGCAACATTTTATCAATAGGCATATATTCTCTAAAACAAAATGATTCTTCATAATTATAAATCTTAGAAGCAGAATTGAAATGAGCACTAAGATTTCCTGATTCATTGTTCTTCTTGAGCATTTGCTCTGTTCTCAAAAATGGAAGAGAATAAAAAGAAACATCAATCGTTTAAATAGGGATACAGGTGGACCCATTGCAACAATGAGAGGTACAAGTCGTTATGTCGAAAACGAACTTTACAACTTTGGTGGGGGAAATAGGGGGAGAAGGATTTAAGGGGAGGCTGGGGGTGGGGAGGATGGGAAGCGATGGGAAAGGGAAACAAAGGATGAGGCTACAATGCTTGATAAGAAATGTACTCATTATCTTGCCCATGTAATTGTAACCCCTCTGTACAGTATTTTCACAATAAAAATATTAAATTAAATTTAAAAAATGAAACATTGTCCACTTCCAACACTTGCAATGCCATAATAGTATAAGAATACAGGTTCTCATGATAGATACCACTGGCTCATGCTTGTAATCCTAGTTGCTGAGAAGGCAAATTAATTGTGTTAGCCCTCCAGAGTAAAAGAATCTAAGCTTCTTGATTCATTCAGTCATAATCTGTCTGTCTGCCTATCTGTCGATCACCTTTTTACCAATCTATCTATTCACATTACTTTCAAGATTTGAAATACCAAATGTTAGGTTGTTTTACTGGTACTCATTCTGTATAGAAAGAAAATGCTAAAAACATAGAAATTTCATCTTCAAAGAAATCAGCTTTATAAATACAATTTTATGATAAAGGACAACATGAAATACTTCTTAAGTAGCTCTTTTATGGAAAATCCTCTTCCACCTCAGCCATAGTCTATTTCATCTACATGTATTTGACTCCATTGGTTCCATTCATGAATCTGATCTTTCTCGAAACTGTGAGTGAAGGTATACATGTCAAACACAGTGTCTCAATTTTCTAAGCTGAAAAGGAATGATATTCTCATGTTATTTTCAATTTAAGGAGGGTTTAGAAGTGCAATTTTTTTAAAAGTGCATAGCAGTATACAAAGTGTAATAATTCTTCTGATAATGCTGTGTATAATAACATGAGGAATATTATACATATATAGTATTTATAAGACCCTTCCAGATGAGCAAAAGAAAAGAGCATGACTTGTCAACCTTATAATAATTAGGAAATCAGAAGACAAAAACCCTGCACATGCTGTCCAGATCTTATCCTTGAAGTGGGGAGTTTGGTCAAAAAGCGATGAGGAGCCTGGGACTTGTTGCTCATACCTGTTGTCCTAGATACTAAAGAGACTGAGAACTGAAGATTACAGTTTGAAGCCAGCTCAGGCAGGAAAGATTGTGACATTTTTATGTCCAATTCATTATCAAAAAGCTAGAATCAGAGCTGTGGATCAAGTGGTAGAGCATTAGCTGAGCAAAAGAAACTTAGGAACAAATCCCAGGCCCTGATTTCAAGCTCAAGACTAGCACACACACAAAGTATGGAAAGATTATGTTTGACTTGTTGATTAAGTTCACAAAAAGCTTGCATCTTAGAATGAAAAACAAATCTATCTCACACACTTCCCAAAAGATCTAGAATCACATATTTCTAGAAAAATAAAATACATGTTTAAGTAAAAGTATAAATGGTTAAGCAGAATAAGGAAGCACTACTTCAATACAGACCAGATTCTTAATTTTAATCCTTTTGCAATAAGCTGTATTCACACTTTAATTGTTGTTTTCACATTTCCAGAGCTGGATTCTAGTGTGTTTATATGAGACTGATGCAGATTTATTTCTTTACAGGGGTTTGTGGCTTTTGATCGATACCCAATGGGCACACTTCATCTGATTACACTTATTTCCCTTGTATTAAAGGAAACATGGAACATTTCACTCCGTGTTTGTTTCATTTCACTGTAGTCCTCTGAACAGCAGTAGCACATCCACTTAGAGATGGTTGTGTATCAGAAATAGTTCCCATAATCATAGGCACTCTGAGGATTATTTTACACAAGACTGTCTTGTATACATGAACATCATGAAAACTATGCTAACATACTCTATAATTCCTTACAATTGAGACTAGTAAGTTCCAAGCTTTAATAGAAAAAAAATCAGAGAAAATAACCTTTGTAAAAATATTGACTTATTATTATAATTACAAAAATTGTAGAAGATTAAGCTCTGGACTCTTAGACAAAAAATTCTGAAATGCAAAATTTCTGGTTAGTTTAGACCATGAAAATAAAAAGACATATTTTGAGATTCTCTAAAATATGTACCCTCTATATATGACTCTTTTCAAACTAAGTATTTGGGATATAATTTAAAATTCTTCAAACACTAGGTATCTGTTAACATGATACTCTACTGTAAAACCATGTTTTCCTAAGGTACACCGAAGGGCTTACTCCAGAGGTTCATGCAAAAACTCAATTAGGTCTATGAACTGTGATTTGCACTGGGATTATAATATAAACCAGATAACAGGAGTTTATCTCTTATGATCACATATTCTTGGAGGGAATCAGATTCAACCATATATATTTAAAATTATATGTATCTAATTATCACAGATATGACTAATAGAAAAAAGAACAGAAATGAGTGTCACCATTCGCTGTGAAGAGATGGAGGGTGTAAGGTTCGTCCTGAAAGGCAAGGTAGACTCCTTCTTCCTCTTGGCTAAGTGTCCACCCAGTACCTGTGTCACCTAGGAAACTGGCACACCTGGAGGTCACATCCTGGGCCGCCCCTGGTCACGCTTCCCCTTGGACCAAGGGAGGGTCCCAGGCCCTGAGGCCACATCTGCATCCGGTGTGGCCTCACCTGGCCCCACTTTGTCCCCTCCCCTTTCCTACTTAAACCCAGGTCAGACCTCTGCCTGCCTCTCCCTTCAGCCACGTGGTCTCCACCTTGCATGGCTGGGGCAAGCAGTTCCATAAAATGAACTTCTCTTCCCCTGAACAGCTCACAGTGTTCTCTTTACCAGCTACCTAATTAAACCTAGTGGGGCCTCTAACAAGAGTGGGTTAGGGGAGTACATTAGGGCATCAAGATCCTGTACTCAGAAGGGATTAAGGCAGCCTTCAAAATAATACACAAAGAAAGGAATTATGCAACTTGTGACTGGGAATGGGGGGTGGGGAACTAGGAGAGAATGAGGAAAGGGGTAACATGGCTCAAGAAGAAATGTACTCTTTATCTGACTCGTGTAACTGTAGCACTACTCTGTACATCACCTTTATAATAATAATAATTTTAAAACATTTAAAGACAAATGCACAAAGGAATGACTTTCAGAAGAGGACTCCAATAGCTCAGGAAATAAGAGCAATAATTGCATCCAATTTAAAAGCTTCGGTAAAGCAAAGGAGACAGTTACCAAAGAAAAGAGACAGCCCAGGGAACGAAGGGGAAACCTTGCCGGCTAGTCACCTGGTATGTGACTAATGTTCAAAATGTGTAAAGGACTGAGGAAAACTAAATGCAAAAATAACAAAAAAAAAGACTCTAATCAATAAATAGGCAAATAAATTGAACCGCAGTTCTCAAAAGAAGGGGTAAATATATGACAATATTAGGCATCTTTAGTTATCAGGAAAATGCAACTATAAACAACACTAAGATTCTTGCTAACAACAGAGAACAGCTATTGTGAGGAAAACGAACAAGTTCTGGTGCAGATGTAAAGTAACGAAGACTATTACACATTGTTGGTGGGAATGGAAATTAGCACAGATGTCATGGAGATGGAGATGGAAACATCACCAACAGCCCAATTTAATACTGGAACTGTCAGTTATGCCATTCCTGGGTTAGACCTAAGGGTATCTTAAGTCAGCATAAAAGAGAAATACCTACACATCCATGGCTATCACAGAACTATTTATAATAGCCAAGCTACAGAATCAGCCTAGATAGAGGTCCATCAACAGATGACTGGATAGAAAAAAATAGATTGTGTTTACATGATGGATTTATATTCAGGTGCAGGATGAAGTTATGTAATTTTCAGAAAAGTGGAGACAACTTTCAGAAAAGTGGAGATTATCATGATAAATGAATTAAGCCAGACTCAGAAAGACAATTATGACATTTGTTTTTCTCTCTCATGTATGGAATCTAAATTCAAAAACAAAAGTATGATAAGAACTTACAAGAGGGTGCATTTGGGAAGAGAACTGATGGTAGGAAACACAAGAGAAAGAGGAAATGGGGTGATTGTGACCAAAACTTCTTTATATACATGTATGAATGTGTAGATGAAACCCATTAAAAAGTTGCTCAGAAAAATGCAGTAAAGAACAAAGTAGGCAACATATAAATACATGCAAATGTCATCAACAGAGAGCAATGACTTGTTAAAAGTGGAAATCCATCCAGTGGTTGGTCTCTGGCTTCCTGTTGAGATTAGATCTGTTTCCCACTGGCTTCACTAATGTTGTGATACCACCCAATATTAGGCGACTCTCCAGATGCCATACCAGTAGTGCTGCGCAACCCTGGACTTTTTATATCTCCACATTTATCCCTGTATACATTTCTGTTTGGTATGAATTTAGCTTGCCTCAAACATATAATTAAGATGACAGAATGCCTACAAATCTATAGTACCATATCAGCCCCTTGAAGTTGGCATTGCTATATTCCAATCTGTTCTTATCTCACAGGTTATGTGCAAATCTGCACAGGTATGGACCAGTAAGCAGGGTAATCACAGGTACAATTTTGTGCAGCTACTTAAATCAATACACTGGACTACATCATCACTACAAATCTCATCTGTCCTCTCCCTCCCACAGACTCTTCACAATCACTAACACCTATCAATCACTAACCTTTCTACACTTTCTAGTTAGAGGAGAATGAAAGGGAGGCAAAGTCTTAGTGACGAGATGGGCGAACAGGTAGAATACTATCTTTTAAGAGAATTTTAAAAAATACAGTCATAGTTCACTATGAAATACCATTCTTGTCCTTATTTTCTCTCAGCTTATTCTCAGTCATTTATTCTTCAGAGCGAAGTGCAGATAGAGCAGCTTTTTGAGCTGGACTGACTTGATATTTTCAGTGTAGGTATGCTTCAGAGGGATTCATTGCCCTCTCTTGACACATTCAAAAGTCTCTGTCATATCATAGTTCACAGAAAGTGAATCTACCTCAAGGGAAGTTTGCTGTCTAGAGCTCCCTTTGAGATCGTATGCAGTGCTACCGTGATTATTTATCTACCTATCATCAGCCTGTCTACATCTATCAATCTATTATCTACTATCTATATACTTAACTGTTACCTATCTAAATGTCTGAATAAAAACATATCAAATCGTATATGCACGTATACATTTTGCTATGCAATGCAGAGATTACTTTTTAATGAATTTAGATATTTTCCTCAGTGCTATGTCAGAATTCTTCATTCAGGTGTCTACAATGAAATAAAACCTGCCTGGTTATGTAATGAGATGTGAACTTAGTATTTTTTTTGTAATGAGGTATGTTTGAAGCTAGGGTCTTTGCCCATGCTGGGTAACAACTCTTATGCTAGGCTGACTTCTCCAGTGCTAAGTTTGCCTTCATATAAAGATAACGTTTGTGACAAGTAATTAGAATAGTAACATCAATTGTCATTAAGTACAGATTAGCATATATATGTTAAGTATCTATCATAATATCTACAAATAAAAATATATCTATGATAAATGGATATAAAAATAATTAAATTTTTTGAAAGACCATGAGACCTCACAAAGTGTAGTACAGAATCAGTAGCCCATACTGTGGGGTAAATGGAGTTGATTGATTTGTTCAATGTAAGATTTCCATAAATCAATCATTTGTAAAATATGCAGAGGATAGGATTCTAGCTCAGCGATAGAGCAAGTAAGATACAAAGAATTGAAAGATGACAACTAATGAAGGTAGCTATACTACACAACAGACTCCTGATGTAGTCAGAAGAAGTTGTAGCTAGAGAGAAGACCTTGTCCTACTTCAAAGCTTCAAAGGACAAGTTAATTCTTCTGATAGGAATTAGTGTAGCTGGAGACTTTAAGTTGAAATTAATGCTCCTTTACCACTCAAAAATCTGAGGGTTGCAGGGCGCTGGTGGCTCACACCTCTAATCCTAGCTACTCAGGAGGCTGAGCTCTAAGGATCACAGTTCAAAGCCAGCCTGGATAGGAAACTCCTTGAGATTCTTACCTCCAATAAACCACCAGAAAACCAGAAGTGGGGCTAGGGGTCAAGTGCTAGAGTGCTTGCCCTGAGCTGAATTGCTCAGGGACAGAGCCCAGGCCCAGAGTTCAAGCCCCACAACTGACCAAACAAGCAAACAAAAAAAAGAGTTGTTTAGACGGACTGACTCCAATTTTGTATCCAGTTCTACTCTGGGTAAAATGGTCAATTGATGTAGCAAATGTAATCAACCTACTTTAAGACATTGCCCCTGCCATCACAGTTTACCATAAGCATTACTCTGGTGAGTGAGAAGCCACAGATGTGAAACAAGACTGCAATTTGATTATCTGAAGGCAAAAATTTAGCACATTTTAGCACAATTTATTTTGAGACGAAGTTATGTGTATTATTTCTAGTCACAATATTAGTATGCACCTATAGGTGCGTTTTCACTACAATGTAGTTGAAACATAATTCTCTTTATGCAGCTGGAGACTAAGAGCTTCAGGAGATTTGTTTGATTTCAATATTTATTTTGGTGGGGTGGTCTAGGTCTAGTGTATATACACTCACACACCCCAAAACACACATGTATACATATGTGTGTATATATATATGTACATCTATAGTGCTAAATAAAGCCAAGTCATGTAGTAAAAACGCAATATATATATATATATATATATATATGACATGCTAATGATTCAACACATGAAGATATGTCAAATGTATGTTCTAAATGTGAATATGCCAGTAATTTGATATGGTAAGACAACCATAGCTTTGCATCTAAGCCATGAAAACTCCAGTTCAATCCCTAACAAAGTACAAAAATGCTATCTGATGATAACTTAATTAATTTGTGTCTCTACCCTCCTACCCTCTGAAATGATAATGGTAGTGTCCACCTTGTCATGTTACTATGTGGATTAAATGAGCTGGTGAGTGTAAATTACTAATTAACCTAGAAACAGAGCAGACAGTAACTGTTATTTTGCTGTAGGAGATAGCTTCTTTTATTTCGAAGATATCTGTATTGAAGCAGAGAGATGAAAAAATAGTCACTGAAAATTTAATAGAATTCACATTCATTTTCAGTTTATAAAGAAGATAATGAACCTACCACCTGTGGCTCACAGACAAAGAAAACTGGAAGCAAATATATAAATATATTTATGTATTATAAAAATATGGAAGGGAATATATGAAATACAAAATTGGGAATAAGAGATATAAGGATGGAAGGGAGGGATGAAGAGAGGGAGAGAGAGAAAGTGAAAGATAGCAAGCACCAGAGGTATATGAGCTGTTTTATAAAATCTATTCATCACTTCTCACAAAATTTGTCTAGGACTAAAGCAAACTAGTATATAAAAAGCAATGTAAAACTTTCATGCACTGGGAGCGAAATCTATCCTCTTACTTTGATTCAGGATCTATCACACTTGGTTCTGAGACACAATGCTGTGCATTGATTTTTAATCGCATCATAGGAAAGATTAAAAGCAGAATTTTCAGTAAGGTTTTATTGCTAATGGCCAGTGTCCTGAGTGCAAAGCAAAATAGTAATGATATGATCGAGAAGAAAAGTAGACAATGTATTAAAATCATTTGTTCAAGTCTCAGAATGAAATAAACGATAAAACAATAAATGATTTTGTGTAAGAGTATAAAAATATACTCCTTTCCACTTCATACATCAGTGTATTATAAACAAACATAACTTCTTGAAATCATAAGTTGTCATCAAAAAACCAGATTACACTCACTATTTCTTTTAAGAAAATTGAAGTATAAAACAAATGATCAAACCTTTAAAATAATTAACATTTCTTTCCAAGACTTAGTGTCGAATAGTTGCATAACATTTCTAAGCCAAATTTCCTGTTTCTAATTTACATTATAATGTGTACCTTGTGAGACAGTGCTAAGTTCTCAACAATATAATTATAAGCATGACTATTACCTGATCTGCCATACCACATGAGAGTCCTTCAATGGGTTAGTGATTTGGTAAACTTTCATCTCATGAATTGATCATAGAGAAGGTTCAATCAGCAGTGACTTCTTTAATTATGAGGAATCACACAGGTAAGTGTAAAGAGATGAAGTATGATTTAATCTATTAAACAGAAGGTTGTTCACTTGTCCCAGGGGTTATTTCAAAATTCACGATTTCCTGAAGAGTAGATGAAGGGAATTTGGAGCAAGGTACCATTTATTTATTTGTTTATTTTATCCTTGAATACAAAGTGTGTGTTTCATTTATCACAAACTGCGTGAACTCTCTAGTTACTGATTTTTTCAGCCTTGAGTAGAAGGTGTTTTGGCCCACAGAAATAAGAAATAAATAATGTGCAAGGCACTACACATTGTTGTCTCATTTTCTATGATACAATAAATGAACACTTATTAGGAAAGAATAGGGTTATAAATGAAGAGTTGCACATGATTTTCAGAGGAGATGTATACTTTGCTTCGGATTTGGAGATCTCTACCATATGTAAACCTTCATTCATAAAGGTTACTTTCACTCCCACTGACTGAAAGCAATCTTCTTGGTGAAAATGAAAAATCATTTCCACTTTCATTATGTCCTTTCAATTCCATTCCAAAGCGATGTGGCTGAAGCACGTCTCTATTTTACCCATTCATTGCCCTGTCAACATTCTGTCTCTGCAGTGTCATCCACACCAAAGCAAGGCCAGAGTATTTGATTGAACTTATCAATGGCTCCATTTCCTTCTTCTGTTCTGGCAAAGATGAGTGAGAGAA
The DNA here is from genome assembly GCF_000151885.1 of Dipodomys ordii. Taxonomy (NCBI): domain Eukaryota; kingdom Metazoa; phylum Chordata; class Mammalia; order Rodentia; family Heteromyidae; genus Dipodomys; species Dipodomys ordii. The sequence continues at coordinate 14,661,727 of NW_012267218.1, read as the reverse complement.
CTTGTGGCTAGTAGTTGAAGCTTCACAGCATGTCGCACACGCTCAGTTTCCATGCTCAGGCATTTGACAAGCCTTGTTACTGACCCTTTCTCAGATTTACCACAAGGCTGACTCGCAGATCTTTGGCTACCCATTTAATTTTGCTACAACACATGTCCTAACTCTTACACACACACACACACACACACACACACACACACAAAATCTTCCTGTGCAACATGTATAGCTTTAATATATATAAAACTTTCATTAGCATTTACTGACTATGTCTTGTTATCAAAAAGGCAGAGTTAATAATAATAAGTGGCTGTTTAATCTTTCTTCAGATTTAAGGATTAAAAAACAACACAAAAAAAGTAAATTAAAAAATGTATACTATAAACGGTACAAAAAGAGAACTCATAATTTGACTAAAGCCAAGTTTGTGCTTCGGGTCAAGGATAAGCTCTGTAGAGAAGATCTAGAATGATCAGAAGGACAGAAAAACATCCAAAAATATGTGATGTTTCATATGTTAACAGGATTCTAAGCTGCTAAATCAACATCATGGTGAGTAAAGAATATACACAGATCTAGGAAAAGAAAAAAATGCCAGGTGCTTGACACTGTAATCTTAGCTACTCTGGAGGCTGAGACATGGTTTGAAGCCAGCCCAGGGAAGGAAAGTCCATGAGACACTTATCTCCAAGTAACTACCAGAAAACCAGGAGTGCTGTAGTTCAAAGTGGTAGAGCATCAGGGCTCAGGGACAATGCCTAAGGCCTGACTTCAAGCCACACAACCAACAACAACATTTATCTATATATTAATGTAAAAGCTGGGTACTTGTGCCTCATAGCTATAGTCCTAGCTACTTAGGAAACTGAGACCAGGAAAATCATGGTTCAGAGACAAGAAAAAGTGAGGACCTGAGTTCATGTCTCCAGTACCTAGGAAAAATGAAAGAAAGTGAGACACTAAAGAAGGGATAAAATAAATTTACACAGGACTTTTGATATGGCCACTGCTGTCATAATTAGTAGACTATGATAAGTTTTAGGACATACTCTGATCCAAAATATGACACCTCGACTTCTGAGAAGGTGTACGAGCAACTATATCGATTTGCCAGTCAGCTTCCTTTACAATCACTTCATAAAATTCAAAGATTTATTTTGTCTCACAGCTTTGGAGGTCTGAGTCCATGATCGGTTAGTTGGTGCTATTTCTTTGGGTCCTGTGGTGTGGCAGAATGTCATGTAGTGGATGGGAAGAGAAACGAAAGTATTTTCAAGGTTGGGACATAAGAACACAAGTTGAAGAAAAGAAAGAGACATTAACTTTTTTTTTATTGTGAAAATACGGACAGAGGGGTTGCAATTACATGGGCAAGGTAATGAGTACATTTCTTATCAAGCATTGTTGCCTCCTCCTTTGTTTCCCCTTCCCATCCCTTCCCATCTCCCCTCCCCAGCCCCACCCCCACCCTACCCCCTGCCAAAGTTGTAAAGTTTGTTTTTCCACATAACAACTTGTACATTTCATTTGACCTCAATCTCTTTTAGGTTACCTCTAGCAACCTAACGCCTCCACCTCTGAAAATTTTTGCCATTTTCTCAGTAGTACCAGGAGATGGGAATAATGTATAGAACACAGGATCCCAACACTGGCTTGCTTTCTTTCTCCTGGCCCATCTCCTTTGAGGCAAGTAATGAGGCCCAAAGTTGGGGTGCTCTATCTATACCTGGAGGAAGTACACTCTATGTACTTCTAAAGACTTGGAGATACAGAGATGATACAGCACTGGGGATCCAGACCTCTCATGTTCCCTTCAATATACTATCATTAGATGATGACACTTTTCCCTGGATTTTACTTCTCCACGACCGTCTGTGTATTGGTCATTAAACTGAAGTGTAAAAAAAAAATGAGTTTATATATTTCCCCCGATCTTCATCTCCAAGGCCTCCTTCATCATATGATGCTCTCTATTTGTTTTTGGAGTGGCAGACATTTACCTAGGGATGGGTATAAAAAAATGTTTTATCTCCTGAAGATGCACACAGGTAAAGTTTTGTGGAATTTGTCTAATTAGATCAGAAGGGAGAGAGGCAAGAAAGGAGTGACCTTGTCTTCCACCAAAAATGAACTCGTTACCTATTTATGTAACTGTACATCACCTGGATCATAACAATTTAAAAGAAATGATTCAAACCAGAAAGAAAAAGAACAGACGCACCCATCACTTTACCCCATGGCCAAAAAGAATAAAAAGAAAGCACACCCTAAGAATGGGTGGGTTAAACATTTATAAATTGCATAAATCTCCCTGACAGTATTCCTATGGAGCCATATGTATCCCTCTACTACAGTAATTACTTTGATAACTATTTTTTTTTGTTCACATGACATTCTTCTCAAAATTTGAACTCCAGGAAAAAGTTAATACCTTGTGCTACCAGTCCAGTACACAGCAGGTCTGCTAGTGGGTTTTAATGTAGCAAGCTGATCATCTGGAAGAGATTTACAAATACTCTGTCAATTATAAAGCTAAGTGACCTGGAGAGTGTTAGAATCCATTTAGAGAAATGAAGCCATTAAGGGTAAACAGACCTCAAAGCACCATGACACAATAGCTAAATGTATTCTTTCAGCAAATATTTTCTTCATAACAAATATTATTTCCATGGAGATTAGGAGATAGAATTCCTATGTTTCTTGTCAGCAGCAAACACTTTCTTCCTCTTATACCAAGAGTACCAGAAGGGAATTAGGTACAATTGATAGCAATATGTAGGGAATATCATACTTGCTACATTTCATTAGAATTATTAGGAAAGTGGTTTGTGGCTATCTATCTATCTATTAAGACATAAATCATCACATATATGTATGAGTAAAATGTATATGTATATATGTGTGTATATGTGTGAAAATATGTGTATATATTTGTTTACCTCCCTATATGTAATACATACCATTATATATAAAATATAATTATATATGTATATAATATATTTTTTATCTTGTCAGTCATGGTGCTTGAACTCTGGGCCTGAACGCTGTTCCTCAGCATTTCAGCTCAAGGCTAGCACTCTATCACTGGAGCCACAGTGCCACTTCCAATATATAATTATATATATGGCATATATATCTAAATACAAATTTCAGAAGGCCTTGGAAGTAAATCATTAACATTATTTTACACTTGTGATAATACCCAAACTTGCTGATTTTTCTTGGGAGGTTTAAACTTAACTCATACTTCACATGGAAAATATGAACCATCCATTAGTCAAATTCATAAAATGTATGTAATGTACAAACTGAAATACTAAAAGGCAGCCCTCAATAGAAAGCCCAAATCAAAGTTCAATAAAATAAAACACCAGGAAGTAGGTACTGGAAAGGTAGGGTGGGGTCAAGGGGAAGGTGATAAATGAATGAAGGAGAGAGAAGAGGGGAGAAATACAGACATGAATCCCATGTATCTCCTACAACATTAAGAAGAGTGAGGGAAGGGATGTGCTGGGGATGAATGGGTGAGAATTTGAAAGGAGTGATGTGTATCAGGGTAGACTGTATTCATGAGCTGCTTTTGTAAGTGGCAACTTCTTTGTACAACTATTTAAGGAAAATAATTTTAAACACAGAAAACAAAAAAAAATCCTAAAAGAGTAAAAATTTAGGCAAACAATGAGCAGGATAGGCAGAGACAATACTTACCTAAAAGAAGTCTTAGGAAGAACTTTAAAGACAAATATTTCAAGAGGAGAATGGGCAAGAGAAAAGACACAAAAACAAGAGAAATTATCCCTGTGTTCAGTATTGCTAATAAGAAAGACTAGTGAAAATCTATGGGATGAAAAGGTTTGCTTAAAATACCAGTGCTGAGGTTAAACTGTCTATGTTTCATCCAAAATTTTTTAAATTAATTTGCTATATATATAAATTTTATTTTATTGTAAAGATGTCATACAGAGGGGTTACAGTTACATGAGTAAGACAATGAGTACATTTCTTGTCCAGCATTCGTACCCTTTCTCTTGTTCTCCCATTATCCCTTCCCTCCCCCACATCCTACACCCTTCCCCTACTCTCATCCAAAATAGAGAATGTGGAACAAACTCTATCTTTTTCTTTGCAGTAGAAAGAAGGTAATAAAAAAAAAACCTCACTGTTGGTAATTCAACATATGGACCAAACCTCTAAAATTATCCATTTTCCTCTAATTCTCAAGTTTTCTGGGGGTTTAGCCTAGGTAAATTAATTATGAATGTACACAAACAGAGAACGGAGCGTCTGCAGCAGTGTGTTATTACGGGGCTCTTGGCCACCCAGGCTGTCGGGAGTGCTGACAGGACATAGACTTACAACTCAAGGCAGATCCTGAATGATGGCATTGAAGCTGTCAGTCACCATTGCTGAAGTCTTTCCCTGTGGGAGACTTGAGTGTGTCTGCTTCCTGCTGCCCCCTGGCACCATGACTAAGACACATGCTGAAGGTATCTGCCAGTCTAGCCTCTAAAGCAAGAAAGAACAGCTTCCGAGCACTACCACCCAGGAATCAGGATTCCTTTCCATTGAGTTACAGTTCATTCTGTGTAATTAACTATTGTTTCACAGACCCCTGAGTCTGAACTTTTCTTCACAGTCCCTGTCCAAACTGGACATACATCCATTATCCATACGCTCTTGACTTTTACGCCTATGATGCATTGAGCATGTTCTATCCAGATGATAGAACATGGTGCCTCCTCTTTCTTCCAAAACATTTCATGGAGACCTGGGAGAATCTATTGCATATTTGGAAAAATCTGACTTTGACTCATCACCTGTAACATGAAGGTCTGTGGCTGTCCACTGATTTCCAGTGTTTTATCCAGGGGAGTCTGATCTTTAATCAGCATCATATGTAGTTTGGAGGACTGTTGGTATTTGGGGCAGCATCACTCTGACGTGGTCTCTTAATCCTACTGCTGGAAAATACTCTGTCCTCCATGCCTGTATTCTATATTCTTCTTCATCAAGCTCATCTTCTAGGCCTTCTAAACTACACTTGATTTTGACACCTGGACTATCTGACTGTCTTCCTATCTGTGTCAACAAAGGCTGGAGTATCAGGATATGTAACATATTCAAACCTGCCATCATCATGGTCTCTTCTTCTTCCCATGTTGTCCTCCACAATGCATCATTGGTTTGAAGTCTCTACCTCCATTGTCCTCACCTTACTAGTGCTCTATTTCCACTGATTCCAAACCTGCCTTCTATAAGGGCTCCACAGTCTCCTCTCTTCCATCCTCACTTCGGCCAGTTCTCTCCGACACCCCTCAGTCTCTTACCAGTTCCCTAAATAAGCTGGCTTCTTGAACCTTTCACTCAAAATTCCTGGAAAACTTCTTTTCTGGATGAATTCAACTTTTACACCTTCCCGCTGATTTTAGACATTGGAATAGTAACAGAGAACACCTAACAAGGTGACATTTTGGTACTTCTATAAACCAGAGTCTTGGCCTCACAGGCCTCCAGAGCATTTCGCCATCTTATCATGTTTTCCACCCTATTGCTTTTCCTCCCTCCACAATGACTACCTCAAATTTCTTAGGAAACTTTTCAAACATTTTATCTCATACATTTATTTCCCCCAATGTAAAATTGTTGATCCTAGAATCTTCATTTTACAAAATGCATAAAGTTGAGAGATGACCTGGCAACTTACATTCGAAGAGTTTCTCTTCAAAAATAAATCATATAAAAAGCAACAAAGAAATCATCTTATAAACATGTTAGAAACAATCACAAGAAAGAAAAAAAAATTGAATACTTATCTTGGGGTTCATTTCGCCTAATATCAACTTATCTGACCTTTCCTGCTTGTCTCAGACATACACTAGTTATTGCAAATAAGGGAAACCATGGGACCTATGTTTCTTTGGGCCTGGCTTACTTCACTCAATATAATTTTTTCCTAGCCTTTCCATTTTCCAACAAATGGGGCAATGCCATTCTTTCTGATAGAGGTATAGAATTCCATTGTGTATATATACCACATTTTCTTGATCCATTCATCTATTGAGGGGCATCTGGGTTGGTTCCATACCTTAGCTATGGTAAATAATGCTGCAATAAACCTTTGTACATCCCTCCCCCACGGTATAACCCCTGCTTTCATTGTATTTGATGTTGGTATAATTTGTGGAGGGGAAGGGCAAAAACAAACCATTTAAATAGGGATACAGGTGGACCCATTGCAACAATGAGATGTACAAGTCGTTATACTGAAAAACTAACTTTACAGCTTTGGTTGTGGAGGGTGGAGGGGGGGAGATGGGAAGGAATGGGAAGGGGAAACAAAGGAGGAGGCTACAATGTTTGATAAGAAATGTACTCATTATCTTGCCCATGTAATTGTAACCCCTCTGTACAGTAAAAAAAAAAAAGAAAAGAAAAGAAATGTGCTCATTACCTTGCCCATGTAATTGTAACCCCTCTGTATGGTATTTTTACAATAATTTTTAAATCATATATTTAAAAGCTAACTGGCTCCTCCAAAGACAAAGCCAGAGTGAAAAAGGTGAATTATTGGGTTGTTGTCCCATGGCTTGTAGTCAGAGTGCCCATGATGATGTCTAGTAAAAACTGTATTTCAGGAACATAGAGAACTAAAAAAAAAATCTAAGAAGTTAAATTCTTGTCCAAAGAAATGAGATGAGCATTAAAGTTAGAAATAAAATTGTCACCCAATTTTTAACACACATATGTCGACAAAAATCACAATATGAAAATAATGTGTGATGAAAATTATTATGCTGCATGGTGCAATGCTATTTTGAGAAGTATGTAAGACTAATAACATGATCTCTTTATGTTATGCATATATTTGATTTTTGAAGACAATTGCATTAATATATTCAACCCTGGCTACATCTTCAATAAGCCTATCTTTACCTGGTCTTCAGTGTAGAATCCCCCCTACTCAAATACAGCTCTGTTGGATGGGTACTGTGTATCACCGAACCTCCTCTCTCAGGAAGCTTATTCTACCTTGTATGCTTTCTGTGGTAAAGTTCGATTACCTCTTCTGCAGATGCAGTAGTCATGAGCACTGAACTGTCAACTAGTCTCTCTGTTCTTCCAACAGTGAACACAATGAATCCTATTTCTTTGACCTTGAGCCTTCTTCTCCTCTCTCTCACTCTTTATTCCCATCTACACAGGTCAGCTGAGACAGCATCAAACTTTAAAAAGTGAGCTCTGGAATCAGTGGGTTCAGATTTTAATATGGGTGACTTTGAGCTTCAGTTTTCTCATCTGTCAAAGAATAAAGGCATGGCTCCTTCTTTACCAAGATATTGGAGAGAAGAAAGCAAGCGAGCCCCTAAAGTATTGACCCTACTACCTACAATCTGGCAACTGCACTAAATATTCTTTTATATAATTATTTATACTCATTTTTTTCTGAAAATAGTTCTGGGCACTTGATATCTACCAACATTTACATCACTTTGGCTATGAATAAATGGTATTAAGTACCCAAATCTGACATTCATTCCAAAATTTGTTTTTAGATTTCCAATGACCTTCAATTCACTTAATAAGTACTTTACTTCTCATTTGATCCTTTGTCTTGAAAACACTCTTTTTTTCTTCTTTTTCTTAATATGTTCTTTTCATGTTTCCTATGATCCCTTGCTCTTAAGGTAACTTCATTTCCTTGGTCAGACATGAGAATATCATTTATAAAACAATTTTTACCTGACTCTCTTTCTAAGATCTTATTTTTTAATATAATTGTTACTATAGGTCTAGAAATCATAGGATGCTGTGCTCTTTTTTGGAGGTACAAAATAAAGCCCCAATGTCTTAAGGTAGAGCTCACAAGTATAGAATTGCCTGGCCTTCATAATAGTTGAAAACTCAAATTTTCTTACAGAAGTGAAGTAAAATAATTGTCATAAGAAGTAGTTTTCTTCTTCTCAATCCATGATGCTCTGATATCTGTAAATCCACATAAAGTACCCCACAATAGGTATTACCTTGCTCAGATATGTATGTGTTCATGCTCTGTACCTACAGTAGGTAAATAGAAGCTGAAAATGCTTGAGTTTTCCCTGGGCAAGATCAGTACTCAAACCAACCATTCCTTCACCCAATGAATATTACCTGCATATTCACCCTGTGCAAGAGCATTCCTGTCTTAACATCCAAATACGTGAAGAAAGAAAAATAAACAAATGTGGGAAAGGTCTGGCCCTTGAAAAGCATGCCTTCTAAACAAGTGTCATCTTAGAGTGACTAAATGAGTCACTCCCGCTGTTCTATCTGCTGTTTAAGGATCAGTTACAGCAGTTGCTTTTGTTTAATACTGCAAATAGATGCCTTGCACATTACCAAACACTATACCCAGCAGATGCTAGATAAGTATTTCTTGCATTAATAAATAGCGGCCCTTTAGTTCATAGTAGTCATAATATTAAAATTTAATAAAGCATGGTGGTGACTCTTTTTATTTCCCTATATAACATAATTCAAATTTTTCTATGTGGTGCTTTGATCTGAGATAAAAACAGACAAGATAAAATATATTAAGTGGTTAAAGTTCATCTAGGTAGAGATGTTTTTATGAATACCCTGTGATTAAGACTAACATAAGTGTACCCTCTGATGATGTTTATGTGTAAGAATATATCCAAGGAGATTAAAAGGTGATAGAAACATAATGATAGTCATGAGGCCAATTTTTCAATCACTGGTGAATGTAAGACTACACCTGTTAAAATAGTAATTTTCTATAAGGCAGTTTCTAAGTTTACCACTGGTTTAAAAAAAAAGCAGCAGCTTGATCTTCGATAGGAGATGAAATTGGATTTTCATTCAAACAGACAGTAAATAGAAGCATGCTCATTTTCAGTGAGTCCTTCCAGTTGACCCCTTCCTACACACTATTTCTGGAAACTAATAATAGAAAGACTTTACTAGTAATCTTTTTTTTTCCTCAGAAAAGAAGTAAGGCACATTTTCTTAAGTACAGTCTCATCCCCAATTCTGTGCTGTAGTTAAAAGCTTGATAACTTTGCAAGGTAAGTGGGGTGAGCATGTATGAGATTAAAGTAATCAGCCTCAGTTAACACTCTCAATTACAGTCAATCCCATCATTTAATTCTGGCTTGATGGGCCTTTCTATTAACTCCTTCATCTTATTTCAATCTATTTGGTTTCTCTTGAATTTATTATCATTACAATGCCTTCTAGATATCATAGCTCATCGTGTATTGAAACCTTTAATAACACAGTGCCCAAAAATTTGCCATGAGCTTTCCACTACTCACAGTTATTTCTTGGTTGGGCATGGGCACTGTCACTGAGTTTTGATGCTCAAGGCCAGTGCTCTGCCACTTGAGCCATAGCTCCATTCCCAGATTTTTGCTGCTTTAATCAGAGATAGGAGTCTCACAAACTTTCTTACAAAGGCTGTCTTCGAACTATGATCCTCAGTCCTCAGCCCTCCTGAGTAGTTAGGTTTACAGGCCTGAGCCACCAGTGCCTGGCAAAATTTATTGGTTTTGATTTAATATTTTGCCTATATTCCTGGCAAAATTATAAAGATGATGTAGACTTGATAGAGATAGATAATAGATAGATAGATCGATGATAGATAGATAGATAGATAGATAGATAGATAGATAGATAGATAGATAGATAGATAGATAGATAGATAGATAGATAGGCTAGAAAAAGAGTAACGACTGGAAAATGGGGTACACATTTGTGAGCTCTAGCTTTTATTGAATATTCTTGGCAACCCTCATCTTTTTCATTCTCCCAAGCAAAGACTCAGAATTTTCACCATGTTCATACAAACCCCTATGCAGACATTACTGTGTGGTGCTCATCATTTAAACATCCATAAATATTGAAGTGATTGCTGTCTTGGATCTTTACTTTCTGAGAACAGCTATCAGAGGGTGAGAATGATGTTCCTTCTACTTATGGCCAATCCTTTCACTTTGAGTCTAGATTTATAAACTCTATAGATTTACTTGGAACTGCCATTCATGAATGATTTCCAGTGTTTTGGTATCTTCAAGCTTTCTCTTGTGACATGGAATTCTCTCTTGGCCCATACAAGAGTAAGTCTGCTTTTATGCACAAACAAAATTAAACAAAATAAGCAAACAAAAATAAGCAAACAAGACTTAGTAAAAGAGGGCATAGATAAAACCTTTGCTAACTCACCATTCAGTGATGAGTAAACTTTTTATTTATTTTTTTTTTTGGTCAGTCTTGGGGCTTGAACTCTGGGCCTGGGCATTGTCCCTCAGCTCTTCAACTCAAGGCGACTGCTCTACCACTTGAGCCACAGAGTCACTTCTGGTTTTCTGAGTGGTTTATTGGACATAAGAGTCTCATTGACTTTTCCTTTGTGGGATGGCTTTGAACCATGATCCTCAGATCTCAGCTTCGTCAGTAGCTAGGATTACAGGAGTGAGCCAGCTTGAGTAAACTCTTTCCTGTCCATATCCACTTATTCCACTCAAATTACTCTTCTTATTGTAATCACACATTCCTAGGTCTCAATTTCTGCCTCTTCCTTATCTTGTCTGTTGCATAGGCTATTATTAAATCCTCTCATGCACAGTTAAGTTCCCTCCTACTTATTTAATGGTAAGTTCCACTTATCTTTTGACTTTGGTTACTCTGGCCACCTCTTTTCATTCTCTTGATTAGCTTCTCTTTCTCCCTACACTTATAGGCCATCATTATTTTCCTATTCTCTCTCCCCTCCCTTGGACTTAGCTTAAAGTATATCATATAAATATTTCTATAGCAACATATACATTTGTAATACACATCATTTTCTATCAGATTCTAACATTTACTCCATGTTCCTCTGACTATATTATCCACCAGTAAGGCCTACCAATTTAGAAGTCTGAGCACCTTTCAACTTTCTTTCTCTGCTTTAATTACCAATGGGATCCTTCTTCCTCTTTTCTAGAATCCATCTCAGGCTATTGATCACTTTTAGTGTTACTTTAGTTTGGACATTTTCTTATCTTATTTGGATTAAACAGACATTAGTATGTCAGTTTAGGACAGATATTGTATATATATGTATATTGTATATATACAATGTATATTATTACAATTTTATCACATACTTCAGCTCTTTGAACTATTTAAATTTTACTTAAAATGTATTTAAAATTAAATTTTAATATTTTATGCCTTTGCTCCCATACATTAGTACATGTTTCTATCTGCTTTGAATCACTTTCCTCATATACTAAATACTTGGTGCTATAAGAACTACTTATTTTTCATTTTAAGCTCATTTAAAACATTACTTCCTGGATTGAGAGCATAGCTCATGGTATTCCTTAGAATGCATGAGGCCCTGAATAGAAAAGGAAGGAAGGAAGAAAGGAAGGAAGGAAGGAAGGAAGGAAGGGAGGAAGGAAGGAAGGAAGGAAGGAAGGAAGGAAGGAAAGAAGGAAGAAAGTTCAAATCTGAACACATTTATATGCTTTAAACAATGGAAAAAACCAACTAGCACCCTAACACAAAACAAAAGTAAAGTTAAGGTGTAAGTAGACCCAGATATATTTCCTATAGTGTGTACCTAAATATATTACTCGATTCTCAGATATTTAATCTGAGTAGGTGGAAACCAACCTTTTAGGAATAAGAATTTTTAAAATGCTAAGTAATTTTCAAATAATTTCTCATGATATTTAGACAGGAATTTAGTAGCTATTTTTATTATAAGGAGCCTTACAGGCATATTTAAGATCTAGATTATAACATAGATCTATTTCAAAGACAAAGAAGGTTCACAAGTACAAATGGGTTAATGGCAGATTTTTGAGCTCCTACGTGCAATACTACCTTTCTCCAGCTACAAAGTCACTAAAGTCAAGTGAGAATAAGGCTGTGTTAGGAGAGTTTGGGGGGTAAGGTTCTAACTTGGTGGTAGAGTCATCTTTTAGGATAAATTTTGTATACTTTGTACTATGAGTACATAAGTCTTTCACAAATTTTGATACTTCATTATGAACAATAATTGGTCTGTAAGATATCCTTGACAGTGATGTTGGAAGCCATTATACCAGACCATTGATTTGCTCACCAAAAGAGAAGCTTGATTGTCAGTCCTCAATGAGGGCAATAACATTCCATGATTACGTGTGCAGTTAAATTTTTTTCTGTCCATTAATTAATATATGTTTCTCAAAAATGTATTTCTCTAAAACAATACCATGCAGACAATGTAGAATTATATTGTTTTCTGGAATAAAGACAAGAAGACATTGGAAAAAATGCTGCCTGATTCTGAATGAAGCCTGTAGGTCAGGTCACTGTTATCAGTACACGAGTGCTAATGCCTTAATTCTGATCAATGTATCACAGCTATATTAATGTTTGGGGGTGATCTTGACAAGGTGTATGTGCTACCCTATGCTATCTCAGCCACTCTTCTGAAAATCTAAAATTATTTAAAATTAAAACATTTTTAACTATCTCATTTTAGCCTTATGAGGATGATTTTATGGAATTATTATGACAGTAAGAAAGCAAATTAATGGTGTCTCATGCTCATTACATGGTTATCACCTGAAAGTATGCATAAGTTAAACCAAAGACAAATGGATTCATTGGCCAGCTGTACACATTTTCATAAGTAAATTTCAGCTTACAGTTGTTCTAGTGTTATTATCTGGACATTGCAGAAATGGCAATGAAGTGCCAAGAGATAAAAATTGATTTTTTTTTCACTCCTTCTGCAAGATAATAATGCCTAACATCTATCTTACTTTTAAGATCAAGGCCAGGAACTAAGATGCAGCCTGGAGGCTAAAAAAAAAAAGAAAAAAATCTAAATCAATATTATATATTATATCCTAGCCACATATGATTTATGCTGAAGATAATACTCTTGATATAGAACAGAGCTGGTAATATCAATTTAGAATTATTTTTCAAGATTAGAGTTTGTGATCATTTCCATGCGCCACGCTTACATTTCTCCATTCTAAAGTGAGCATTGCTACATTACAAACTTGTGTGTGTGTGTGTGTGTGTGTGTGTGTGTGCGTGTATGTTTAATGAAAGAAGCAATCTGATAGGGAAAGGGAAATTGTTTTCTTTCATTGCCCTCTTCATACAGCAACGATAGAGCAAATACAATGATGAACAGGGTCTGAATGACACATATGCAACATTAGATATTCATGCATACTTTTAATGAGCACACATTAAACACCTACTGGGTTCTAAGAAAAAGATATTAAAAGGAAAGCACTCTTCTCTCACAAGGCATAAAATATATTAACAGTAAACTGTATATATAATGATGCATTTTTGTTTTCTTTGTAGAAGACATAATTCCTTCTGACATTCATAGCATTTAAGAATGATTAGGGAATGAACAATGCTCCTTATTTCTATTTATTCCATATCCTTAGCAGAATCTGCCTGGTTTAAATGCAGTTACATGATTCACAGCCTTAATGTGGCCATGGTAAAGTCAGGATATATGAGAGAGGCTTGTGTCAGACTTTCTGCCTGAAAGTCATGTGAATATTCTCAATAAGCTGGCAGCTTAGAAAGAACTAATGCAATGATCATGTTCGGAGTGAGGGATTTTTTTTTTTGAACACTAAATTTCCTTTTTTCATATTCAAAGAAAAATAAATGAGACTCATTTTCAACATCACAGTTTGTAAACTTCCAGAAATATGACTCTTGGGTTATACTTTAAAAGGATGATAATGCAAACCTAAAATTCATAGTAATCACAGTTAAAACTCACCGAGCAGACAGTAAATGTGAAATACTGAACTGAGGACTTACCTGCTTCCTGTCAGTGATATTATGCTACAAAGAACACTATTATTCCCAATGATCACCTAGAGTTCCTGTGGAGACCCATGTCTTTATGACCTAAGATACCTGTCCAAGCACTAAAACAGCCATGTAGGCTATGGTTCATACTAATGTCTTAGTATAAGCCATACTTCTAATCAGTCCTGTGAGCAACACTGCTTTCTCAGTATAATAATTTAATTAGAATGCCAGAATTTCTTTGCCTCTAAAATAATAAAAGCAAGGTTGTAATTGCAAAGAGCTTTTTTGTTCTGCAAACGTATTTTTTACATTGTTCCTAGTTCTTTTACCTCTTTCAGTAGAGTTTATATTTTTTACAGCATTAAAAGTATAAATAAAATAGCTAGGAACTGGTAGCTCACCCTTATAATCCCAGCTACTCTTGTGACCAAGATCCAAGGATCACAGTTCAAAGCCAGCACGGGCAGAAAAGTCCTTGAGACTCTTATCTCCAATTAACCACTGAAAAGCCAGAAGTAGAGCTGTGATTCAAGTGGTAGAGCACTAGCCTTGAGCATAAAAGCTCAAGACAATGCCCAGCCCCAGGATTAAAACTTAAAAGAAAAAATATATAAGTAAATGTTTAATTCATAAAAGGGAAAAGTCAAGCCAGGTGCAGGTGGCTCATGCCTGTAATCCTAGCTGAGATCTGAGGATCATGGTTCAAAGCCTGCCTGGGCAGGAACAAACAGGAGACTCTTATCTGCAACTAACCACCAGAAAACTGGAAGCGGCACTGTGGCTCAAGTGATAGAGCATAGGGACAGCGCCCAGGCTCAGAAGTTCAAGACCCACTACAGACAGATACCATTTGTATTACATCCTTAGTCCAAGAAGCACACTGGAAATAGGAGGACCTTCAGAGATAGACTGTATTAAAAGGAAGAGCAAGAAAAGATATGTGGATAATATTTGCCAGTGTGCCTCATTTGTAAAGACCTGAAATATCATGTTGATATTGCAGATATCACATCTAAAAGGGAAGGACATGCAGAACAAAAGGTAGCTAAAAGGCAAGTTACCCAAGAGCCTCAAGCGATGACAGGAGAAATCCCACTTGAAAGAGACGATCCCAGGCTAGTTCAATCAGGGGATGTGGATCTTCTGGCTACAGAGGCTTATACTTGCCCACGTTATGGATTTATCTGCTTGAAGCAGCAGCTAAGAAGCTGGTCTAAGCTTTCAGTTGCTCATTGACTTCACACCTTGACGTGAGTGTGAAAAGTTTCATTTACCCTTTCATCCCCCACCCCTATGGAGGAAGAAGTTTTAAACAGAAAGTAATCCATTTCAGAAGAAATGCGGTTTGCACAATCTATGTCAGGAATGGCCCCAAAGGTCAGTGTGTTTTAATAGGCATAGTCCCTACAATAGTGCTTTGGGAGACTGAAGAACTTAAAGAATAGGGCCTATAGGAATGACTGTCCTTAAAGAGAATAGTGTCACCTTTTTCTCCTTCCCCTTTTTTCTCTCTTTCCAACCAGGCAATGAAATGCTTAGTACATGCCTGCATGATGCAGTCCCTCCACAAAAGACCAAAAGCAACACAGCTAATCAATCATGTACTCAAACCTCTAAAATAGTGAGTCAAAGTAAATCTTGGTCTCCACAGGTTGATTATCTGAGGTTATTTGTCACAGTAATGGAAAACTAATCACACCATAAAAAGAAAAGACATGCCATCTAGAGAAACCATTCCAGCGGGCAAAATAGACATCTGTGAGAATTGTGTAGTCCAGCTGAGGATGACACACACAAGCCTTTCTCCTACCACTCCGGCTGGTATCATGAAAGTGTTTCTTACTGAGTGAATACAAAATAGCATTGGACTATTCAGGATCATTTAATTTTAAAACCCTCCATTTTTCTCACAAATTAAGGATGCTCACTTGGTGCTATGAACTACTTGTTTATGCTCCCTGCCATTTATATATTGAAACCCTGGTCTTCATTGTGATGACTTTTAGAGGTGGGATTTATGGGAGGTCATGAGGTCATGAGGGTGGAGCCAATAGCATGGAGCTGCTGCCCATAGATGAGGAAAACAACCTTATTTATTGTTTCTGTTTTCTACCATATAAAAGATACAACAAGAAGGTGGCCACCCATAATCCTGAAAGATTTCCCTCAGGTAACTGACCTGTCATCCTCTTAGACACTGTCTCCAAATCTGTGAGAAATAGATGCTTATTGTTCAGGCCCCCCAAGCAATGTCGTTCTGTGAGCACTGTGTAAAGTGACTACGAAAGTTGGCAACCTTAACCACAGATCCACACCTCCAGTGTGGCCATGTCCATCAATCCTACCAATCACTTATTGCAATGATGACAATGACTTAGACACAGTAAAGGAAAACAGAGACATTCCCCTTTAAAGTAGGAGTTCCTCTACCAGTCATTACGGACTTTCGTGACATTTCACATGACAAGTGCCCACAAGCAGAGGCTGAAGAAAGGGGACACGTGGATTTCTCGTGCCACACTAGCCGCCTTTGTCCCAAGGAGGTTATTTATAACAGCATTTGCAATCCCTCAAGCTGCTTCTCTTTCTGAGAAAGTGGTAGGGGAGAGGCTCCCAGGCACCACAGAGCTGGCGGGGAGATATGCACAAACAGCTCTGACTGGTGTCAAAGCCCCCATCTGGGTATGCAGTGTGGGTACATCCTCTGCTCCTCCACACAGTCCGGATGTGAATGTGTGGAATGCGGAACACACATGTCAGCTTTTCCTCCAGGAGGGGAAGGACAGCCTGTGAGGAGCGAGGATGTGTGTGTGTGTGTGTGTGTGTGTGTGTGTGTGTGTGCGTGCATGCGTGTGAGAGAGAGACAGAGCTTCAGAAAGCCAATGAAACAAAAATCCTCAGTCAATATTTCAGACTTGTTTGCAATTCAATCCAAATGATATCACACTTTCTTATTCTGTTACCTTGAGCATGGATGCCTGTTACCTTTTTATTAATATGTCTTGTTTGTTTGTCTCTGTCCCTTCAATGACTAGGCTACTGGAAGTATCACAGCACTTACAAACCATTTGGGTGAACTCTTCTCCCATATTTGTGGAAAGACAAGGAGCTTCATATGAGATTTCAGACACTGACTTAAGTCTCGTTATTCATTCAGTAACACTTACTGAGTACCTACTATCTGTCAGGCCCTGAAAGGCTACTGTTATATTCTGGTCGTCAATGGTGACAATGGTAGACAATATCTAAGTAAAGGCATCTGGAGTAAAGGCATCATACCAAGGTGTGGAGTGCAGGGCTCTGAATAAAAGATAGCAAGGGTGATGGTGGTTGGGGAAGGATGCTTGGAAGATGCCCCTTGTGAGGTGGCTAGGGACTCACAGAGCTCTGAGGGGAGGGTATGGCAGGCAGAGTTGGTGGGAATGGAAGGTTCTTGATGAGGAAGAGTAAAGCTACCATCTGAGTGGATGGAGCAAGGAGTGAACAAAAAATAAGGTCACTTTGGTAAATCACCTGTGAGGTTTAGTTTTCAACTTCATATGGGAATAACACATATAGTTTGAGAGCGGTTATTTCAAGGCCATAGTAAAAGTTTCTGAGGAGTTTTATCACATGCATGGTCAAGCATAGATGAGTAAGATGGTCTCCATGTTTGCCAATTCCTTCTCCACCCTCTGCCAGGCTTTATATCTTGGCATCGTATTTTCATATCCATTCCCTAAGCTAAGATTGGCAGAAGGAGGAAAAAGATGTATTTCCTTTCTACTTCCCTCTTGTTTCGTGGCTCTATTTCTGGCAGTAGCTGCACTTGTCCAAGTATAGATCAACTCAAAGGAAGTCCTGCACCATGATTTCACTTCTGGGCTCTTTCAACATTCTTCTTGTCAGTTGCTTTATGAATGATAATAGCTTTTCACGGTTGGGCTTTCGGTGGCTAGCACCTCATGTGTTTGCTTGCTTGCTCTCTGTCCCTCTCCATTCCCCTATAGCTAATGCTGGGTTGCAACTTCTTCATCCAAACAACTTGACAAAAATTACAATTCATCTTTGCATTACTGCATATAGTTACGACTTTTGAAGTGAGAACACAATCAAATGTACCCTCTTAGCAACACTCAAAGGGAAAACAGATTGTTATTAACTAATCACCAGGATGTCTTTTTGTTTTTCTTTTTGTGGAAGAACTAGGGTTTGACCTTGGGGATTTGTACTTGAGTCGTGACTCTCTGCCCATGCCCAGTGGGTTTTTCTTACAGGGATACATAGGATCACATTAAACGCCAGTCCAGTTAACCCAGAATAAGCTACTTCTCTCAAAAATGCTTACCAATGGTATCTTTTGCCATGTCAGATAAGACTCACAGGAGTCCCCATATCTAGTTACATTTTAGGGATGCCTCATTCAATCAAGGCATACTCATTCTCTGTCTCCTTATTTTAACCATTTTAATATTGCAGACCTTTCATTTCCTGCTTTCATTTCTCCAAAGCTGAGCAGCCCACCTATAAAACCCAAGGAAGAGCACCCCATTTCTATATTTCAAAATTGGTTTAATCAACCATTATAAAAGATATTCAAACCATTTTTAGAATTTGCTAGGGAAAAAGTGCCTCTCTCTTGCTCTCTCTGACACCGAGCTTGAATTCAGGGCCGGGCACGGCCCCTGAGCTTCTTAGCTCAAGGCTAGCTCTCTACCACTTTGAGTCACAGCTCCACTCCCAGTTTTATGTAGTTAATTGAAAATAAGATTCTTATAGAATTTCTTGCCTAGGCTGGCTTCAAACTGCAATCCTTAGATCTCAGCCTCCTGAGTAGCTAGGATTACAGGTATGAGCCACCTGCACTTGGTGAGCCTTGTCTTATTTTAACATTTGACGAGTTCAAGCCTAAGAGGCTCATGGAATATACACAATATTAGCTTACACCATTACTTATATAAAGCAACATAGAGTCAGATTATTTTTCACTTTGTTTAATCCTGATCTCCAGCATAAGCTCTCATTTATGCAAACTTCTGAAGATTTTCAGAACACATATATGAAAGTTCACATTTTTTCATCATAATAAAGAAGAGTTTTCCTAAATATCTTTATTTCTACACTGAAGTACCTACCTGCCAGATTTATCTGTTTTCAAATATCTCATAGGAAATGTAGGTATTATGGTATGGTTAAAAAGCTGGGAGCTGCCAGGTGCTGGCGGCTCATGCCTGTAATCCTAGCTACTTGGGAGGCTGAGATCTGAGGATCTTAGTTCAAAGCCAGCCCAGGCAGGAAAGTCCGTGAAACTCTTATCTCCAATAAACCACCAAAGAACTGGAAGTGGCGCCATAGCTCAAGTTGTAGAGTGTTAGCCTCAAGCAGAAGAGCTGAGGGACATCATTTGGGCCCAGAGTTCAAGACCCACAACCGACAAAAAAAAAAAAAGCTGGGAGCCGATGCTCACGACTAGAATCTTTGCTACTCAGGAGACTGAGATTTAAGGATTGTGATTCTAAACTAGTCCAGTCAGGAAAGTGCATGACATTCTTATCTCCCATAAACCACTGCCAAAAAAGGCTGGAAATAGAGCTGGTATATATGTATATATATATATATATATATATATATATATATATATACATGTAAATATATATATATGTAAATATATATATACTCACACTCACACATATATACATATGCACTCATATATACACACATATGACACATATGTATGTAGATATGAATATATATTATGGATCTACAATATATATTGGAATTACTACTTGCCAATGATTCAGTGAAGCAATTCAACTAAGTCTTCCCCAGACCTTTTCCTCCTCTTCTATTAAATGAAGAAGGAAGCAGACATCATCTCTCCTGTTCTTTAATAGAAAGCTTTTATTTTATATTGACCTGTGCTTGAATGCTATTACTCCAACAGACAAATGATGCTTTCCTTGACAAAAGTGCTTTTACGAAAATGTTCACAATATTAAATTTTACTAAAAGTGATCGGGTTTTTCCCCTTTTCATAAACCCTAAAATGTACTACTATCTCAAGAACAGGATGTGTGACTTACTTTAACTCTTTAAAAATTCAAAGGAGCTTAAGAGTGTTTGTTTTCTCTAATTTTGATACCCCACTGTGCCTGCTAGTGGTAAAGAGATACCATGCAAAGGAAAGAGAAAAATAAACTGGTTGATCAATCAGATGACTGAGGAGGTGGATGCTTTTATTTTCTTTGTGTGTGTGTGTGTGTGTGTGTGTGTGCGTGTGTGTGTGTGTGAATGTGTTGATGTTATTTCTTCTTTTAATTTTATTGTAAAGATGCTGTACAGAGTGGATGAGTAAGGCAATGAGATGTTATTTCTTTAACCCCCAAATCCAAGTACTAACTTGCAACATTTTGCACACTTACAATGAGAAAGCAAAGTCTATTGCCATGAGTTCTAGTGAGTTCTCAAGTAAGTAAATGAATAAAAATTATTTGACCACGTGGTCATGATTTGTCTCAGCTGTAACTGACCATTTTTAAAGTCTTAATTCAGCGTCATCGTTCACTAACGCTGTTGAATCCTCAGGCCCCTGCTTCCAGGTTTCTGTTTGGTCTATTCATCTGTGCCCACTAGCTACTGTTATTTCTCCAAAGCCTCAAAACTACTTTGACCTGTGCAAGATTTTAAAATATTATCTCTGGGAATGTGAAATCCTCAGTCAGACTGCTGGCAGCCTTCTGGGTTTAAAACAGTCATGGCAATTTCTCCTCAGAAAACAGGTTTTGAGCTGAGATGTTCTGAGGTCTAATTTTGATTTGCCTTTTTCTGCAGCAGGAGTAGCCTTAAAGAAAGCAATATTTTTTTACTCCTACATTTAAGACTACAGGATTATATCCATGTCCTTACCACATAAAAATTTTAGAGGTATCTACTCAGTTAGGAGCTGGCTTAGATAAATGCAGAAAGTGGTAAATTTATTTTAACTTACTATCTTTCTTGGCCAGTTGGACTGGTTGGCTTTTTCCCTGGGTTGCCAGAAGAGATAAAGGCAGGTCTTGCTGAAGGTTGCACTGTGTTCCAAAGCCTCCCAGAAGCTCCTAGAAGCTCTTGAGAGCCAGTGATTTCATTCAAGAGGATCACCATTCACTCTGCTGTTCTTGAAGAAGAATTTCCAGAGCCAGGAAGACTCAGGCATTCTCAAGCTGAGTCTCTAGAAAGTACAAAGGTTAAGCAGAAAGAGCAGAAATGGCTTCTCTGTCACAGGCCAAGTATCATAAATTTCAGACAGTAATTTATTGATCATCTTTAGATAGTATAGCTCTTCTAAGGTGGAATTATTTTGCCTGTTCTCACTTCAGAACCAAGAAAAGTGTCTGAAACATAGTCATGGTCAGATATAGTATGAACACTTGTCATACTCAATACCTACAGAAGAAGGAAGACCAAAGTAGGAGACTAGATGGGCAAATGTAGTATTAGATTCTACCTGGAGAACAAACTAAAGCAGCAACATGACTCAGGGCATTGTTCAAGTGGTAGGGTGTGCTCATCTGGCAAGGGTAAAGCACTAAATTCAGTTCTCAGTACCACAAATAAAGTGAGACAAAGAAGTTCTTCATTATGCATTTTTTATGTGTTGCCTATCTACTATTTCAAAGCCTGGTATACAACTGTATATCATATATATATATTCATATATGTATTCATATATATTTGATATAGATATATATGAATATATATGTATGTAAATATATGTGATCATGATCCCTGCTGTTTAGGGGCCTGTTTAACAGTTCCAAAAGTGTAAGGGTGAAAAGTGGCTTCCCTAGAAGTACCTGCATGACTTCAAGATTTCTGATTTTCCCTGTATAAACACAGGAAGCTACTTAAGCACCATGTGTCCAGAGGCTGAACACAGACAGAGACAGGAACAATTCTCCCCTCATTGGCTGTGCATTTTCTTGAGAGTTTAGTACCTATATAATGCACATTAAGTAATGAGTCTTAAAATACAACCTGGCACACAGTGGATGCTCAGTATCATCTTTTTACCATTGTTCATTTTAATTTAAATTCATACATCTGGTATCCTCATGTTGCTGATAATGTGTCCTGCCTTCCTGCTGGTTCTGTGTCTATACTTGATAGATGGCATAAACTTGGGTTGTAAACCAATACAAACAACCATGTAAGTCCTCAGCAAGCCTCTCTTATTCTCATAAACTCATATTCTAATGTAATAAGACAGACATTAAGATTCTATAAAATATAAATTAGGCTAAGTGATGGATAAGATTATCCTTCAGAAATAATTAAGAAGAACTCTCCAAAAATGCAGATTTTAAGCCAGATAATAGTGGCTAACACCTGTAGTCAGGAAGGTGAGATCTGAGGATTGCAGTTCTAAGTCAGCCCAGGCAAGAAAGCCTGTGAGACTCTTATCTCTACCAAAAATGTCAGAAGTGGAGCCATGGCTCAAGTGGTAGAGTGCTACACTTCAATACAAAAGTTCAGGGGCTACACCCAGGGCCTGAGTTCAAGCCCCAGGACTGGATCACACACACATACACACACACACACACACACACACACACACACACATACACACACATACACACTCCTATAGGAAATAGAGAGTTTAAGCAGAGATCTAAGAGAACATGGGGAGTAAGTCATTCAGAGCATTTGGCAGCATACGGGTCCTAATAAAACAAACAGTAAATTCAAAGACTCTATAAGCTTGTTGTCTGAGATTGTTAGGCAATATCAAGTGCATTTTTCCGAAGAGAACTGGATCTATTTAACAAAATTTTAGTGTAAAACTGACTTCTGAAGAAGTATTTCCAGGCTAGGAATAATTTATACTTCACCAGAGACAGTACATAAATGCATTACAGTTACTGCTAAAGAATACTTTTCCAAGAGGAGAAATCCTGAATGCCAAACATGTGTAAAATGAGCTCTTGCAAAATATTTTTATTCAATTCTTTACCTAAAGAAAGGATCCATAAGATACTAAGATCACTTTAGAGAATATTTATGGATCCAGGTATGTAGTCACCTTTAGTGAATAAGATTGGATTGCTGGAGAAGATAGAACACTAGTATTGTTCTCTAAAGTAAACTATAATGCCAGTTAGAGAGAGAAAGAGGGAAAAAAAGAGAATTGCTAGGTAGATAGGGATAAAAAAAATAGTGGACTTAACATGTGGCAGAAAACATGTGTCTCCTTCTGATACTTGTTCCCACAGTGCCCTCGGCTCTCGATTAATTGCTGCTTTTTCCCATAATGCTGAGTTCCCACTCACATTCTTCTTCCCATAGTGCTCTGAGCGCTCAGGACTCCATTGGACGCCCCTTTGGGCACCAATCCCCATAGCTGGAGAGTCTCACTACTCTCTTTCAAGCCTTTCCTTTCATTTCCACATAAACTTCCTTGGTATACTTAAACACTTTGCTGCCTTTAAATTCTTTAATGGGTGAAGAAAACAAATCCATGCCCCCTTGATAACCTCATTGTGGTTATTTTTTATGAAACTGAAATTATGCACAATCTTATGGGACAGAAACCTAAATGTGAGCATATAGCCTGATGTAAGGGGAAATCTTCAATCACTAGGAAATAGGATTTTTGGTAACTCCTTCTTCCTATATAATATTGATGATCTCCTGCCAGCCTTTTGATGTTATTCAACATTTGAGATACTCCTTCTTAACACATTTTAACTTTTAAATAATGGCTTTAAAATAATAATGTTTGTGCGTATGATGGCTTGGCTGGTTTAGTTTCTATTCTCAATTAAGATCTGGGAAATCTGAGTTCTATATTTATAAAATTTGGAAAAAAAATTCTTTCTCTCCCAATAATATTTTTGTTCCAATAATTCTTTTTTCTTTCATTCATTCTTTTTTAGGTCCCAGACCAGGACTAGTACCTGAAGCTTTCACTCTTTGGCTAGCACTCTACAAACAGAGCCACACCTCCAACTCGTCCAATAATCCGTTTGTCTTGCTTAAACAAGGGTGAATTGGGATTTGTTTCTTTTTCAGCAAGCACAGTCCTCACAGCAAATCAGAGCTCAGAGGGGAACAACTATTTGAGTTTTTACATGCCAGAATTTGCCCCATTTCTCACCAGAAACAATTCCCTTCTAATCTCAAAGACCAGAGTTTTTAATGTATAGTGCTAATTAATTCTGCACAGACTCACTCTTTCCTAAAAGATATAAATTCTCTGTAGGGAATGTGAATGGGAGCACTTGTACTTCCAATTAAGGATTATCAAAGTCCCAGCTCTTCCCAACTGTGCAAAAAGAGCTAGAGCATTTAAGGGAGCTAAGCTTTCCTACATGGCTGAACGTTTTAAATTCAAGACATTTCTCTTGCCAGCTGGTAACATCCCACATTTCTGTTCCTTCATGGACTTCAATACAAATAGAAAGAATGAAAAGCATTTCCCAACTTTTTTTTTCTTTTTTGGTCAGAGGTCTATGGGGTCATAGTCTTCAGTCTTTTATCATATCACTGAGAATAGTTCCTTTCTCCAAGAAGTCTCTTACTGCATCAGATGCCTACCTCATAGCTCATTGTCTAGATATCAAAGAGATGAGGATCATAAGGAAACAATTACCCTCTCATGACAAGGGGGTGGGTAAAAAGCTTTACACTATTAAAAATGGGAGTAAGCTGTAACAATTACTAATATGAATTGAGATGTACGTTTATTCACCTCTATGCTCACAAAGACCTATAAACTACCCAAAATGAGGATAACAATTACCTAATAACTACCACCAGCAGTACAATAAATTCTCTCACCACTGTAATGCTAACTTTTCTTTTTCAGACACAACTACTGTGCAAAAACCCAGGGCTAGATTTGTGCCCGGCAGCAAAGAAATTGCCCCTAAGGCAACATTATAAACTAGGCCTATTCCTTTGACCAAGCTGCTCTGTGAAGTCATTTGCAATCCATTTTCTTTTAATTGGAAACAAATTAGTACTGTCTGGAGAGAACAATGTGAACATTGAACCAGGATCTTTGGTGAAACACACCACAAACGGTATGACCAAACTTTTTTTTTTTTTTAACACTTTCTTTTTAGCTACAACTTTTGAGCCGTCCTATTATTTTATGTGGCCTCTAGGGTTTCACTCTGAGCAAGCCATTAATGCTAATGTGAAAATCTTGCAATGTTTGGAATAAATTAAGCACATGCTCTCCCCTAATTACTTTACAGGTATAACTGCTCTGCTGCCTAAGTTGTGAGCAGGAAGTCAACTGGAAACTTTTTTAATCATCTGGTAGACATTAAGCTGCAAAGATCCCTGTCTATGCCCATTGCTTAAACTCTGTTTAGTAAACAGACTGCACACAGCTAACTGCTCTGATTCTCTTTGAAATGATTATATAAATAAAAGGCCACCACTGCTGTGTATATTTCTATTTATGAAGCTTCTAACCACAGGGTTGCACCATCATTAAATGTGTGGGCCCTGGGAGCAACTGTGCTGAGGATAAATGTCAATTAAGTACCCATGGGACAGAAGATGAATCAGCTACCTACTGTCTTCAAGAACATGATGAGGATTTTATAGCTTCTCTAACTCAAAGGTTATTTTTCAAAGGAAGTTAAGGTTAGGTAAGAGAAAGATCCCTGACATCAGAATTACTGTGAGTTCGTTGTAACATTCCGATGCCTAAATTTAATCCTGTCCCTGGATTTCTGAATCAGAATTGCCAGATAGGGACCTCAGGTTCTGCATTGGATAAGCCCTCCTCAGCATTCCCAAATCATTGACTTGAGAATCTGACTCACTGACTCACTGCAAAGTTCTGAGAATTTCCGAAAGAAGTCTTTTTCTCACCTCATTCTCCCAACCCACACTCCCTGGGGTCTCACTTCATTTTTAAAGACTTGCCCCTGAAACAATGAGGTGGAAACCATATGGCCATATTTAAGGGCTATGTTTATGGGTGGCTTGAACAGAAATTATGCTAACGCCCATTATATCAAGCTAAAATTAACAAAAGAGGCTGCCACGTCACTTAGAGAGAATTTAAAGATGAATGTTGCCTAGAGGAGAAGAGCTGTGGTATCCTAGGCAGTAGTCTAAGTAGATTTGCATCTTTTGGAGACACAGCAGTCAGCAGTGGTCATACTGTGCAATTCTCATAAATGCTATCTAATCTTACTAATAAACAATGCATCAGAATTACTCACATGCTCTCTGAGTCACCTTGTGGCATGGTTTACCTTCTGGTCTAGGCAGTGGAAGCTGTGTAATCCACCAAGTTCAGAAGGATGCCATTACTTTCAGAAATCATGTCATACACTCACTGTTAAGTACCATCTCCAGCTGTTACACACCATAAACTAAATACCACTATCTTTAGTCTCTGAACATTATGAAACTATGCTCAATTTCTTTCCATTTTTACCCAATTACAATTAATCCTGATACTTATTATTATGGGTCCTATACTTAGTAAAACACTCACTTTGAGTATTAAATTATCTAAAGACCCTTGTTTGGAAAGATGTTACTCAAATACTGATAATACTTTTGTTATTTTAAAGTTAAAGCATATAGGCTGGGTACTGGTGGCTCATGCCTGTAATCCGAGCTACTTAAGAGGCTGAGATCTGAGGACTGAGGTTCAAAGCCAGCCCAGGCAGGAAAGTACTTGAGACTCTTATCTCCCATTAACCACCAGAAAACCAGAAGTGGCTCTATGGCTCAAAGTGATAAAGCACTGGACTTAGGCAAAAAAGCTCAGGGACAGCACCCAGGTCCTAAGTTCAAGCCCCAAGACTGACAAAAAAAAAAAAAAAAAGAAGTGAAAGCATAAAAAACAAATGCAATCTTTCCTTGAATTACTGTACTAGGTGGCAAAAGTTCTGACTTATCTGCTAGGATAAATTACTTAAAACTTGAAGATAATCTTCATTGTCTTTATTATCTAAGTAGAGTATTTTATAAGAAACTTCAGTGTTTTGCACTCTGGGTTTTGATTTTCAGACACACTTTCAAATATATAATTTATTATTATTGATTGTTCATAATTTATTTGGGGGGGTCCGATCATGGGGCCTGCACTTTGGGCCTGGGAGCTGTCCCTCAGCTCTTCAGCTCAAGGCTAGTGCTCTACCACTTGAACCACAGTGCCACTTCCGGCTTTTTTTCTTTTTGCTTATGTGGTGCTGAGGAATTGAACTCAGGGCCTCATGCATGCAAGGCAAGCGCTCTACCACTGAGCCACCTTCCCAGCCCCTGTCCATAATTATTTATAATTAGCTACATTTATATTATATTTATAATTAGCTACAACTTTTAAACTTCCTGTTATTTGGCCTGTAAGGTAGAATTGATGATATTTGTTCAAATTTAGATGACATTGTAAGTTTAAGAATGTGCAAAAGATAAGAAAAGACCTAGCTGGGCCCCAGTGGCACACACCTGTAATCCTAGTTCAACGCCAGCTCAAGCAAGAAAGTCTATGAGACTCTTATCTCCAGTAAACCACTCAGAAAACCGGAAATGGTGTTGCCGCTCAAGTGGTAGAGCACTCGAGTTGAGCTGAAGAACTGAGAGACAGCACCCAGACCCAGACTTTAAGCCTCATGACCAACAAAAAAAAGAAGAAAAGAAAAAGAAAAAGACCTACCTATTTCAACACATAACTGTAATAAAGCAACATAAACTATAATAAAGTGAAATGACAACTAGTATAACTAGTTTCTTTTACAAAGTAGAGAAAGAAGCTTTGCCTAATCTTTACCAACCATTTGCCTAATCTTTACTAACCCTTATAGAACAGACAATAAAAGAAATCCTTCTGAGCAGCAATAAGAATGCTTCCCCTGACTGCTTTCTACAAATGGAAGGGTGTGGCCTTTTGTTTGCTGAACCTGACTTTAGGACTTAGCCTTGAAGATAACTGAAAAGCCTCTAATCCACACCAGTCAGTATGGTGCTTTCTAAAAGAATTGCCTCAATCAATGAAGAGGTTAACAACAACAAAAAAGTACTCTTGACTTTTGTTTTCCCAAACTAGACCTAATCCCTGAATTAATGAATGATTTGTAGATAAACAAGAGAGTCTTGAGCCAGTACTGTTGTGCTATTGCTATGAATCTCTTGCTATCACCAATGGATTGTTATATTTTGACAACAGAGCAATGAGGCATGTGGATATGAAATTTGAATGAACATTTATGCATATAAAGTTATGCTAAAAAGTATTTTTTAATTCTAAGGTGTTTTTTTTTTTTTTTTGCAGAAATTCCCACTGTAATAACACACGTGCTTGGGAAGACAGATTCTCTACCAGACAAAGAAGTTGAGATGCGATGAGAGTATAAGGAATGTTATGTAGTCGCATTGTCATAGACCTGGATTCGTGGAGAAAAACTCTGGTAAGGGAAATATTTACTAGATTTCCATGAGTCAGCTTCACGTTCATTGTAAAAGTGGGGAGAATTTTCTCTTTTGTGAGAGTTTTCCCAATTCAAACAGAAAGGGAGCAAGGAAATACCAGGAAGTGAAGCACCTAAACGATTCCCCTGAAATTTATTTGTGTTCCTTCAGTGTCATGATCTCCCTTTACTTGAGGGAGCTCAGGGCTCCAAGTTTCTCGACCCCTGCCTCGTCAGCCTCCGGGAAAGGAACTGACTCTCAAAGTCGGGTGCCAGGTTTTTAAACACTGTCTGTTTTCTTTCCCACAAGTCCAATAAGTGCTGTCTTGTTGAGTCATATTCCCTCTCTCACACAAAAGAGCTTCTTCGTTGTCTTTAAGAGTGATACATCCTCATTTCCGCAGTCAAGTCAGGTCTAGTTCACAGGTGGTGGATGAGTGTAAGACCTAGGCTTGCCTAGCCCTCCCCTCCACCTAACTCAAAATGTCTTTTCTTCCCATCCCTTGCTATTTGGACTCTCCGTTTATTGTTGCTGTCAAAAGGAGATAGGCCTATGTTTGTCAAGATTACTTCCTGAAAATGATCCCATTTTGAACTTATTAAATAGTGACTGAAAAAATATAAGACAAAGATTTTTTTTTAATTTTTGGTTTCTTCCTTCCTTCAGAAAGGGGTTTGCATTATTAGAGTTAATAAAACTGCTTTGGTCCAGGTTGTAGGTATTTTCTTTGAGCCTTATGTGATTTCTAAGATAATGCCACTTCTGTATTACACTTCCTCCCGGTGTCCAGATTTCTCATTATCATTGAATCACAGTACAGTGTCCTAACAAGTCTGACATTTAATTAGAAACATGACTGCTTCATTATGAGCTTAGAGGGCCAGCACTTTAAAGTCTGATAGGAGCTACTGTTAGACTTCAGCCTATTTCAATTATTTTCCAAGTATTTCAATTGTTGGCACATAGGTCTGAATGCATCAACGAAAACAATTTCTTAACTGTGTACCCAGAAATCTACTAGCTGATGAGAGAAGAGGGGAAATGGCCTTAGAGAATCAAAATGAAATTGACAGGACTATTACAGCATTTAAGACATGAGTTAGGAGATTTTTCCCTCTATATGTAATAGACTTTGGGAGATTTTATAAATTCACTCTGGCTAGAGTAGGAAAGGAAAGATTCACAAAGGCTTTGTGATTATGCTGAATTGTGAGGCACAAAAGATCAGAACTCATGGAGTTATGAAAAGAGAAATAGAATGTGAGCCAAGTCCTAAATAAATGAAGTAGTCATCGCAGACAGTATCTCCATACTACCAGGAGCCTGAGTCCGGCAAAGGAAAATAGTGTGGGAGAAACATTGAAAAGCTAGGCCCAGTAGGCATTATTGGTCTCATATACAGTGATTTTAAAAGACAAAATACAGCTGGGGGCTGGGGGCTCACACCTGTAATCCTAGCTACTCAGGAGGCTGAGATCTGAGGATAGTGGTTCAAAGCCAGCCCGGGCAGGAAAGACCGTGAGACTCCTATCTCCAATAAAAACCACCAGAATACCGGAAGTGGCGCTGTAGCTAAAGTGGTAGAGCGCTCGCCTTGAGCTGAAGTGCTGAGGGACAGCACCCAGGCCCAGAGTTCAAGCCCCACGACCGACAAAAAAAAGACAAAATACATTAGATCATGTCTTGTTCACAGCTGACTCCTATAGGAAATGGAGGCCAAGACAGAGAGGTACATGAAATTTATGAAAGGCAGTGCCCCTGAAAGACAGGGCAAGAGAGTAACAATAGGCAAGAAGACCTTCCAATCATTGTGGAAAAAAGTAAGGAAGATTGGCTAGTATGCGCAGCTGACTGAAGTGTAATTCTGAAGGTCACCAGCATTCCCACTAAGAGCTCTGATCAAGGATCTCTGTGGAGAGGTATACATACATTACAAACCGAACGTTCTAGACCACAGTAGTACATTGTGTTGTCATGTGATCGTTGCCATGAAAAAGGAGTCTCTGGTGCTTTGCAGATCTTGAAGGCATCTGCATCTGCAGCCATATTCCTCCTGAAGTTTCTTTCACAAAAAAAATTGATCTCATTAGTGTGAGGTAGTCAGCTATCACTGTCCTTCACTGTCTTTATGAGCAAGTCTCATCATCCTCTAGGTCATCAAAGAGCCTTTGTGGCTTTAGAGATACTTCTTGTTCCCAGAGCTCTGGACAGGCCCTTCTCTATCACATCCATAGACCAACACAAAATTCAGATGGAGTTATTGTCTACAAATACTAAAATCAAGACATTCGTTTGGCATCCATCAGGTATCACTTCTAGATGAATCTCTTCAGCTGTGTTTAGTATCTCTCAACATATTGTTAAATCTGAAGAAAACAGCAACATTAGGTTGGACTCCCTCATTCATTAAGTTTTTCAGAAACTATGCAATTAATAAAAAGCCAAAATCAAAGTTAAGCAGTTGCTATCAGCCCAATTAATTTCTATGTCAAATTTTACAGTTAAAAACATGAGTGTGAGATACTGGTACATCTTAGTATGCTTTATAAAACAAAGGTTGAGAGTTCCACTGTGTCTGCGATTAGAAGCAAGCTCAAGATGACCTTGGATCTGAAAAGATGCTCTTCGGATTGGTGGAGAACAAGTCACAGTTGCAACCACTGTCTAACTCAAGTAGATCTTCTATTTTTCATTGTGTAGGAAAATAAGGTATGTACTTATTTAAAGTATGCCAAGCACCTTTGAAGAGACTACAAGAGAGCAATAAATTATAAAAACAAATTTTAAAAGAAAAAGAAAAAAATTTCAGAGAGGAATTTATGAGAGAATCCCTAGCTACAAATAAGTTAGTGTGATATAAAGTTGTTTTTAAGTATGTATCACATATATGGTAACAAGAGCTCTTCATTCCTTAAATATGAATTAAATACACACTATATTCTGAGTAAATTTGAGGAAGTGGGGAAATGAAAAACATATAAATGTCTTTGCATTGTTAAGTTACCAGAGAAAAACAATAAAAAAAAACATAAGTACATTAATCAACGTGGTGGTTAATTGGTATTTGATCAATCATTATGCTGATTGAGGGTGTGTTTGGAAGATAGCAACACTGAAATTGGTGGATTTTATGTAAAACCTTTCTCTCCATAGGCAGACCTTATTCAATCAGCTGAAGACTTTAATAAAATGAAAGAGATAATCCATAGAAAAAATAAGAAATTCTTAAAAAAAATTATCATCTTTAAAAAGATGTGCAAAGAAGTTGCCTTTTAACAAAGCAGTTTATGAATACAATATGACTTGACCCCAGCACCCCTTTCACAATTTCACCCATCCCTGTCTCATCCATCCTTCCCTTAGTCTCCTTAGTTGTGTAGGATATACACTGGATTCTGGTCTGCAATTCCCCTCCTCCTCTTCTTTTGTCTCCTCTTCTCCCCTTGGCCCCCTTCCACCTCTTTCGTGTACCTGCTTCCTGGTGTTTTATTTTTGTGAATTTTGATTTGGGCTTGTTAAGGAATTACATATACAGTTTAATATCTCCCTTGAACCTACTGTGGTTCAATTAATACATTGATATAACTCACATACCATTCAACACATTTACTGATGAATTTGTAAGCCTAATCTATTTCCACATTCAAGAGAATATATGCATCCTTTTTCACTTTACAAGTCTTTCCATGTTTTTTTTTCTTTTTACAAATGGCACAATCTCATTCTTTCTGATAAATGGGTAAAATTCTATTGTGTATAATATATACTACATTTTCTTGATCCATTTGTCCACGGAGAGGCACCTGGGATGATTCCATACTTTGGCTTTGGTGAATAGTCCTGCAATAAACATGGCTGTGCTGATGGTCTTACTGTCACCCAGGTTAGAATGGTCATTATCAAGAAGACAAACCATAATAGATGCTGGTGAGGATACAGCCAAGAGAGCACCCTACAATACTGTTGGTGGGAAAGTCAACTTGTTCAACAACTGTGGAAAGCAGTGGGGAGGTTCCTCAAAAGACTAAATATAGACCTATCCTATCATCCAGAAATTCCACTCCTGGAAATTTACCCAAAAGATTACAAACCAGAATATAGTACGGAATTCTTTACTAGATAGACTTTGGGCTTGTACTTGGAATATTAACTATTCCTTGAGTCTCCTCTGAGCTTCCAGCTTGTAGACATTAAGTCCAGGCTCCATTATATAACTATGAAATTCTCTTGACAGAGAATTATCTGTATATATTATATACCTATTGCCATGGAAGACAAATTTATACTAGGATTAGGTATGGGCAACGTGCTAGATTTAGTTATTAAGTGGGAACAGAGAAAAACTTACTGTAACAACAGTATAAGACTTAAAGAGGGGGCTGGGAAGATGGCTCAGTGGTAAAGTGCTTGTCTTGCATGCATCAGGCCCTGGGTTCGATTCCTCAACACCACATAAGCAGAAAAAGCTGGAAGTGGCACTATGGCTTAAGTGGTAGAGCTCTAGCCTTGAGCTGAAGCGCTGAGGGACAGCACCCAGGCCCAGAGTTCAGGCCCCAGGACCAACAAAAAAAAAAAAAAAGATTTAAGGAGATTCTCACATTTTAGTGATATAATCAGAGCACACACATGTAGAGGGGGATTAGAGAGAGGAGATATATACTCTGTAAACTTTATTAGGCTCAGAAAATCATTTGCTACATGATTAGACAGACACCTATGTTTCTCTTAATAAAGAGCCATGGTCAGTATGGGGGGAGGAAGGCTAGCTTTTCTTGCCTGAATTTGGAATAATGATGAAATGCAAATCAACTACATTTCTTTCCCTTTAAGTGGATGAAATTTCCCTTATACAGCTATGATGAGCCACCTTCTCCCTCTGTCTGAATCCAACTTCTTCATCCCCTTTACAGGTATTTCCTCCTAAAGTCCCATAACCTTCCATCAACCTGCCTGAAATTCTTCAAGACAGAGATCCCCCTGCCCTCAGCCCCTGTGGAATCCAGTTTGTAGATAGTGTGTTTACCATAGACTATCTGGGTTGGTGCCTATTGTCCTCATAAAATCAGTCTTTTCATTCACAAGGATGTATTTGCCTGGGTGCAGAAGTCTATGGACCTCTCTGGTTTTTGGGGTTTTTCCCATGGGTAGTTTGGTAGCATGACAGGGCCTCAATTTTGTTATGGGAATAGGACAATTAAAAGAGGAACCACACGGTTCCTCTTTATTGCCCATGGCAATACTGATCTTAGTTCAAAGATGCTTTTCCTTATCTGAGAGACAGAGTATTCAAGGAGGCATCTTTCAAGAGGACATACAGACTATGTTTTCCTAATAGCTAGCAATTGTTTAAGGAGAAGAAAATCAGTGATATCGAATATACTAGTTATTAACTATAACAATTTCCTTAAGTAGGTTATTAAAAATAGGATCAAATTAAAAGTGAAGGAGTAACTCCAAGACAGACTTATGATGAGTTTCCATTGTAAATTGCTTTACATATTTTTTTCTCAATGAAGTAGGAGAAAGATACCTACTACAATACTTAGAGAATGTTTGCCCTTCAGCCTCTGATTTAACAGAAGGAAGAATTCCACAAACATAAGCTCTTAGTAGTATTCCTAAGAGTAACTATATTTTTTTATTTTTCCTTTGTGCCAATGCTGGTCTTGATCTGAGAGCCTGTCTCTCAGCTTTTCACTCAAGGCTGGCACTCTACCACTTGAGTGATAGGACCATTTCAGTTTTGTTTTTGTTTTTGCTTTTTAGTGGTTAACTAGAAATAAGAGTCTCATGGACATCCCTTCCCAGCCTGGCTTTGAACCATGATTCTCCGATCTGAGCCTCCTGACTAGCCACAAGCACACAGCTTAGTTGTTTTTTTTTAATATTTATTTAAGTTTTTAAAGTTTTAATAGAAAGATTAATCAGAAATGACAAATAGTTTGATAAATCATTCTGGTTTCCTAAATTGCCTTCCAACTAGGAAAGTAAATATCCTCATACTTTGGAACCATTTTCTCCTCCTGCTGAGACAAGAGGAATTTTAATTCTCCGTTTTAGTGTCTCCACTCAAAATAAAGAACCACCAGTTCTCATGGATTTTTAATGGCTTATCTCAATATCTAACATACACAGTCAGTACATTGACAGTAATGTGGTCATTTTCACCCCCAAAGCCCATGATTTAATTAGGACAACCTATTGGTTCACATTTCATAGATGAGCATCTAAAAGTTCCACACCTTTACTGTCACAAATTTTTATATTTCCCCCAGCAGAAAATTTACCGAATACTGTAATCTCAGAATGTTCCAGGTTCACCTCATTAATCACTGTCATTGCTGACAATCAGAATAATGTTAACCTCACTACACATATGAAAGTTCTAAGACCTGGAATGGATACATACCTTAAGATACCTAGCAAAAGGAGAATTAAGTCAGCCAATGGCATTAAAGTTGCTCAGTAGCTGACCTTAAAAATCAGAAGATTACTTGTCTGGGTGGGCTCAGCATAATCAAACACATCTGCAAGTGTGGAAGAATAAGGCCAAGAAGAAGGAGACAGATGGCAGAGTAAGAAGGCTCCAGCCACATACTGGAGGCTTTGAAGGTGGAGGAAGCGGCCCAAGAACTAGAGAAAACAGCCAGCTGCTAGAAAGCTTCAAAGGCAAGCAACAAAAACCAATTCTGTCTGAAAACCCCCAGAAAGGAACAGTCTTGTAGACACATGATTTTAGCCCAGTTAGACATTGTGTGGCTTCTGACCTTCCAAAGTGCAAAATAAACCCATGTTGTTTTAACTCAGTAAGTTTGTAGTAATTTCTTGCAGTAAAAACAGGAGACAGATACACTGACTTTCCTACTACTTGCTGCCTGTGGCATCCTAAAATATAAGGAGACCCTTACACCCCTTTTTAAAAATTTTTCCTCTCACATCTAAGAAATTTCCTGGGTATCTTATCACACTATTTACTTTAAAAACTTAATATCTCTAGGCTAAGATACAAATTCTTCTAGATCGTTGGCCTCACCTGATGCCTGCCTCTCTCTTTCCACTCCTGATATTTTATCTCACTGAAATTGTTTCCTCAAATCTCTGGTACTTAAAATCCCATCTGTTTTCCAATTTATGTATTCTTCCTTCCTCAGCCTCACTCCTAAATTGATGTAACCCCTTTTGTAGTATACTGTATTATTAAAATAGTCACCAAGTAAGTGTTAAATGAACAACTGCCAAATTTGTCTGAAAGTGTTTCCTAGTGTTATGTGTATCAACCCACAACCTGGGGCTTGTATTTACAAACCCTGATTTCCAGGGCTTCTGATATATTTTCTCCATGATCACAATGATGACATGGGTATTCCTGTAGCTTGTAGTGGAGCAGGAAATCTTGTGTCCAATAAGGTGATTGTGTTAGCCAACTTTATGTCCCTGTGACAAAATACCCAGGAGAACTTAAAAGGAGTAAAGGTTGATTTTGGCTCATGGAGGCAGAGATTTCAATTCGTGGTCACTTGGCCTAATTGTTTCTGGGCTGAGGTGAGGCAAGATTTCATGTCAGGGAGCATCTGGTGGAACCAAGTTTCTCACTTCATGGCCGTCAGGAATCAAAGAGCAATGGGAGGAGATAGAGGGGCTAGGGCTCCATTATACTTCCCATGGCCATGACATTAGTGAGTGATTTATCTTCTCCATAAAGTCCAATCCCCACCTCTACTACATCTCAAGAGGAAAAACAGCTGGGGACCAATCTTTCAGCACATAACACTTTGGGGACCATCCAAGATCCAAATTAAAGTAGAGAGTTTCCACTTTATCTGGTATGTAAGCAGTAAGATTTAGGCTCTCCTTAATACCTTTCTCAAAGGTTTAAGCAGATTATAACAGACTCACTAATAAAGGTAGCATGTTTAAAAAGACAGAAATACAATGAGATTTTTCTTTTAAATTAAAAACCAGATTTAAAGTGGGACCCATTGGAACGACCTTAGTGAACTTGAAGATGTGTTTGATGAAAATGTACTAAATGACCAGAATACACAAAGTGTTGGGAGTCATATCTGTGGGAGTCCATTTATCATGCCAGGAACCAAAGTGGCTTTGTTGTGAGCAAATGTATGTTTCCTCAAATGGTTAATAGAAATTCAATTATCATGACTTGGTTTAAGTTTGTAGACATTTCCTTTGGCTGCTACTAATAAAATCACAGATTTAATTTGTATACTTCAATATGTTCTGTTTAAGTGTGAGATGATGTAGAATTTCCTGGGTTTAGAAATCTGAGAGTGAGTATAATTTAGAGCAAATGCAATCATAGTCACAAAGATTGGCTGGGTTTATTCTTTGGGGAGCTGAGATTATGCTGTTAATGGCAGGTGCCATGCTGTGTATTTGTCACACCCCTTTGCTTAGGGCACTGGCCCACCTATCTTGTTATACTACTGGGAAGAGACAATGGTTATCCATCATTTCCTTAATTAGTTGATAATTAGGGAAGCCACAGGACAAACACATTGTCTCATTCTGGGAACAGATAGCAGAGACTTTAGATAAAAATGGCAGCTAAGGGCTGGCTGTTCTCCTTCTTGCTTATCAGGACTTGTCTTCTCAGACTCTCTTCTTTTGATCCCTCTGTGTCTTGATATACCATCCCAGCAGGGATAATGAGGTAGCAATGAATCCACCTCTTCATAAAGGTAGCCAATTTGTTTTTAAAGCCATTATTAACACAACTACTTGTCATCATCCACATTGCCATCCTTAGTTTATGGTTATTTACCTCATGCTAAAGTTAACTGAAGTCCAAAGGGTTGATTCTGACAAGATAGTAGATATTGAGCTGCAAAAGTGGCAATCCCAGAAACATGATTCTCAGATCTTTACCAGATGTTTAAATTGAAAAAATTCATTCTCAGAGTCTCAATATCTTCATCCACACACTGGCAACAATGATAAACACTACTTCACAGGTTTAGTGTGATGCTAAAGAAAGAATTGGAATACATAACCAGAGTTTCTGTCAAATAAGAAAAACAAAATATATCAGGTAACTTCTATGGGTATGGACAAAGACAAAGTCTTACTCATTTTGGTATCCTAAAAGATGTCAATTTCCTTGCATCATAAGTGACACCCAATACATTTGAATGTATAGAAGGAATGACTGGTGGGTTATAATAATGGCCTTTAAGAAATGTCTATATTCCTGCCAGTGCCAGTAGCTCATGTTTGTGATCCTAGCTCTTCTGGAAGAGATAGATTCCATAATCTAAAACATGGGAACTGAATATTTTATTTTATAGGATAAAACTAACTTCATAGCTGTGATTAGATCAAGAATTTTGTAATGAGGGTATTTTGAATTCACAGATGGTCATCATGCAATCCCAAGAATTCTTATGAAGAGAGAGCAGGAGGACACAGTCAAGAGAGAAGATGTGGTGTCTGAAGGAGATGTTGGATGATGCACTTTGAAGATGAAAGAGAGGACAACAACAAAGGACTATGAGAAGTATTGATAGTCTGTGTCAAACATTCCCCAAATCTTCCCTGCCAGGCACCAATGGTTCACACCTTTAATCCTAGCTACTCAGGAGGCTGAGATTTGAGGATCATAGTTCGAAGCCAGCCTGGGCAGGAATATCCATGCGACTCTTATTTCCAATGAATTACTCAGAAAAAGCCAGAAGTGGTTCTGTAGCTTAAGTTATAGAGCGCTAGCCTGGAGCACAAACAGGCTCAGGGACAGTGCCCAACCCTAAGTTAAAGCCCCAGGATGAGAAAAAAAATCCCCCAAATCCAATATGTTAAAGTGTTGATTGCCAGTCTGTGGTGCTATTGGAAGGTGTTGAACATTTAGGAGGCAGGGCATAGTAGGAGAAAATTAGGTCACTGGAGGGAAGCACTCTAAGAGATGAGACCCTGGCACCTGTGTCTTTCTCTGTCTCTGTTTCTCTCTGTATTTCTATTTCTGTCTATGTTTCTGCATCTCTGTCTATCATTCTCTGTTTTCTAATGACAATGAGTTAAATAGACTTTCTCTGCCACATTGTCTTCACCAGGATGTAAAGGCCCCCAAAACCATATTACAAAGCAACTATGCACTAAAACAAAAAATGACTTTTCTTCCTTTTAGTTGGTCATCACAGGTATTTTGTCTGAACATACATATCTCTAGAAGCTATAAAAGTAAAGATTATTGAGTCTCCAGAAGGAAGACAGTATTACCAACATAGAGATCTTAGACCGACTCGTTTACTCTTAGAGAAGTAAGATAATTCATCTCTGTTGTTTTAAGGCATGAAGTCTGTGGCAATTTGTTACAGCAGCAATAGGGTATGAATACAATTAGATTTTCAGCATCAAGCCTAGAGAAAAAGGAGTTAAGAACTATTTACTTCTAACTCTGTCAGGGTGATTATTAGTTTTTGGATGCAGCTCCTGGCCCAGCCCACTCAAATTAGAGCTACTTCTCAAACTCTTCCTACTTAATCACTGTTTTACTCTAGAAAATAATATGCAGTGTTGCATCTTGTCTTTGAGATAGCTGTTTATATTCACACAGACTTACTTCTTTAACAATTGACGAGTATCTCTGAATTTGTGTCTTTATTGTGTTCCATGGAGTTTTCATATGAGCATTTGTAAGAGTATCTATAAAAGCAGAGGTGCTAGGACAAGGGTATATACTAAAGGTAGGCAAGTTTCCTGAGATGGGATTGACAAATGAAGCCTCGGGTAAGAAGATTTGCCGGGAATGAGAAAGAAAAAAAATGACAATCTTAAGAGAAAACTTCATTTCACTGGCAACAAGATCTGTTTATGCGGATGTTATAATTTGCAGGAATTTGATAGCTGAGCTCTTCCTGTCCAACTCAACCTAAAAAAATGCTTGACAAGGTGCCTAATTGAATTGAAGGCATTACCCCAGAAACATCTCTCCAGAAAGTTCCTTCACTATAGGAATGAGAATATTGTCTCTGAGTATGTATTTAGATGAAATGACTACAGAAGCGTACATGATGTGTTTCAACATACAACCCTCTACCATCACACCCAAACGATATCAATTCTGATCAGGCCTTATTCCACCAGAAAATGATTCTTCAGAAGATGGGATACACAGTAAAGATCATTTCTGTTCCACATTTTTTTTCACATCCTAATGCATTTTCCCACCAATTTGGAATAGCAACTCAGGATTCAGTCTCAGGATTTTCTATTACTTGCAGTTCAAATTCCTGTTAATTTCCCTACTTCATAGTCATTAGAAAAGCAACTTTCTTTCCATACTATTATTGGCAATCTACAAAGCAAAGGATACATCTCAAATGTCAGCACCAGGGTTTTGCCGCTGCAACTAGAAACTGAAAAGAAAGACTTAGACAGTATAAGATAAATATTATTCCTATTTTAAAGCCAAGGAAACAGATGCTCAAAGAAGTACAGTCAATTGTTCAAAGACTTGAAACTTCTGAGTGTGAAGTCAAGATGCAAACTTTGGCTGACCTGATTCCTTGAGCCTGAGAATGTAGTTCCATTGCCAAGTCTCCGTCGTTCCCTTCCCCAGGGAGCTCAAAGGAGAAGGAACTGGAGTTAGATGAATGCAAGGGTGGGAGATGATGTGTTTAGAGGAGGCTTCACAGAACCTCTGGGGAGGTGGAATCACATCATTTTCCAATGATCTGAATTTGTATCTTACCTTTACACTTTCTTTGAAATCTTACAGAATGTATCAGTGGAATGAAGTTTAGGCTTTTGGTTTTGACATTGAAGAAGGGTCATAAACACCATAGTCCATGGAGGAAAAAGAACTAAGTCATTCACTTGGGATGGGGCCACTTGCTTACCATCTACTGAAATGAAAAATAAGAGATCTTAATGTCTTAGATAGTGGCTGCCATAACAAAATACATAGACTGGGACACTTTAGGAGTTAAAAAAAGGTTTACTTTGGCTCAGGATTCTGAGGCTTTCAAGTCCAAGTTCAGATAATAAAATTTGCCAAGAGCCTTGTGCTTCATCATAGAATGTGAATGACAATCACACACCAGACACATAAACGAAGAGTGCTGAGCTGTACATGTGGGTGAAAGCAGACAAGTAGTATATCCTTGCTTTACAATACGCTCTTACAATAACTAGTCCTGACTCAGTAGATCAAAGGACCTGAAAGAGGACCTCAAACCTCTTTGAAGGGTGGTACCTCCACATTTAATAACCTCACATGAAGCTCCCACCTCTAAATGTTTTTATGCCTTTCTCCATACCATTGGATTGGGACCAAGGTTGTAGGTGCTGACCAAAGTTGTGTTGTTCACGAGGTTTCTTAGAAAGGAATAAAATGATTTGAGATCCCAGACATATAGTCTCAGGCTAGTGATCTAAGGGAACCAAGGATTTAAAGCCTAGAGGACTTAAAGCACTAATTTCTGACTCAGAGCTGGAATTGAATGTGTATCCTGTCTTTTGGTAGCTCTATACTGTGAAGAGAGTTATTTAACCTACCTGCTCTCTGGTCTTTCCTTCGCAAGATGAGACCACAGTGCATATCATTTGTAGTAAGAGGAAATAAGAAGAAAAAGGGAAATAAAGAGACCATAACTAGCATTCCCATCTGCAGGCTAACACAAAATAGGGCTCTGAAAGGGTTGCAATCCCACTGTATCCTGTAGTTCTATTTCTTTAACCCTCTGCTGGTGTGTCAGGATTTCAGTCTGAGTTTGAGAACTGTAGGGAAGGACCACAATCCTCACTTTCTTACTTGTTAATTCACCAAAGCCTTGAGGGCCTCAGAGTGTCAACTTTACACCTTTTAGAAACTCTAGGTTCATTTAACAACAACTCCAAACCACAAGAAGCCACATAAACATGGACAATACAAACCTCATCTGTCTGTCCACAGGGTAATGATGGGAACAGATCGATAGCACCTTAATTGCATTGCTGAGCTCCTTGGTCTCCAAGAACACAGTTTGCAAATGGAAAGCTGAAAATGTGACATCTTGCCTCTTCTTCCCAATATCTCACCTTGCTTATTTGAAAAGATTACAACTAATTTTGTGACATTAATAGCCTGGACAGGAATGAAAGTGCATTTTACAGTGCAGTAGCGAAAAAGTAATGGATTTAGCTCAGTCTCAGTTCACCTGGGCTCATTGTATGCATTATGTTAAACTCAAAATCACTTCATGGGGTAGCTGTAGCGCTAAGTTTCCAAAGTCTGATTGCACAGCATCAAGGACTTCAGAGGAAGTGAATTCAGTATCTAACAAAGACATAAAAGTTCAATGGCATTTGTTTTGTAAGTCACATTTTAGATGTGTACCTTTAGAACTGGAAGTTAAACCTTCTTAGGAGACAATTACTTCTAGCAAGATTATCATAAAGCCTCATTTCTGATTGTTTCTCTACCCATTAGTACATCCAGAGAAAGATGATGTTTTCTTCTTTAGAAGTAGATCTCAGCAAATCATAATTTATTATGTCCAATCAGATGAACATTATGAATAGATTATTTCCTTTTCTTTGTAAAAGCCTGTACGTTCTAGCAATGTATTTTATTATTATGCAGGCATGACAAATTATTATCACTATACACAGATGCCATTTGCAGAAGCTCAAGAAAGAAATGACAACATAACTAGGTAGAAGTGAGAAAGAGTCAGTTACGTGAATAAGAGGAAGTTTATTTACTTATGCTTTTCCTTATGTGAAAGGCCTTCCAGAAGAAACCTTGGGTGACATCAAAACCAGCTCTGTCCATAATTTGTATTTCAACATTGCTATTATCCCATTCCTTCTTTCATATAAACAGTACATTTGGTCAAGACCAATTTTCCATACACTAGTGAATTCTCACTATCTTAAGAAATCAATGCAAAGATGAATCCTATTAGGTTAGCTTTCTGACTGGTTACATGTCATTATCTAAATAGAAATTTAAAATGCATGAAACTACTGTCATTGTTTTTTGGCATATACTATCAAGTGAGGAAACCTGAGCAATAATGCAAATCAGTAAACATTTATTAACTGTTTACCATGTGCCAGGTCTAGAGAGTGTATTGTTAAATCAGTAGATACTAACAGCCAAGAAGGAAACAAAAAGAGAAGAGAATGTCTAGTGTGGAAATTAGTATGAAAAATTATACATAGTCTTGGATATTTTGGATACCCAATAATCTTTTACACATATAGAAATATCTAATAAGGCATTCTTTTATTTTTTGTAGTTGTTGAATTTTGTCATTCGCACAAAACACAATGTTAAAAAATAAGACAATGTAAGCCATGTGTGGTGGTACCCTCCTGTAATCTCAGCTATTCTAGAGACAAAGACAGCAGGGCCATGAATTTTAGAGCATACCAAGCCTAAAAGGTAATAAGATCCTATCTCAAAAAGAAAAAACAAAGGGCTGTAGGTATATCTCAAGTGGTGGGTGGAATTCTTTGCCTACCCAGGTTCTTGGTTCTATTTTCCATATTGAAATGGGGGAGAGGATTGGGATGGGGGAAGAGGGGGGAGTATGGGAAGGGATGGGAAGGGGAAACAAAGAGGAGGCAACAATGCTTGATAAGAAATGTACCCATTATCTTGCCCATGTAATTGTAACTCCTCTGTACGGTATTCTCACAATAAAAAAAAAAAGAAAAACTGAACAGCAACAGGACAAATGCATATATGTAAAATGAGTGTTGTACATAGGGGAAAATATGGAAAATGGAATCAATCCTTGGCCTAGTACTGAAATGATAAACTTTAAAAAAAATTGACAAAGCCACACTAAACAATTGAGAGAAATATAATTTGAGAAAGTCATATATGAATGTCCTTAAACAAGTAGTCTTATGTAGTGGGAAAATTCCTTTCTCTCATAAAAATCACATTTCTTTATTTCTAAGATCACAACTACTTTTCATAGTCCCTAAATCTCCCTGTACAAAGCTATCAAAGCAGATGAATTACATTTCCTTTATGTTTGCTATTAACAGATTGTCCAGTGATAGAATTACAGTCTCCTTTTCTTCCATGAAAAACATTCCTGAAAGCTGGATTAAAAATCCAGATAAAATAATAATACTAATAATATTTTCTGCCTTGCATT
Source organism: Dipodomys ordii (assembly GCF_000151885.1). Classification (NCBI taxonomy): domain Eukaryota; kingdom Metazoa; phylum Chordata; class Mammalia; order Rodentia; family Heteromyidae; genus Dipodomys; species Dipodomys ordii. The sequence continues at coordinate 14,618,387 of NW_012267218.1, read as the reverse complement.
AGTCTCCATGCCGTTCCATTGGTTCTCTCGTCTTGAACGACAGCAGCCACAGATGAAATACGCTTGAAATGAAGAACATGTGTGGGATGTTTATCTCATGTAAAGTGGACCAGAAGCACTGGAGTTTATTGCTATGACTTTAATAGAGAATCTTTACATAATGTTACATGAAGTGGCAGGGCTAGAATACACAGTAATTGGAAGAAGGATACATGGAAAAATAAACTCTCCGCATGTTATATATTAGATTCCACAGTGGTCTCAGGGCATGTCTGATGATCTTAATTCATTTAGTGTGCCAGGGCAATCCTTCTCTTAAGCTTATATCTTCTCAGTGTACATAAGTCTGCACTACTGGCTCAGATTAAAAAGGAGCCTTGTAAAATGTTTCTTACCAAAATAAATAACTTGAGTATCCAGATATGCAAGAACTTAATTCTCAAGATCCGGCATGTTTAAGATTCACATTCTTTGGGCTTTCAGTCTGAAGCAGAGAAGAAAACATTCTTTCATGGTTGAGATTTCTGAATACATAACCCTTTGCATGCTGACCATGACATTTAGAATTAGTGAAAGGCAACATGATCACTAGCGGTATCAGACACTCAAATTAAACGCAATTACCAGATTTTTTTTAGTTGGCCCATTTATAAAGCCTTGATTTGTTCATGCTCAGTGTTGTCTGTTGCTTTCCCTGATTCCAATTTGAGAGAAGTGTTTCTATCAGAAAAGCCCAAGAATAGACATACATAAAACCAAAAAAAAAAAAAACTAAAAAATTTGAGGTAGGATGGTGTTTGTTCTGACATCTCAATGATTCTTCACTATGGATTTTAATTTTTCTAAGGAGGTAAAAATGCTGCTATTACACCAGATTGAACTATAACCTGAAGGTATTTTAAAATTATTCATATTCCTTTCTCATGCTTCAATTTTGTTTCTGTGTTTATGGCTTAGAGAGCTAGTGTCTCTCTGTCTCTCTCTCTGTCTCTCTCTCACTGTCTCTCTCTCTGTCTCTCTCTCTCCATACACACACACACACGTGTGTGTGTGTGTGTGTGTGCGTGTGTGTGTGTGTGTATAGCAATTGGGTGATAAAATGAGGACGATAGAAAAAAGAGAAAATGAAAGGGATAGAAAAAAGAGAAAATGAAAGGCAGTGGTATCTTTAAGAAATGTTTGAGAATGGACAACTAATGTTAAGCTAATGGCTTCTATTATTATGCCTTGTAGGCCATAATACACTTGTAAAATTAACTGTATTAATGATGTGCTTGAATTCAATTAGAGAATAGTTTGTTCTTTCTGGAAAAGCTACATGAAATCCAGATTGCATTTCTGGATTAGGAATGAAAAAAGAAAGAGTGCATGATGAAAACTAGATGTAACTCACAGATACAAGGCACCTGTCAATATTACTATGCAGAAGGAGATGAGTATGTTTTCAGATATCAGTGACTTGATTATAATATGGATTCAGGCTGGTAGTTTATCTACAGGATAAAAGTGGTCAGCCTGATGTTTGTAAAGGTCATTCAGTGTGTTTTTATATCTGTCATACATATGTAGAGCATGTTCTCAAGTTTACACTTGCCCTTTAACTCCCAGTACAGGAAATCTGGTGCTAGGAAAGACTTGTAAAATGTTTATGACATTTCAGTCATGCACAAGTTTTCTTATTCAGGAAGAGAGAGCCATAAAATTTGCATATGGCGTCCAACATTTGGAACCAGAGTTTCTAAGCTTCAAAAATATTGATTTTATGCAATTGTTTCTTCCCTGAGAAATTTGATTTATATTTGATTATGTTTCTCTTCTTTTATTTTCTTTTTAAACCATATAGTGCACTGGTTAGGTCCTAATTGCTCTCTGGTATTGAATGTGGAAATTATAAAATGGAGCATCATCCCATCTTGTTCAAGTCCACATTGTCATGAAGATATATACATGATTATTTACTTTGTGACATAAAATGTCTTGTTGCTTAGAACTCCCAGCTTAACTTCCTGAATGAAAATATGAAGTGAGCAAGGCCATACTGGGAAGACATACCAACATGGCATATTTGTAATTTAATAAATACCTAGACTCAAGTACTTTCAAATAAGGTTTGAAGATCACATTTATATTTATGTGTAATGAAAGGTCTCTCCAAAATACCAGCAAACACATGCTGAAGATACATCATTCTGAAAAGCATGTTAAAATAGTTTGACATTTTTATAAATATACTATTTTTCTTTTGAGCTTCATGAGCTCAAGGCTAGTGTACTACCACAGACATGGAGCCACAGCTCCATGTCTGGGTTTTTTTTTTATGATTATTTGGAGATAAGTGTCCCACAGACTTTCTGTACCGACTGGCTTTGAACTGCAATCCTCAGCTTTCAGCATTACAGGTATGAGCCACCAATGTCCAGCATAAAGGCATGGAACCCAGATGGCACTGTTGGGTAGGAGTTTAAGCAATGGAGCTTAGTGAAAGATCCTTTTTTCTCTGGGTGTATAAAGCAAAGTTCACAATTCTCTTGAGTCATTTCCTTTCATAAAAGGAGAAACCTGGCCTCATCTCATCTGCTCTGCTCCTGGTCCCAAATATAATCATTTTATTGCTTCTCTACATATACTGGAAATAACTATTAATGCCATGAAGTGAAATAACCATGGGCAACCATCACCATAAAAGCTTTGGTATGATAGTTTTACTTTGAACTTCTGAGTTATAAGCTAAAAACATCTATTGTTCATAAGTAGCATTTCAGGTTACAGTGACACTGTACTGACTAATAAACCAACTTAAGGAATAATCTATTTGGAATTAAAGTGACATTGAGGGAAAAAATAGTGTTTTGGAGCAGAGATATGCAGTGTACAAAGTGGCCAGGAAGGATTTACTCCACTGAGTATCCTGAGAAACTTTACTCAGATTGTCTCATTTCATTGGTGGCTATGACTCTGAACAAAACAAGACAAAACAAACCAACAGAAAACATAAAAGAATAGAGGAAAACAGAGCAGTAAGTAATCCAAGCTGAATCATCCTGAAAGAGTGAATTATTGTATATTTGTTTGACTACCAACGTTCTATTTATCATCCTTATAGAGTCTGGGCTAGTTCGCCAACTTTATTGATTATGGAATCTCACTGATGAAATTGGACAGTGCCCAGTACTACAGTATTTGAAAATAGAGTATTTAAAAACATCTCACTTAGAATTAGATGGGAGTTTTTTTCTTACTCTTCTGGTATCTATTTGATTATATGTTAAAAAATGTTTTGATGCCAATGTGTTTGTGTATCTGCTAGTGGTGAGGAAAATGATAGTGTGGAAAGACAAAGAAATATAACTGGGTACCTAAAATGATCTACTCTCAAAAACTGTACTTTCTTAACAACCAGGCATATATTCAAATATGCAGTAAACCATGCCAGAGAAACCGTAAAAATGCACCTAGTAAATTTCCAAAGGATAGGAAATAACTAAGTGGAAGAACATATCCCTAAGACTTAAAGCTGGAGAAACTTGGAGAAAGACCAAAATAGAACTAGTAAGTTTCCAATTATTAAGGATATTAGGGAAGATCAGGATGCAGAGACTGGCTGCCAGGATCCAGTTTTAGGGGATCTTTCTATTTCCTTGTTGCTTTTCCCCACTGAATTGTTGGTGATACAATAATAGTTACCTCATAGGATTTAATAAGTTAGTGCTTTATACCTGGTCAATAGCCAAAATATTGGCCATTATTTTTTGTTGTAATTATGGGTTAAGGAAAACTTACAAGAAAAATAATGTATTAGGTATTGAGGCAGGAATGAATTACAAGGAGTTTTGGATATAAAGAATGGTTTCCCTAGATTGAGATGTTGGTTAAAAAAAAGCACAAAGTAATCACTTTAATTAGAAGGTCCAAAAAGTCAAGATACTCTTAGAAAATATGTCCAATTCTGCATCACTCTCATTCTCTCTTCCCGATCAACATCATATTATTTTTAACTAGTCATCTTATTGTTATTTATGGGAGTGTGGGAATCTTAAGGTACTCTTGTTATGCCTTGTGGAAAAGTGAAGAGCCAAAAGCATTCACATGTTCAGAAAATATTTAGCACAAAGAATGGTCTGGTACCATGCACTGCTGTTCACATAAAAGAAATTTATATTCATAGGGAGACAAAAACTATTTGAGAGACATACTTATCTAATCAGTGAAATTGTGTGTGTCGATTTTACAATTCATCCAAGCCAGCACATGGTCTTGCCATGTGCAAATACCCAGTTAAAAACATGTTAACTCCTTTCCTGCAGTCATCATTCTTTTCCTCTGAATTTCAAGAACTCCAGGAAGATCAAGTAGAGGAGGCCTCTTAAATTCATTGAAGCAGCTGACAATAATCGAGGTTTAGATCTGCAATCTCTGAACTCAGTAAGAGGAATGTTATTTGCCTTGTGGCTTCTAGATATCTCTGGGCAAGCAAGAAGGATATTTGGAAAGATTCATAACTGGGGTACTTTTCTTTATACATTGATCTCTGAAAGAATAAAAAAAAAGAGACATTTCTTCCCAGTTTCACCAGTCTGGACATGTAAATGGTGCCAGAATCTACATGTTTTTTCAAGGAACGCAACACAGGGTGACATCTGTTTGGAGGGCCAATCCGTTATGCAGTATCCACCTGCAACTTGGTGGTCTTGTGAAGGTTGTCAAGCAAAACTCAGCTGATTTGTACTTAGGGGAGAAGCTAGTGAGGTAAGCAAAAGCCACCAATGGAGGATATGCAAAACACATCAACAAGGAGACTATGAATCTAGAGATCCTGTGTGATTGAAAGGGGATTAATTGGACTCCCTAGGGAAAAGGGGAGCAGTAGGCTACGTTGGTCAGGCTGGCAATTTCCAGTGAAGGGAGACTCTTAAGTTGCTCAGATAGCAGTGAAGCAAAATCCTTGCCTGGATTCAACAAGCTAGACCGTCCCCTCAAGGAGTTAAGGTGTGTTAAATCAACAGTGTCTGCTCCAGAGAGCCCCAACTTTACTTTCTACTTAACACTTCATTTAAAGCTCTCTGCGCAATCCATTTATTTAATGGCCCATAGGACAGTGAGTCTTTGCTAGCAGGCTGTGAAAACATGAGCTGAGTCAACTAGATTTCCTCTTTTGGGGCATACATTGGAAGCACAAACTACATTTGACAACTATAAACTGACAATGGGGAACAGAAAAATAGATGAGTCAATTTGATGGCAAAATTCCAAAGTGAAAACTTTATATGGTCTGGTTGAGTAGAGCTGCTGCGCTTCCCAGCTTTCTAAAGCCAGATTGTCCAGCCTTCTCTCACTTTTGGCCTCCTCTGCTCCTGACCTTACAGTCATCCTTGTTGCTTGGGTTAACTTACGTGTGTCTCTGCTTTTGCACAAAACACATGCCTATTTAGAACTAGATGTTTTTAGAGCTACGTTTTCCTTAACAACTTCATGGAATATGTGCGTAGGTATTTCAAAGCAAAGCTTACAAATTTTTTTTCTTTTGTGTTTTTGCTTATGTCAGTACGACTGTGAAAATGTTCTTCACTGTTCTATTACTTCATCTCTTTAAAACTGTCAGTTGTTGATGTTACAAAGAAAAGTCTGACATAAATTTTTCAACGCTGCTTATTTAATGGCAACTGTAAAGTATATTAATTCTCATATATGTGTCGCCTTAGAAAACTGAGCTTGAAATAAATACTAAATTATGTGAGTGCAATGAAATGTGATTGCAAAGAACTGCTTTTATTCAGCTGAAATCATCTTCCACCATGACCTAACAAATTAAATTGGCCGTAGCCATGTGAGGTAAAACCATATAGGATGGCCAATACCCAAAGCCAATGGCTGATGGCTAATGGTATATTTGTGGCCACCCATTTGCTATGTCAAATACGTCAGTGTGTTTTCCATTCTGGTTTTCCCAAACTTTTTCCATCAGCTGCAGTGTAAAAATATCATTTTTCCATGAGCATGTGAGCGGTGATGTATTCTTTGGGTGGGGGCTCAAATTAGAGATGTTCTCCCAGGACTGGAAAGTGCTGGGTAATTTACTAAGGAAGGTCTCTGTACTTCCCGAATGACTTCAGTTTCCTTTTCTGAGAGAAAATACACTGCTGATGCAGACTGATCTACTGGGATTGCTGTGTAATATCCAGAGGTGCCTCGTCAACTGGGACAACACAGATAAGTCTTTGCGAAAATAATTGTGGTGTTATTGCCACTAACATTACAAAAAGAAACAATATCATCAAATTCCACCTGACTCAAAAAGTAAAATACAGTCAGGCACTGGTGGCTCCTGCTTGTAATCCTAGCTACTCATATAGTTGAGAACTGTGGATCAGTTCAAAACCACTGGAGCAGGAAAGTCCCATGAGACTGTTATCTCCAATAAACTACTGAGAAGCCAGAAGTGGAACTATGGTTCAAGCATTAGAACAAAATAGCTAATGGATAGTGATCATCATCCCCTAGAACTGGAACACACACACACTCACACACACACACATACACACACACATACACACACACAAACACACACATAATTAATTAATGAAATATGATAAAATATCCACAAGGCACCTTAATATGCTCATAAGCTTAACAATTATCATCTTCTTTTCCTTTACTTAAAAAATACTAGTTACTTCAGAAAAATTGGCCTAGGTATATTGAATTAGAAATGAGTTTCATTATAATGTACATTTAAAATTTGTCTAGTCAATCTCTTTTGTAAGAAAACTGGGTAAACTTCTCCATTAATGAAGAGTTGTTTGAAAAGAATTGAGGAAATTTGCCAGAATGCACCCCAATTTAAACCAACAATAAATTTTCCTAAAATAAAGGACAAATACAATAGCCTCTACTGCAGTGCATTTCTACAGATACAGTTGAATACTGACTGTTTTCATTGATTAGAAATTGAACAAAGATTTAAAAAACTGGCACCTACCATATATAAGCCCCTTATGAAGATTGTTCTTTCTGGTAAGAAAAAGCCTTATGCACCCAGTATCTGAATCAGAGGTCCCAAGGATGGACACTCCATATTCCAGTGGTAATTCTCAAGGTTCAGGATGAAAGAAATTATTACCATTTCTATATGCATTTACCTTATGCTTTTGTCATTCCTCATTTCTTTTTCTGTATATATTATATAATACTCCCTCCATAGATGGCCTCATGTTCCACCAATGATATTGTAAAATAACAAAGGGAAATTTTCAGATAGAGACATTTTCCAAGGCTTGAACTCAAGGTCTTGGTATAGTTACTATGTGATGGTCCTGATCACAGCTGGTGCTAGAGCTGGTGCTACGTAAGCCATGATTCCATTCTGGCATGTTTCTGGTTAATTAGAAATGGAGTCTCACAGACTCTCCTGGCTGACTGCCTTGGATCCACCATGATGCAGCATTTTAAGCCTTTTGAGTAGCTAGGATGATAGGAGCATCTTGCATACCATAAGATGGAAATTTTAAATCATGGAACTCTCTGAATACCATGACATCTCACACAGCCCTGTCTCACCTACCAAGAGAGTGAAATAATTGCACTGTCCTCACATTCGTGCTCTACCTGCCTGCCAGTGCCCGATGGCTGCTAGCATATCAGATACACTAGTATGGTATCACTGTGCCTGTGTTACTGTCATCTTTATTTCAATTATCAATGATCCTAAACACCTAGGAAACATCAGATATCATATGGAAAAAGAACATGACACTTAGGAGATAAAGCAAAGCACCCTTGATCTTGTGCGGCAATGCTAGAGGGAAAGCAGTAAAACCTCAGTACCAGTTGATACCATCCGATTTCATCTACTGAGGATCTCAGAACACATCTACTGACTATCTCCCTAAAGACCATGGGAAATGATGTAAAGTATACAATTGCAATGTATGCAATGCATGCATAGACACACACATATAGTGTATGTTTTAAAGGGATTGATCATTTTTTCTTTGATTTTTTTTCATACTCAATAGTCTTGATTTCTCTATAAAAACACCTTCACCATTAAATCTAGGAAAAGTTTGATACTTAAAGAAGATTGTGCCTTTGGGACGTGTGTTACAGTGTTGTTGCTTATACACACATAGACTGTCATTCTTCACCCCTTGGCATGTGGATGGCTACTCTTGAGCAGCATTGATTGAATGTGGCATATTTGACTCAGATAATGTCATGCCGTCCTCCATGTGAGATTTCTCAGTATTCTGTCATGGGGGGTATTGCTCTCATACTTTGACTAAGAGTCATATGGTACCAACCCAATAAAAAGCACTTATTTTCTTCTGTATTTAATTTAGTCTTAGACAAAAGCTATCATCTCCTTTTGATAAATCTTTACTTGAATTCCATCCTTTGTCTTAAAAGAAATAAAAATATTCAAGTGATGTATGTGCAACAGCTGTTTTCCAGAATCCTCACAAAGGAATCTTTGTGGACAGCTAAGGTGTAAACAGCCAGGGTAATCGCTCATAGATGGAAATTCTGCCTGTGCTATGGGAGGAACTTCCTTTCCCCTAAGTATTAGATCTTTGTCTTAGAAGACTGTGGTGGTTGTCTTGAGAGAATGAGTGCCCTCGAACCCTCAGAACTTTGTGTGGTGGCTATGGTTTTCCTCAATGTGTACACAGTAAATATTGAGCTGTGTCACCTGGAAGTGTTCTCAGAACCAGAGGAACAGGCATGCACAAGTGGTACACAGGAATGGGTTTTCACAGAAGGGTAGAGTAAAGTCTGTGTATTCATCTACTATCCCATCTCATTTGGATCCTGGATGAAAGAATCTGAAAGGTGTTCTATCTAGACACCTGTGCAGGGACATCATACAGCACATTTCACAACCCAAAAGCCCTAGCAGGTTTGATTCTTTTGTGTCAAGAAGAGTCAAATAATTTCCCATCTCTCTTCCCACTGTGAGCAGAATGGCTTAGTGCATACAGCACCAGTGGCTTTATGTATAAATTCCCCCCAAATTCACAGGATGAATCCTAATAGCACAGATTGTGATTGTGTCTAGACATAAGGTCTTTAGTTCATAGAGGTAATCAGGTTAATTGAGGTCATTATAATGAGCCCTAATTGAATTTAACTGGTGACTTTATACGAAAGGGAAATTAGAACACAGACACAAACATAGACGAAGGTATCATGTGAATGTAGAGTCAAGCAGAAGAGCCTCAGAATTACATTAGACCTCTTGACACCTGGATCTCAGACTTCCAGAATGGTGAGAAACTATGTCAATTGTTTAAAGCAAACTCAGTCACTGTGTGGTATTTTTATCACTGCAGTCCTGACTGAAGAAGATACTTTTATTGAACAGTTCAAACATGTCATTTCAGAGAGTGTTAAGCATTGTACTAGAGAAGAACTAAGACCCAAGAAATCATTTGGTACATGACAGAACAAACATATAGGCTTCTCATGTACATCTTGTCAATTACCTAAGGCCTGTCTGCCTTGATTCATAATATTCTGTGGACTGTGAAGGTGATTACAATATTCAAACAGTCTCTGAAGAGAATCAAATGTCTCCCTTCAGCATTTTCACTTGGCTTGTTTGGTCAGGCTGGATGCTCTCTCATTTGAGCCATGTTACCAGCTTGACTTTTGGGTACTGGACTTTAAAGGAAGCCTCATGGACTTTCCTGCCTGGGCTGGATTTTCTTCTCCAGATCTCAGCTTCTTTAGTGTCTAAGACTACAGGAATGAGCTACCCATCCCTAGCTGTTTTCTAGGCATTAAATGTTATCAGAACAAATATATAATAGTAGGCATTAGCCACTTTACAATTGCTTTCTACAAAGACATTTTACCAATTTCCCTTACAATAGCAACTCACCATAACATCTATCACAGTTACAGAAAAATTAAGTGTCATAACTTATCTTAAAATATATTTATTTAAAGGCAAAAACTTAGTCTCTAATTTACTTATGGTAACATTTAGCACTTTTACTGTTTTTCACTTATTAAAATATTTTTGTTCTATGTCATCCTACCCTGTTTCTTTTTTCAAGATTTCTATTATCTTTTAACACTTGCCACACAATTTATAACATAGAAACTACTGTTTTGTTTTCATTACAATACTATTATATTTTTTATATTACAATAGCTATGTTTCATAATAATATTGAAAAACAATGGTAATCAGAGCAACCTTTGATTTATTACTATTTTGTTAATATACTCATTCATGGCATTATATGAATTTCTTTGGATAAACAATTATTGAATTTCAAATGGATTTTGATTCCTGACTGAATTTTCTTGAATTTTAAAGAAAAAATCTAGGTTGTTCAAAAACATATGGAGATTATTCATAATCTTCACCAAATTCCCCGGTGGGGAAATTTTCATGGTATTTAGAAAAGATATTTCTTGCATAAAAATGGAAAAGGTAAGACTTAAATTTAGTTTAGAAAGTAATTAATCATGATCACATGATGACTAAAGTAATGGAGCTATGACCATCTCAAACCCTTGTAAAAAATATGAGAGCATGAGGATTTTGGTTTTTTTATGTAGCTACCAATATTTCAAATGAGTCTACATTGGGAGCATTAATCTGATCAGAAATGAATACCAAATGTCCAGAATTCAAATAATCAAAGAACCAGTAGTAGGGAGATTATTTGTATGGCTTGGTGGGAATTAGTAGGAATGTATATTTAAATTTTTGAATGAATATTGGATATATCTTGAAAACTAAATAGATGGATAAAAAGGAAATGACTGGGAACTTAGATGAGAGAATTCTTAGATGGAGACCAACTCTGGTCAATTTAAACAAACAGAATGGAATGAAAAGTAATCAGGATGTATCTGATGTTGGGTGTTATACTTAGCAAGAGGCTAAATATCAGGAGATGTTATGTCCAGCAGCATAAATAGCAAGAACTGTCTGGTTAGCATGGAAGTGACTGGACCCCCCTCCCCCCGCCCCAACATTGTGTTTTAAGTTTCATGCTTATTCCCTATGTCACGTGATTTAAAGTCCTCAGACAGAAAGGCCAATGGAATGGTGCTTGCCTGCCTCTGGAGTCATGGAAGGAACTACCTGGAGAACAATGCCTGCCAGCTGCAGACTCCCCGTGGAGAAAATAGCTCCCTGGTTTGCTGTACTCCAAAGCCCACTGGGAACAACGAGAGTGAAAAGTTATTTGCTTCTAGGAAAGAGAAATAGACATCAGGAGATTAGAGAAGCACTAAATGTCTGTCTCAGACAAAGAAATTTCCAATGTCCCCAAATACCTTAAATTTTGATGACACACCAATATTTTATTTAAGTGAGTCATTCACTCTTCTGTGAAATGTGTCCAGTTCCACTAAATACAAAAGGAAGTCTCTAGTACATCAGGTTCAGAGATCATACTTACTTGGGGCATTCTACAGTTTTATTTATTTGGGGGGCAGGTAAGGGGAAGATGTAGCCTATGGTTGGATGACCTTGAGGATCTGCTGTGAATCAAGCTTTCATGACTAATAGAGACAGTAACTAGGCATTTAATTTATATGACAGCTATATTCACCTTCTCTCATGATACTATATTAGAAATTAACTTGTCCTTTGAGGCTGATAATATGTTTTCCCACTCATGCATTATGAGGAATGCAAAGAATTTTTGCATAAGAAAATAAAGTAAAAGACTAGAAGAATCATTTTGGAGGCCATCTAAAGAAGTTCTTGGTGTGTTCTGAAGTGTCTAAACCTATGATCCTGAACACTGGACAACCATGTTGATACCTTTAATTATATGTGACTATTAAAACAAAAGTGAAATCTCAAATAATGGTAGGCTAAAATAATATGATAAGCATATCTTAGGGAAAGGTGTTATAATTTTAAGGCACTGGCTTAAAATATCTATATGATCTATCTGGTACTTAAAATGGGAACATGTTTCTTGTTCTCATGTAATTCTTGTGCATCTGAATGTCATTCCAAAAAAAAAAATCTCACTGCTTTTTTTATGATTATAAATGCTCCTGGACATGAGATGTGATTTCTTGCATAAATAAAGGAGGAAGTGGTATCTCAAGTAAATTATGTCATGCATTATGTTTCTGTGACCATAATTTGGAGAAATTATATGAGGACATTATTATCCTCAGCAAATGTGAGGGTGTGTTTATATATGAGCGTTGTTCACAGTTTGGCTGTGAAGTTGAAAACATAGTTTTTCATTTGTTTCTTATTTAATAAAGCTACTGGTGGATTTTTTAGAGAATTTAAGTCAGTAATTTTATTTTGGGTCATATGTCATGAACATTTTGTAATCAATTCCAAAAGATTAGTCCTGAGATGACTCTAACATATATTCTTTAATACTACAGCCTGTAGGAACAACTCTGGCAGGTATCCTGTAAAAGATGTTTCTTTCTAAACTGAATCCAACCTGACCTGCTGGACAACTACAGCATAGAGAGCTTCTTCTTATTATTTGTTTTTACATTTTACTCCCTTTCTTGATAATCTTGTAGATTGAATCCATAATGCTTATCTGTCTAGCTCAGGGATATTGGTAACTCATTTGATTGGAATGAAAGTATTCAAATAAGCAGTGATTTATTTAACAGAATCTAGCAAGTTTAGAAAGGAAAAAAAATAGTTTTTGTTTCCCCCCCAAAAAACTTGGTTCTGAATATATAAATATATTGTGTTTCACTTAATTACATGTAATTTTCTAAAGTTATTTGACAAATGATACAAATAGGGTTAATGAAACCAACAGATTTATAATGCAGGTCAGTAATAATCCTGATTTTAAAATTTAGATACATCTCTTCAATGTTTATCAGTTTTATTAACTCTGATGAATTAAGAATAAGACCACCACCACCACAAGATAGGCTCCTATGGGTAACACTCACATAAAGGTGATCAACGTACATTTGTGGCAAGTCTCTGTTGTGGAGACCGCCAATCAATTTAATCTCTCATTATATGTAGTATGAAGAGCTATGGTTTACTGGTATAGGAATCCAATGTATTGGGGGGGGGGCTATTCTGATTGTATGACAGATTAATTATACCATAAAACTGTATCCTTTTGAGATATGGTAAAAAAAAAAAAGACACGTGGAAATAAATATGGTCAATAACTTATTCAACTCTGAACCTGAAGATCAAAGCACAAGGTTCCATACTCACAACCCCTGCTCAGAAGTCTACTGATTCCTGAAACTGAAATTATTGTCAATTTAAGACGTGCATTTCAAATCTAAGTCATCTTCCACTACGGGGGGGAAAAAACATTAGAAAAGCACAGAAAACCTGCAGGTATTTCCTCAAAGCTATTATGTGCTTATAAATGGAAAATAGTTTAAAATTAGGGAATAGAGCCAGACTTAAAAATGCTTCTCCATTTGCCCAAATAAACAGTCAGCAAGACCACACATGTTTTTCTCCCTGGTTTATAGGACTTGGCTTTTCTGTCTAAAGGCAGCCATTGAAGTTAAATTGCATTAAACCTATGAGTGTTTATACTAAAATAATAATTAGGAAGTGTTCTTATCTTTCAATCAATTTGAAACCAACCAAAATATTAGATCATATAAACTCACCTAACCTGTAGTATTTCTTTTTACCGCTCCTGGTTTGAATTAATTTTTTCCCAAGCTAATAAAACACTTTGTATCTCACAGAAAATAGTATTATGAGGACGGAAGCTACTGCTAAATTATAAAGCCTTAGAATTTCTGTCAATACCTGTGGCCCGAGAAGATCACTGAACTAACAAGGCATAGTAATGTATCATGAAGTTTTTGTAAAGCTATAAACAGATAATAATCATTGTATACCATGTTGAGGTTAAGTATTGTTATCATTGTCTTTAATTAGGGCATTTTAGTGACTTGAAATCTAGAAAGCTGATTGAGATTTTGCTGATTTTTCGGAGAAGTCATATGTGATGCAATACACAATTGCCTTTGCCTAATTTTTCTGCAGCAGGAGCAATTCAGGAAAAGTCAGTCCTAATGTAAACTCTTTTCAGCAATAAAACAAGGATCAGTTAGGTGTGGCATAGATACCCAATGGAATCTTACTTATCCATTACAAAGAATGTTATACACAATCTAAGAGTCCCAGTTACCATGGGCTGAGTTGGAAATAACATTCTATGGTGTTATAATCAAGATGCATTGTGCACATAAACTGATTCATTGAATGGCAACCATTTGGTACAACTACTGAAAGATAATGAAAATATAATTTAAAAGAAAGAAACAAACAGCATTCTATAGTGTTTGTGTTCCTATTTGAATGTCAAGAAAAGAAGTGGCTATATACAGACTTTAGCTAAATTTTCTGATCCAGAATGTCTTTTTCCAAGCCTTAGATACACATAGTGTTAGATTTCAAAGCATGTCAGCTTCATATCCATGACCATAGACTTGCAGAAGCTGCCCAGAGACTGAATATCTCTAATGTGGATTGAGGATCTAACATTAAACAGTAGAATATTTGAAGTACTGGCTATTTCTTGAATTCCTTCTAATAAACACAATCAATGGGAGGCAGGGTCTAGTAGCATCTTTTTCTCAAGGCTAGAGCTCTACCACTTGAGCCACAGCTCCCCTTCTAGATGTTTTAGTAATTTAGTGGACATAAGAATCTCAAAATTTCCTGCCTGGGTTTGAACCACAATCCTTAGATCTTGGGCTCCTGAGTAGCTAGGATTACAGGCATGAGCCATCATCACCCAACAATTGTCTCTCTCTTAAATAGTGCATCAACATTTATTCCATCTCGTGTAGCATTAGTATTGCAACCCATTGAAGAAGATGTAATCAGAATTGTAAGAAGCTGATTTCTGTACACACAGAATAGATTGTACAGAATATTTCTCTAAATATACATCTGTGTGTACCTCTCTAAGTATATCTACAAAACCTCATGTAGTCAAAGAAAAAATTAAGGGCTCTGTAAATTTTCTTTCGTGCTCATAGACATTCTTTTGGTTGAGAATGAGCTGAGATTGTGTAACACAGAAAATATGACTTCAACTTTCCATATTTAAGAAGGACTTGCTTGGAAGTAAGTTGTCCATGGGAAAAAAGTATTTGTCCACTTTGGGGGAGATACTGTGAGTCAATAGATTAAAGTCACTCAAGCAGTCATGGTATGAGTAACATTCCTTTGCATCAAACATTAAAGCAAGCATTTTTTCATAGTAAGCCAACTTCAAAGTCTCATGTTTTCTGTTTTTGGGGTTTTTTTATTGTTTTTTTTTACTGGCCAATCTTCCTCTTAAAAAGCCAAGTTTCCATCTCAGATGAATTGCTGTGGGCACTGATGGCAGAACACAGACTATATTGCTCTGTTATTGCTTAAAGGAGGATCATTTATAGTACTTCCTTTTGCTATGAAATTGAGGGTTTACTGTCTTTTACCTAATTTAAGGATCAGGAGTATAATTTAGTAGGTATAATTTCACAAGATTTCAAATTCCAAAGTACAGTGGTCTCATAAGGCCCTTTTTTACCCCCATGTGAACATACTAGGAAGAAGGCATATTAGAGACAGAGTACTAAATGAGGTACCAGTTGTATTGCTATACTCCTTTCTCTATTTAATTTATTTTCTCTCATCTGCAACCACATGATTTTCCTCTCTTCTTGCCTCTGGGGGAGAATGCTTCCACATATCCTGATCCCTTTCATCACTCGTCTTTAAAAAGCCACCATGTTGATTCTCATTTTCATTCAGATAGATGCCAATGCGAGTCCAAAGGGAGAACATTTGCATTTTCAATGTTGTAACCAAAAAAAAAAAAAAAGACCACTACTAGTTAATGTCCAAAAGCACTAATTGGTACATTAGCACAGTTAAAAGTTAAGGAAGCTAGGGAACCAGGTATCAGTAGATAAATTGCTTCACATCTCAGTTCCCCATTTATTTCATCTCTATAATGGGTGGGGGTCAAGAAGGATGAATCAAATTATTTCCATAATTTTTCTAGGGCTAGAATACTAAGTTTTATAATGTTATCCTGTTTGAGATTTATTGATTTCATACATTGAAGAAGAAAAGCTCAGAAAAAGTTTTAGAAATAATTCGGAAGTATTTGGATTGTAGCAGAAACTCAAATGTTTGTGGAATAATTATTTGGAAAACTGTAACTTTCTCATCAGTAACCTTATTTTTCTTTTCTCTTTTTATCCTGATGAGTATTCCAGAGTAAGAAACTGCATCTCTGGTTAACCTAGGACTCTACCTAATGATATGCTTTCTGATGGCCTTTATATTCGTTTGTATTGGATAAAGAATACATTATATCCAGCCAAATTTTGCTTTGACGTGTGAATATATGTCTAAAAATAGTTAGTTGAAAAGTTTAGAAATTAAGTTACGTTATTTAACAACTTTATCCTTTGATCATGTTTTCCCTAACTTTGTTTGATTGCCAGGAGAATTTGCCAAGCTTTCCTTTGATGAGCAATCAGCAGGTTTTTAAAAACACTCATATAAATGCCCAAAGTACCTTTTTCACTTGAAAATCTTTTTTTTTTGTTATTGTTGTTGGTCATGGAGCATGAACTCTGGGCTAGGTGCTATCCCTGAGCTATTCAGCTCAAGGCTAGCACTCTACCACAGCCAGAGCACCACTTTGGGTTTTCTGAGTGGTTTATTGGAGATAAGAGTCATACAGCCTTTCCTGCCTGGGCTGGTTTTGAACCACAATCCTCAGATCTCAGCCTCCTGAGTAACTAAGATTACAGGCATGAGCCACCGGTGCCCAGCTTATACTTCTTATATACCTTGTTCAACCAACACTACATCTTAGTGATATCACTGGATCCTCAGCTCATTCAGTCACAGTCCTTATCAAACACACTGATTTGCCTTTCTTAATCTTCCTTTCCATTACTGACACACCCCAGTTTGAACAGCCATTATCAAGAAAACTAACAACAACATATGCTGGCAGGGATGTGGCCAAAAGGGAATGTAAACTTGTTCAACCACTTTGGAAAGGAGTATGGAGTTCTGGGAAGATGGCAGAGGAGAAGCTGGAGTCTAAACAAGCTCTTGCATAGAAAGCATTTTTAGAGTTCCAGTGAACAGTCTTAAGCCAGAGAATCACACAAGTGTGCCATCACAGGACAGAGAGTCAGGCCAGAGAGGGAAAATGCAGGCAAGGAGACACATCTGAGCTCTTGCCAGCAGCCACCGTGGCTTCCAACAGAAGAAATGGGAGTCCAAGGAAACCATAACCAATCAACTAAGTGATTTGAGAATCAACATTGAACACCAAATTAAGGAAGTAAAGAAGTTCACACAAGATCTAAAACAAAGCTTCAACAAAGAATTTGAAG
>NW_012267218.1:14564164-14596241 GCF_000151885.1 Dipodomys ordii | reverse complement strand
CTTGATAAGAAATGTATGCATTATCCTGCCCATGTAATTATAACCCCTCTGTACAGTATGTTCACAAAAAAAATTAAATTAAATTAAAAAAAAAGAAAGTGGTATGGAGGTTCCTTAAAATATTAAACATAGACTTACCCTATGTTACCAGCAATCCCACTCCTGGGCATTTATTCAATAGAACACAAGCCATACTAAAGCTACCAGCACAACCATGTTCATTGTAGCAGTGTTTTCAATAGCCAAAATGTGGAATCAACTTAGTATGACTTT
The DNA here is from genome assembly GCF_000151885.1 of Dipodomys ordii. Lineage (NCBI taxonomy): Eukaryota > Metazoa > Chordata > Mammalia > Rodentia > Heteromyidae > Dipodomys > Dipodomys ordii. The sequence goes on along the minus strand of NW_012267218.1, from coordinate 14,595,968 downwards.
CAACTCAACCTTTTAACCTTTTTTTCCATAGATCTGAAAAGGTATTTTGATTATTCCTTCTCTAATCATAAGGTTCATTCCCTTATAAACCAGGTCCCCTCTCTACCCACTGGCTTTCTAGGATCCCAACAAAGTTTCCTATAGTAGAAAATAAGGTGGTTCTGTCGCTTAAGAAATTCCAAGGTAGTTAGAATTTCCATGTCAGAAACCGTTGTCACAGACCCAAGAGCAGAATAAAAACTTAACACCCATGTTTACAAAAATATCAGGAGTTAAATCTATAGAATCACAGCCAAAGACAAATACAAGAAAAAAAGTTTCCTATAAGAGATAAATTGCTCAGGTAATAATAAGGGTTTTAGGCAGTAAGTACCAAAAACTGAGAGCCAAGACTCATATATATATATATGTGTGTATATATATATATATATATATATATATGTATATGGTGAAGTAATTATATGTATATATAATTACTTCATCATATATATGAAAGCTCTGAATATGAATTATCAAAATACACTTAAGACATTGAATTTTCATGACATGGAAAAATGTATGTAACCAGTTGAGACTGAAGAATACTGAGTCATTGCTAAGTTCATCAGAATCTTATCTATTGCAAGAAAAGTATGAGAGTTTGTTTCATAGCTCTCTTGAAAAGAAGCCATACTTCTTAGATTTGTGCATGTAATCTTTATTATTTCACAACTATACCTTTCTATTTTTATGCAAAGAGGTTTTATTTAGCTTTTGTACATTTGGGCCAAAATCAAAGAAGCTAAAATAAGGAAAACAGCAGAGGAAGTGTACCCTTAATTATGCTTTCATATTGAAGAGACATATTCCAGACTTTTAATGAATTGGTCAAATGAAAATGTTTATCTAGAGCCAGGTGCCAGTAGCTTAAGCCTGTAATCCTAGATACTCAGGAGCCTGAGATCTGAGGATCGAGGTTCAAAGCCAGCCCAGGCAAGAAACTCCATGAAACACCTATCTCCAACAAACCACTAGAAAACTGGAATAGGTACAAACTGGAAGTAGTGCAGTGGCTCAAGCAGTAAGAGTACTTGCCTGGAGCTGAAGAGCATAGGGAAAGCACCCAGGCCCAGAGTTCAAGCCCCACAACCGACAAAAAAAAAGTATATCTAGCTTTGTTAAGGTAAGAAATAAAGGTTAAAAATAAGAATTAATCCAAATTGTCCCACAAGGTTATTATAAAACCAAAGTCTTACTATAAATCAGGAAAATGTACTCTATGCCAATGTCTTGCTTTCATAATATTCTGGGAAATTTCCTTTGCAATCAGAAACTGCCAAAATGATAAATGCCAGATTTGATATGGTGAAAATCACCTGGTGCTTATATAAAGTTAAAAACCTTAGGCCAAAAGCTGGATTATTAATGGTATGAAACACTGTATGAAAAGAAAAGCCAGTAGTAGGCTTTTCTTCTAGGCCATGTGATAGCAATTTTAATTAAGAACCAGGAGATTTTGAGAGAATCCAAGGTTTATAAGTATTAGGCTAAAATGAAATAGAATCTGAATTGAAATCGATCTGGATGAAGGGGTCTTGTGAGTCATCTTTCCTCCATTAATTTTTAAGACACATTCTTATATACACCAAGGTACATACTCTAAAACATATAAGATAGACATAAAAAACAAAAATCATACAAAAGTCTTAAAGTTGAGTTGGTACATAGAAGGATAGATTAATTTTGAATTCCTCCTATTCTATGGCTGAAGGATATTGTTTTACAGAGAGATGCATACACAGTAGGATAATGAGTTGGTATGGGAAAGATACCTCAAATACCATCTCAACACTGTGAGTATTGACTCAACTTTTGAGAAATAGACACTGACCTCTTGGAAATAGACATTCATACACAAAATCATTATCATGGAATTATTTACAGATTAAGCTTGAGTCAATAATACCTTAGATTATTGCAAATAATCGTTTAATGGGCACTTACTCTATGTCTTAAATCAGTTTATACGGTTTGCATATGTATTGACTTTAATGCTTACTTTATGCATGAGGGCTGTGAAACTCAAGAAACTACATTGTTGAAAAACACAGATCTAAAGTTATAAAGATTTCTCACACCAAAACTCATACTCAGGTTAGCTCATTGCCTATATTTTCTTCATCATCTTCTGTGAAATCCACTCCACTGAATGCAGAATCATGACTTTCTGGATTTATTTTATAAATACCGCACCTCAACAACCCTACCCAATATCAAATTCAGGAAGTGGGGAGATAGAGGACTTAATATATTTTTAGTTATAAAAATAGTGGCTATATACAACTAAATTTTATGGACAACTAATTATGCACAACTCATTTTTTATTATACTACTAATTTTTCTGTTCTCCATTAATTTTAAAGAATACTATATTGCACAAGTAAATCATAGGATATCATCATCCTTATTGTTCAAATAAAAAATACAGATAACATAATTTACCCAAAGTCACAAAAGTAGAAAGTAGAAGAGCCATAATTTAAACTTAGAATTGACTGGAATGTTTTGTATGCAGGGGAGGATTCCAATAGTGTAACTCCTTTGACAAACTGGTAGTTTAACAAAATGAGGAGATCAATGGGAATGGATGAATTGAAAATGAAAGGGTGGACAAATACAGTCATAATGCTCATTGTATATATGTTGAGATGAAAATTGAGGAAAATTGAGGGCATAGGTGGGGCTGGCACAGATAGATAAGAATGATGGAAGGGGTGACACTGATCAAGATGCATTGTACTCAAACTGACATGTAGAAATGAACTTCCCTTTGTACAACTACATAAAGATAATAAAAAAAATTAAAAATAAATAAACTCATAGTTTGTCCAACCTCAAAGCCAATACTTAGGTTTCAGCCATTAAATTATCACCAAGGATAGGATACTATTATATATTTCTAAATACTAATAAGATGCTTAACTTTTTTAAAATGACAAACATAAGCATTATGAGTTTTTCTATACTTCAAAAATCTTAGTGAATAAGGTCTACATAACAAACATTATTGTAATTAATTTATTTATCAATGTGAATTCCAACACACTACATTATTTTAGTCCTTTATTTTATACTACCTCCAAAATCTATTCTACATTCATCCCAGCTCTACTAAAAAAATCTAATGCACTAAAACAAAATGTCTCTCTACAAAACTCAGAGCATTATATTTGTGCTTTTTAATAGGCTATTGATTATTTACCAGTAAAAAATAAGTTATCTTTTTTTATTTTACCTTGTAAGACACAAGATGTAGGCATTTAACTTTTTTATGACTCAGAGACTAGGGAAATATTGGAAGACTAACTTTGTGTCTGTGTCAAATAAAGTCTCTTTTCAATCAAGTAATATAGATTTCAGTGGTCCTGTCAGAACCATTAAGAGAATCAAGGTTATAAAGTTAAGTATTGTTTCCCATGATCCTCAATAAATGCAAGGTGAATCTCTTTGCCAAATGAGGAAAGCTTGTGGTTCAGAAAAGTTCCATGATATATCTTTACCTCCATGGTTCTTCTAATTTGTGGTTGATCCTTATCAAAAACTCAGTGTATCTTTGCCAGTTGTGGTTCAAAAGGGTCTACTGATAAATTCAAGTTTGAAGATAGTGTAGCCCAGGAAAAAACTGACTTTCAGTTGAAGGGATAACATTTGATTTTCCCCCCTATATTCCCTGATATTTTAATATTTCTTGGGGCTGCAAGTTGGGTGCTTATAGTTTCTTTAAAAACAACTATACCAAATTCTGGAAGTGCAGATTTTTGTGGACTATGGAAAGAGGTAGAATAGAAGAATGATCTAAAATTCATGATCGGGAAGAATGCTGTTACTCATTTGTATCTTTAAAGTAAGAATAACTGTATGTGGCACACGGTTCCTAGCCTTTAAACATTTTTTTGGGGTCCGGTGGTGCGGTCTGAACTCTGGGCCTGAGCGCTGTCCCTCAGCTCTTCAGCTCAAAGCTAGTGCTCTGCCATTTGAGCTACAGCGCCACTTCCGGTTTTTTTTTTCTTGTTTTGCTTTACGTGGTGCTGGGGAAAGGAACCCAGGGCCTCAGGCATGCAACACAAGCGCTCTACCACTGAGCCACCTTCCCAGCCCTAAACATTTTAACCTTGAAAGATTAACATTAGATAATGCTTCTCTATGAGAAACTGTTCACTTGATATCCACATAGCAGGAACTTAGTGGGTATTGCATGATTAGACCACACTGAGTCTTTACAACAAGACACAATCTGCATACATGCTAATGATTTTTCTCAATCATTATAGATGGTTCCCAATAAAACAGGCACACAACTGTGAGAATGAGAGTATACAGTTGAACACAGATGTCATTGCAGCTGATCTACTGCTTTTTACAGTCCTAACTGGCATATCTACAATGGTTGGCAAAATACACAGCAGATATATGAATGGCATACCTTCCACCTACAAAGGTCAGTTTTGTAACCAAGTAACTGTTTACTTATCCTAACTATGTCCCAAGATAATCATGTTCAGGTTGTAATTGTCTGGAATCCAGGTGACTTCAGCTGGTCCTAGAAACTTTGCAGTCAGTAGCACTCCGTAAACAGCCTACAGTGGACAGGTTCAAGATTCGAAGGACTTCCAATCTGTACAGGCACTCTAAGGAAAATTTAGAGTCAAAGGATAGTTCAGAAACTGCTGAGCCCTTTTTTCTCCCATGTCAGAAATACATTTATTCATTTGAATACATTCATCTGAACCTTGTGACCAAACTCAGTAACAATGAGATGACCCACAGTGCTTTGCGAACAGATGGCAAAATGTTAAACAGTATTTTAACCAATGATATTTTAACCAAGATATTTGAGAATTTGCTACCTGTTGCTTGCCAACGGCAGTCCTACTGACTGAAAGCCCAAAAATTAAGAAACATGTTCCAAGCTTTTGAAACACTCACCATTTATAGACTATAGAGAAGTGGGGACATTTTGCTCAAGTGGAAATGCCAAGATACATCATCTCTAAAGAAGAAAAGAAAGAGGAACACATATGGAACTCCAAAAATAACCACCTTGAATGAAGCTACAAGTTCTTTTGCTTTCTATTGTTTTGTTTTGTGGATGTTTTTATTTTTCCTAATCTGAAACCAGGATTTAACTTGATACCTGACATTTTTTTGCTCACAACACTCTACTAACTGAACTACTAATATCTCAAAATTATATTAGCATGAGAAACAGCTTATGTACTTGCTAACAAGAGGACTATGGAACAGGTCAATGTGTAGCTTTGCAAAATTATTTTGCCACATGAATTAACTAGAGGAAAGTCTAATCTTACTTTCTGTACATACAAATGTATATTATGTTTATTTCCAGTAATTGAACATAAGAAATAAATAATATTACTCAGATAAGATTTAAATCCTGGGGCTGGGATGTAGCTCAGTGGCAAAGCGCTTGCTTAGCAAGCGCAACGTCCTGGGTTCGATCCCCAGTACCAAAAAAGAAAAGACAAAAAAAAATACAGTTAAAAAAAAAATATTTAAATCCTGGCTCGGAAGGTGGCTCAGTGGTAGAGCGCTTGCCTTGCATGCATGAGGCCCTGGGTTTGATTCCTCAGCATCACATAAGCAAAAAGAAAAAAGCCGGAAGTGGTGCTGTGGCTCAAGTGGCAGAGCGCTAGCCTTGAGCTGAAGAGCTGAGGGACAGCACCCAGGCCCAGAGTTCAGGCCCACAACCAGACCCCCCCCCAAAAAAAAAGATTTAAATCCTTTAAACAAATTTAAACCATGCATCAATTATGAGTTAGAAAATTAAAATTATTTCTTTGTACAGCTAATCTTTACCACCACCACCCCCAAAAAAGGTTATTTAAAACCACATAGCTCAATGTGACCAGAATTGACCGGAACTTATTTGCACATATTAATACCTTCCAAACTACTAAGAGAATTGTTTTGAATATCATGGTCCTGTAAGTTAGGTTAATAATTCAGTGTTTTTGTACTTGGAAAAAAATCTATACTAATATCCACAAGGAAATAAAATGAGATGTAGACGTATTTATGTGGCTAACACAGAGATAGTGTGAATTTCAAGACACACGTTCTTGGGGCTAGGGGAGGAATAGTTGGAACACAGAGAGAAAGGACTACTGTAAAAGGTAACTGTGGCTCAAACACCAAACAGGTCCCATGGCACTTCAGGTTGTACCTCGAGAGCTTTCACAAAGCTCCAGTGAGTGGGAAAATGTGTCAAGCTAGTTATTTGAGTATGTGAGAAAAAAAGAAAGAAAGAAAGAAAGGCCAGTGTTCCACTGGTGATACTATTGTGTAGGTACAGCTGAGTCACTCCTGGAAAGCACAAGCACTTATCTGCCTCTTGCGTGTTCTACCCAGAAAGCTCTGGGGAAAACTCTATCTATCCATCTGCCACTCAACCTTCCCATCTCCTGCTCTGACGTTCTCTTTTTCTCCTACATCGTGGCTCTATTTTTTTAAAGAAAAAGAAAATGAAGCTGTTAAAATATCAGCTGCAGAAAATGAAAATCTAGGACATCTTTAGCATACATGACTTCTTTTTTTTTTTTTTACTGGAAAGGAAGTGTTTTCTCTGTTAGCTACAGGGAGTATGAAGACAGCAAATAAATACTTTAGGGAGAATGGCTATTTTCTTCCTCAGAATGTATTTAAAGTTGTGCTTTAAATATTAGTTTGTTGAACTGTAAATCTTCCTTTCATATTGATGAAAAATTGCTTTAAATACATAACTAACAACACAGATCCATAGCCAACCATACAGTCAAGTATAGCTGGCATCTTCTTCTTTTTTTTTTTTTATTTGTGAAGATACTGTACAGAGAGGTTACAATTACATGGGCAGGATAATGCGTACATTTCTTACCAAGCATTGCAGCCTCCTCCTTTTGTTTACCCTTCACATCCCTTCCCAGCCCCCCCCCCCCCCCCCCCATCCCAATATTTCTCCCCCCCCCCTTCCCCCCCCCCCCCCCCGCACCAACGTTGTAAAGCTCGTTTTGGACATGACAACTTGTACTTCTCATTGTTGCAACAGGTCCACCTGTATCTTTAAACAACTGGTTTTTCCCCATCTCCTCCACAAGTTATACTGACATCAAATATAGTGAAAGCAGGGGTTATACTGTTGGGGAGGGACATACAAAGCAACAAAGAGATAATCTTATAAGTGCACTAGAAACACATGCATGAAAGAAAAAAACATTAAGATACATATCTAAGGGTTCAATTTCCTGACATCACATTATCTGACCTTTTCTGCTTGACTCATACATATACTAGATATTGCAAATAAGGGAAACCATGGGACCTATGTTTCTTTGGGCCTGGCTTACTTCACTTAATATAATTTTTTCCAAGTTTTTCCATTTCCTAACAAATGGGGCAATGTGATTCTTTCTGATGGAGGCATAGAATTCCATTGTGTATATATACCACATTTTCTTGATCCATTCATCTACTGAGGGGCATCTGGGTTGGTTCCATATCTTAGCTATGGTAAATAATGCTGCAATAAACATAGTTGTGCTGGTAGCTTTAGTGTGGTCTTGTTTGTAAACATTTGGGTAAATGCCCAAAAGTGGGATTGCTGGGTCATTGGGGAGTTCTATGTGGAGTCTTTTGAGGAACCTCCATACTGCTTTCCAAAGTGGTTGAACAAGTTTACATTCCCACCAACAATGAAGTAAGGTTCCTTTCTGTCCACATCCCCTTAGCTGGCATCTTCTATCCTGAGTCATAAGCATGACAAAGTTGGGCTGTTTCTCCTGAGGCAGAAGGTTCTAATGTACATATTCTATACCATCCAGTCCACAGATAGCAAATGAATGGCCTGTGAAAGGCTGCTTGTTTTTGTAAGGATCACTGGAATATAGTCAGGCTCATTCATGAATATATTGTCTCTGGCTGTTTCATCTTCGAATAGTCACGGACATACAAAGCCTAAAACATTATATAACCTTTGGTGACCCAAACTAGGTGGTTGTCTTTGTAGGGAAAATCTCCTTTTCCAGTGTAATACAGTTCACACTTTCTATTGGTGAGGCTGTTGACAAGTTACCCACGCTCATCCATTCACCTGTCTTGTCCTACCCACAAGTAATGCCATTATGCCTCAACATCATAAATATTCTTTCTGTCTTTGCTCATACCTCCTCTCTGGTTAATTCACATTTTTCTTTTCTTCCAGTTTTACAAATATCTGCTCCATCATAATTAAAACACTATCTCTGATCACTGCCTAAACATTGTAGTATGGCTAAATAAATCTGTAGCACACTGTACTGCAACTCCATTTGGAAGGCAGTGTTGTTTAGCTCTTTGGAGACAGAAATCCCAACATATCTCTCCTTTGGTGATAAACACAGTGCCGAGCATTGTGTCGATAATAAACGTGTGTGGAAGAGGCCCTGTGGCTCAAAGCAGTACAGTGCTAGTCTTGAGCAAAAGAGCACAGGGAGAGCACCCAGGGCCTGGGTTCAAGACCCATGACCAAAAACAAACAAACAAACAAAAAACAAAAAAATATGTGCTGATGAAAACCAAGAAACTCCCTAACGCAATTCATATACATACCCAGGGAAAGGCACCGATATTTCTTTTTACAATACGTTTATAATTCTATTATTTAATTAAACATAGGTTTCTGAAGGATTGGAGAGAAAGAACAAATGAAGTATGAGAAAAAAGTCAGATATTGTAAAGTATGTAGAAAGTGGAATACCTCCACATGGCTGAGGCCTTTGAAAGCAAGGAGAAAGTTCTGTCTTAAGATTCCAGGGATCAACTCTGTAATTTCAGTGTTTCCAGTGGGCACCAGCCTACTTCATCCACCCCTACCATTTCAACCATTCATTCTTACCTTCCTCAGTATCCCTGTGGGAATTCTTACCTTCCTTTCCGCTCTGCTCATATCTCCTACCCCACCACAATGGGCTCTGTCACTTCATTCCTCGCTTTCTTGGATTGTCCATCTCTACACAGAAGCAGTGTGAGATTCCTCATATAGATTGCGTCCCTTCCTTCCTTCCTTCCTTCCTTCCTTCCTTCCTTCCTTCCTTCCTTCCTTCCTTCCTTCCTTCTCCTTTCTTCCTTCCTTCCCCTTCCTTATTTACGTATGACAATTATTTTATTAACCTGCCACCTGAATTTTAACAGAAGATACAGATATCAATGTAAGTAAACAGTAAACTATGCATATATATGCATATATATATTGTAATTCAAATAGTAACCAGTGCCAAAAAGAAAAAATGGAAGATTACAAATATTAGTTTGAGTATGTGTATGTTAAGGATGTAAATGATATGGAGGTTAGGGGAGGAAATTTCTTTACATCCTGCCAGTGAAAATGTACATTTTATAATAAAAATTGGAGGGTTGAAATTTACTCAGCACATCCTTGATCTTCAGGGAAGTGGCTTTCATCTACCTTCTTCTTATCCCACATCCCCTGGAAAATGTGAGGTATCATCTGTGTTTATATTTATTTAACTTCTCAAATTAGAATGGTTCTTAAATTTCTATTATACTTGCTACTACTGTTTAGATAATTTCCCATGAATTACTGAGTGATTAAGCCTTAGCTGAATTTGAATATATGCTCCCAAGAAAGTAGTAAACTGGATTTCTTTTCTTTCCATATATATATGCATATATATATATATATATATATATATATATATATGGCATGCAGTGTATTCTTTGGGCTTCTCATAACTCTAGATAAATGTTTTAGTCAGGCTTCTTGTGAGACACAGAACCAAAAGGACACATTGAGTTATTCTCACTATTATTTTTCCAAGGCTTTTGTTTTCTCAAAAGTGACTGTCAACTGAAATCAGCAGTTAGGCAATGATGATCTACTTAATGCTTATCTCTTGAGCCTGACTACTCTTGGTTCCTTTATACCTCTTTAGGGGCCACTGCTCCTGTAGCTCGCTCTAAGTGAAGTGTGCCAATTATGTGGTATTTTGCTAACTAGGGCTTAGAAAATCACCAAGTTGCCTGAGCTTTTCTTTGGGGGGAAGGGAAGTGGGGGAGCAGGTGTATAGCCTCCAGTCTAATCTAAGTGCAATTTCATCTTCATGGATGGCTGATCCTAAAATGTAAAGGCAGATACTTCTTTTTAAAAATACTAGAAAATAATAAAAGCATCAACTCACTCTTTGGCTAGAGGTTTTATTGCTAATCCTGTCTCAAGAAACTCTCGTTCTGCTCTTGTTCAATCACCTGTGAACAGGGTGAGCTTTTTCCCTTTCTTGAATTCTTTCCCACTTCACAAAGAGATAGACATTTATTTGGTTTTAATAGGAGCCTTTGTCCATGTGCCAACATATAGATGCGTCAACTTTCTGGCCTTAGACCCATCTCTTGAAGGAAACTGGAAGTAGAAGAATCAGAATTAGAATACACAGGGATTGAGTTAGGACTTGGTGAACATCTAGTGGATGAGCCAGAACCAGCATTTGCCAGAGCTTTTGCTAACGAGGTTGTATTCTTTCTCAATGACAGAGTCAACACCAAAAAACCACATGAATACGATGCAACAGCAGAGATAGAGAGACAGAGACACAGGGACAGCTCCTGGTGACATCACAGGATCAGAAGTTGGCAGCCTGCCTAGAGCTCTTAGTGAGGTGAAATATAATTAAGTTTCCTGCTAATCCTGAGTGCCTTCATGGGAACTCTAAAGTAGAGCTTGGAATTATTTGCATACAGTTTCTCTTAGCAAAGATGCAATATGAAATAACAGAATCAGTCTTTGTACAATGAAGCATCAAGTTAGTGGCTTATTTAGTTCTGGAAGTAGATGTGTCTTGACTGCTGAGAAACAATTGCAAAGCAATTTTAATGGATAACTTGCACTTTTGAATATCTTCATGTCAATGTGTGTGAAATTCAAGCAAATGCTCTTAATAAATTTTACATTACTTGTTCTGATATGACCATTCAAATGGTTACTGGGTAAATAACGAGGCACATATGACATGCTTTGTTTTGAGAACTGTTCTTGTTTGTTTTTCATTCCTTTGCTGTATCCATATGTTCATTCATTTGAGTGCTCAAAACCAATATTTAAAAAGAATGTGATTAAAAAAAATTCAGAAAATTAATTTAATCATTAATTTTAAACATATATGTTTTAATTATGATAATAGTGTTTTCTACTTCTTCTTGATTTGGCAGTGATTATTGAAAACATGATGAACGTCAAGGCAGATTTTCTGAAAGTGGATTTCTATTTGATGCTATCTGATATAAAGAATCAAAATGCTTATCATATATTCAAAACTCAAGTATAATGGTTTTAAATCCTAAAACTTCATTTTCAATGAATATATGCTACAATATATATTAAAAATTCTCATTTTATGTGAAAGTTAATAAGAAAAAACCTCTACTAATAAAAATGTGTTTAATTTTTTACCAGTCATAATTACATGATTAATACTAAAATATAAACTTTGGGTTTATATTTTAAAGAAATTAACTCAATGGCAAGTTATCATAGCACACTTCTAAATTGTTAAAAAGTATAAAAGTTACATATTTATGCACTATGACATGAATTTTATGAGTCAAATTTATAAAAGGAACAAAGGATGTGTATGTTAGTGAAAGTTAGGGCAATTTTTTTTAGTTGTTAACGTTTTCCTATGGTCTTCAAATCACTGAACATGAATGTGTCACTTAATAACAGAGAAAAGGTTAAAACAAACTTTACAAATAATACCCAGAGCTGATATGGATAAGTTGATAAATAAAATTCATGTACTCTTGGTTGTAGTGTAAATCATTTCACCATAATAAAATAAATCTCCCTTATATGGACTCATAACACTTCGACTAGTAGAAAGAAGCAAATAATCTTGAAAAATGGACACATCTAACCACAAAGGAGTATACTTTACAAGGTTATTTTTATTATAAAATATAGCATCTAGTTTACCAATTAAGTGATGTCGTCATGACAGGAGAAGATCATAGAATACAAAATACAAATATAGAATACAGAATACAAAAAAAAAAAAAACAGCCAGTACGCAATCCAAGATGAGAGTCCTCACCAGAAATTTCTTTAGCCAATTCCTTCAAAATCTCCAGTGTCTAGAATTGTGAGCAATAAATCTCTGCTATTTATAAGCAACATAATGTATGGTAGTTGGTTATAATAGTGTAAGTCAGCTAATACAATGTCTTAAATACCCTTGCTATACTGTACAGGTGAGAAGATTATTTTAAATCAATACATTTTTTAAATGCATGTCTTATTTGAATGGATAAATAAATGATTAAAGCAAAGAGAATGATGTAGATACTAGAATTTATAACTACATAAATAAACACTTTGGAGTGGTATCCAAGTGTACATAAGTCAATACACCAACTGAACTATGCTAGGCTCAGGGTAGAATTCAAGTGGTATAATTCCATGGAAAGGCTAACACACAGTCCAACAAAATATACACAGAAAATGAGTAGTGGTGGGTATGGAATCAAGGAGAGGGGGGCAAACAAATGAAAAGAGGATGTAAGGAGAATGCGGTCACAAAATTTAATGCATATCCTACACAATCAAGGAAATCAAGGGCAAAGGTGGGTTGTGAGGGGTGGGGGAGAATGAGGAAAGAGTGACACTGATCAGGATTGTATTCATAAATGGCTTTGCTAAAAGGCAACTCCTTTGTACCACTAATTAAGTATGATGATAAAAACAACAATAATAAAAGAATGACGTAACTTGATTTGTATGCTAATTTAGGTTGTTAGGTTTAACATTTTTGTTTAAAAATGATACTTTAGCCTGATGCCACTGGCTCATATCTATAATCTTAGCTCTTCAGGAAGTTGATGAGATCTGAGGATTATGGTTCAAAACCAGAACAGGCAGGAAAAGTCTGTAGGACTTAAAACCAGTTAACCACCAAAAAACTTGAAGTGGAGTTGTGGAGCACTAGCCTTGAGTAAAACAGTGTTCAGAGACAGTGTCCAGAGCTAGCATACACAAGCACAAGCATGGATGTGCACATGAGCACACACATGCACACGCACACACACACAGATTTAACTTACTTGAAACAAAGAAGAGTACTGATTTATAATATGTATCAAAGGTAAGAAGTTGTAGCCACACATATAGCTGGATCCAAGAGGCAGTGGAAGTATTATAGAGTTGAGTTTGGTTTTCTTTCACTGGGCTCTTCTCTTTGTAGCCTAGCACAAATATTCTGTCTTCTGGGAAACCTTGCAACAAGCATGTCTTCTTTATTTCCTCTGATTCCCTCACACAAGCCTAGAATATGTGTCTATTTGTATTGAAAAACTTGAGAAATAAAAAGTAAAACCAGCAAAGTGAGGTAATGAACTAGTAAATACTATATGCTACAAGATCCATTCTACTTGGGTTCCCTAAAACTGCACATCTCATGTTTAATTGGTTAATGAATGAGTGAGGAACATATAAAGTTGGAAATCATTCAGTCAGTCAGTCACTGAATTTAGTAAACCACAAATCGGTGAATGAGCTCAGCTTAAGCGTAAACATTTACTTCTGTGCGTAATATTCATACCTGTTTAGTTTATTTGAAATTCAATTGCTTTTGCATACAAATTCAGAGAACAAACTCTAATATTCATCCAAATAGTCCCATGAGGAACAAGCAGTAAAGGGGGGATCAGCCATATGGAGGAGGAGGAGACTACCGTAAATTATAGTCTGGTCTGACCCAGTAAATGCCCTGGTGTCTCTCAGGAGACACCATCATTTACTGAAACAATTTCTATGTAAGTAATATTGTAATCACAAGAGTCATTAGAGTGCAGGAAAAACTGTCCTTTGTAAGACAATATACTAGAGGTAGTAGATGTATGATAAAATAAAATTAGTTCCTCACCTTAAGCCAAAACATATGTGATGACACATTGGTGTCCCAAGTGACTTCTTTGAGAGTGACATAATCAGAGGCCAAGATAGGCTGCAAATGTTGGATCTTTGGTTCTCAAGCCAGCCTTGTAACCTAAGACTACTACTCAAACAACACTTACTCAATGATGATCTATTTTGAGTATCAGAAGTGTGAAAAATGCTTTTCAAAAGTTCCCATATCATTTTTTTGAAAACTTGGAAACAGGAAGCAACTAACAAAAAGCAATTGAGCTTCCTTACATTTAAAAACTAAAAATTTTTATATTTTATGGTATTAATATTTTAATATTTTAAGATGATTTCTACTATCCTAATATTTAGTTAGGCAAAGACAAAGAAGTTTTAATTCAACGTAATCACTGGTGTACACAATGAACTTCCATCCACGTTGCCCATTCCATGAATCTCCCTCATCTACCCCAATCCCACCCATATTCAAGGCACATATGGTACCAGGTAAGTTGTGGGAATTAATAAGAGTAAGTTCCTATGTCTCTGTAAAGCATGAGATAATTAGACCACCAGGAGTGAGGCATTAACATTTTTCAAAAGTGATTCTGATTTATACATAGGCAGAGCAGATAGTCACTAGGAAAGTCAGTGACAGGAATGAAAAGAACTCCTTTTCAAAGGTATTCTCAAGAGAATCAAATAATCCATCACACTTCATGCTATCCCACTTGTGTATTCAAATAGGGAACACAATTTCTATACCATAATGCATTTTCTAACAAAGAAACAGAAGAAAGTGGTGTCAACAAAATGGCTAATGATCAAGGATATACAAACTCTTTTCACAGAGGTTGATAACAAAATGATGGAGATTTTTTTTAATTCTTTTAAGTAGGTTTATTTCTTGTGCTCTATTCTATCACTGACACTGAGCCAAATTTTTCCATCTAAGCAGTTAAGCTGGCTTTGATTTTTTGAATTATCTACATTTGTTGATCCTATTATGATATTTAACTCATTTGCTCTTCAGTTGGATGGGTAACAGTGGCTTATTAATGCATAGGGACTCTCACTACAACGTGGAAGGTTTAATTTAATGTTAGCTTGTACAAATATCTAGAGATGCTCAGGTGAAAATATGTCTAATTCTAATCCCTTTTCATAAGCTACAGTTGAATTAATGTGTCCTAACAGTGTATCATCTTTTCACAGTTTATCCTGTTTCAATCACTTTTCTTTTTCACCTTGTTAGTTCTGACAGAGGCGAAGTACCAATGCCTGAAGCTGTTGAATAAATGTAGCATTGAGTCACATATATTTTAGCTGCAGACAACAGAATCCACTCCATTTTCATGGGTAATGTTGCTGTTCATTTTATAGGCCTTAATTGGAACTGATGTTGCTTTTTATCTGCAAGGTTTTAGTATTAAATAAATGTTCTTTTTTAAAAATGAAAAGGGGGGAGGGAGAATTGTATTTAATATGCCTAAACAAACTCTTTAGATAATTTGTTCAGAAATTTCTCTCATTAAAGCCTGCCCCCCCAGGTAATGTGATGATCAGATCTACCAGCAGGTATAAATTAAGGACATTATGTAATTAGCACTAAGACCACAAATGGAAGTTACAGCTGGGAGGCTGGGAGTGAAGGAAATAAAACAATTCCTAGATGGATCCTTAATATTAAGGAGTAGGTCTCCTATAAAAATGTACTGTACTAATTTCTTTATCTCCACTGAAAGGACGGTTTTCTTTGCATTCCTATCAAAAGATTAAACTTGAATACCTTTAAAGATTTTCTTTTTTGTTACAGATGAGAATGTTTCCATTTAATTCCGACAAAAAAAAAGCTTGGTTTCTATTCATTTGCATCCTCCGAAAAATTTTATTCAAACTCATATGATCTATGCAAAAAGAAGTTAAGATGAAGCAACAGACATTTCTTGAATAATATACCATTCCCTCAAGAAAATTAAATGGAGAAGGTACCTGTTTTCTCAGATTGGAACCACAAAGGTGACATTACTGTATGGTTCTTTACCTGAAATCAAGTATGAAAATGAGCTCACATAAAAATATATACTTGAGCGTCTTTATTTTTATTTCTCTTATGGGAAGCAGAGTGTTTCTCCCTTTGTCCCCATTTTTTCCTACTTTAGCCTTATACACAAAAATAAGTAAATAAGTAATTCTTCCGCCGGGCGCCGGCCTCACGCCTGTAATCCTAGCTAATCAGGAGGCTGAGATCTGAGGACCATGGTTCAAAGCCAGCCCTGGCAGGAAAGTCCATGAAACTCTCTCCAATAGACCACCAGAATACTGGAAGTGGAGCTGTAGCTCAAGTGGTAGAGCGCTACCCTTGAGCTGAAGAGCTGAGGGACAGCGCTCACGCCCAGAGTTCAAGCCCCATGACTGACAAAAAAAGAAATTCTTCTAACTTCAAATATATATGCATATAATGCATCTACACATGTTTGTGTAAATATATACTGTGCATATATATGCATACAAGATATATAGGTATATTGGGGCTGGGAAGGTGGCTCAGTGGTAGAGCGCTTGCCTTGCATGCATGAGGCCCTGGGTTTGATTCCTCAGCACCACATAAGCAAAAAGAAAAAAGTCAGAAGTGGTGCTGTGGCTCAAGTGGTAGAGCACTAGCCTTGAGCTGAAGAGCTGAGGGACAGCGCCCAGGCCCAGAGTTCAGGCCCCACGACCAGATCCAAAAAAAAAAAAAGATATGTAGGTATATATGCATACATATATACATATACCAAATACATTTTACCTGTCCACCTTGTAAGAGAACCCTCCCTTCTGAGTAACAGCAATTCCTTCTCCCCCCCCCACTTCCTGTCTTCTTTCACCTTATTAATTTAGCTTTCTAAATTCAGCTCTTCTATCATTGCTTTGAGCAGATTTTTAAATACCCAGTTTCTGAAGTTGATGATGGTATTTTCTGGTTTCAATTCTCCATTTTCACCTCTCATAGCTTATCTTTATGCAGAAGAGGAGATTCTATCTTCCAGAGGTTTTTTTGAGGATCCATAATTTAGGGGAACTGGGTATAAAGTTGGTTTCCCACAACACTATGGTGTTTTATTGAGCAGCTCTGCTTACAATGCCACAAAAAATAGGAAAAGTGGCTTCATTCAGGTTTCTGAAGTGGAATGCTCTGGCCAGTTAAAAACACAGGCATGACATAGAAGGAATCTACTGAAATATACCAGCTCTGAAAGAAATTCAGACACCATTCTACAAATCAGTTTGACTCTTTCTGGAAAGGCATCAGCAATTAAGCCAAAGCCCCTTTTGTTTATCAGATATCCCCTCTAAGCAGCATTTCAACCTCAAGTAGCATTTAAATCTCCATGGGGGACAGACATCTAAGCTGCTTTTAATTACAACTAATTTGACAAGGCTCCTTTCATCATGGAGTCATCCTCTCTTGCCTTGTGCTCTTGGATCACCCATTCCTAAGAGCAGGAGTCACATCTAATTAGAGTAGGTGAGATTAGCCCCTGAGGGGAACGAAGCTCAAACCACTCAAGCAAGGTGAGTAAGTCACACATTCATTAGCATTGTTGCCAGAGATTCTCAGGACAACACCATGTCCCTTAGGGCTCCCAGTCCAGGCTTCTTTGAGTGTCAACCATTCCAAGCCAATACCATGGTGACATTGGACTAGAGTTTCTCAATAGCCACCGTACTGATATTTGAGGTCATATGGCCTTTGTTATGGTTACTATTTTTTTCTGCATGGAAGGATTTTTTTGTTTTGTTTTTAGCAGCAGACTTGGTCAGTAGCACCTCCCAGTTATACAACAGAAATATATACAGATAGAGCCTGATATTACACATTCACCATTCAGAATTACTGTGTACAGGAAAGAATGCACCACTTGCTATGGGACATAATACTAGAAATCTTATGTGACTCTGAGCCAGAGAATTTGACCTGCAAAATCCAGAGGACCAGGACTTAGCTCCTTATAGTAGGACCTAAATCATATATATATGTGTGTGTGTGTGTGTGTGTGTGTGTGTGTAGGATATATATATATGTCTATAGGATATATATATATATATATCCTGTAGACTTGCTGATTAGTCACAAATTTTGATCAGCATTCATTGATTACCAAAGTCCATCAAAACCAGTTTCATTAAGTTGCAAAGTGATCATTTAATCAGACTAAGCATTTTTCATTGACAAAGCTAGCCTGCATCCATCTAATTTTACAAAACTCCTCTTCATAAATGCCTGAAAGAATGCCACAAAGAAAAATGAAAAGGGCATATTTTATGAAACTGAATTAGAAGAATTTTTTAAAATCACAAATTTAAAAATATATTGTTTATTACATTTGTTTTGAGAATTTTAACTGAGAATTTGTGTTTTAGAGAGACAGTGATACTTAAGATACTTAGGAAACACTAAACTAAAATCATGCTCATAGATCCTATCTACTTGCTCAGTGTGACTTGAGGGGGTCACGGCAAACCTCTGGACTTCTGTTTGTTTGGGGTTTTTTGTCTCATGTCAATGTAATAATTTCAATACAATAGTGCATTCATAGTGTATTAATCTTCTGAGCTTAAGTGTATAATATTTTCCCATGCTTCTTAGAAGCAGATGCTAAGATGGGGGTTGTGGCTTTAGAATTTCTCACAAATAAGCACCACTGAAAGACAGGGCGTGAAAGTTTAAACAATGAGTGTGTGAAAGTTTTATGTTTTGTTTTCGTTTTTTATAGTCCATAGCTTTGTGCTCACTTTATGCTATGATGGTTGTAATTTCTGATGTGTGTGTGTTTTCTTTGATTCATTTCATCTGGTCCTTTCACTGCGTGTCAATATTTGAAAGATGTTATCAAAGGAATTTAAAGATTTAGGAAGATGAAGGGGCCTACCCTAATAATCCTAGAACCTCAAATCCATTTCTCTGATCAATTTTGGATTTTAGTCAATTTCCACTAATACCACAAACTACCAAAGGGTAGGTAAATTATAAAATAGAGACATTTATTTCTCTCATAGTTATGGAAGCTGGAAAGTGCAAGACCGAGGGGTTGGAAGGTTCCATTGTTTGGCAAAGCCTGCTCCAAGCATCCACATTGTTACCTACCTACAGCATCCTCGGAAGAGCAGGAACACGGGATCTTCCCAGAGGCCTTTACATGAAGGTAGCAACAAGGCAATGAGCCGAGGGGGCCAAAGGCTTCATGAGGGCTCTTTACTAAGGGCCTTGATCCCATTCATGAGGGCAGAGAGTACCATGGCTAATTCACCACTCAAACTTCCTTCTCTATTTTTCTAGTAGTACAAGGGATGGAATTTAGGGCTTTGCCCTTGCTAGGGCAGGTACAGCTTAAGACACACCTCCAACTCCCAAACTTTCATGACTGAACGCTAGCAAATAGACATGATTTTTCATACTGAAATACTAGAAGGGTCACATGGAAATAAAGCATCTTTCTGTGTCATCCCAAAGATAGACCCCACTGCCTAAAACATTTCAGCATTGAGAATAGTAAACTATTCATTTCCTCAGGCACACATATGTAATGAGGCATAACTAAACACTGAAATATGTGTGAGGACCAGGACAGAAAATTATCATTCACACCTGCAGAGTGGTGTTCCATGTCTCATTCTACAAAGCCAGCAGGATTAAAAGTTTTCCGTCAATTTTTAGATAGCTTCTGGTTTTTTTTTTAAGATGGCTGTTTTTAGATAGTTTTTTTTTTTTTGAGATAGACTCTGTTCCTAGCACAGAGTCCTTACTCATTAAAGGTACTTTTCATCACTTACTTTTTCAGCACTGAACAAAGGTGAGCTTGCAGGAGATAGAGAGAAATGATAGTTTATATGTTAAGACAGAGTTGAGAGAAACTCGCTGTGCATGTTGGGAATATGATAGCATAGGTACAGTAAAATTCTACGAGAATAAAAACACTCAAATTACTATATATCTCTCACATTAATAGCCTGTCCCCTACCTAAATCTACCTCTAATATTGCTAGAAAATAAATAACATAATATGCATGCATCTATGCATTAGTCTACTCAAGATCTCAATATATTAAACACTTAATCGAAAATACATTTTGACTGACTAATTTGGAGACATGAATGAATCATTTAAAAGAATATTGGGCATACAAATATCCAACAATTGTAACTTAAGAAATAAAAACAAAAGCAACTTTACCAATCTCAAATTCTGAGTTCCTGATGCCTTCTTCTTTGCAAGTCTTTATAGACATCTCAAACTCAGAATGTTCAAACTTAAATTGCCCTCCGACAATGTAGTGCATAACTGTTGTAGACGTTGTTAGACTTTTCATTCCACTAGTTTTACTAGTTCAAGCTTATGATCTATCTGATATTGGATCCATTTAGTCAGATTGCATAGATTCAAATACTCCCTTTGCTCCAAAGGGTATATGATCTCAGCAGGTCTCTCTCAGAGAAAGAGAGAGAGAGAGAGAGAAGAGGCAGGAGAGAAAGAGAGAAAGAAAGAAAGAAATCAAGCAACCAAGTAACCAAGCAAGCAGGCAAGCAAGCTGGGTGCTAGTAGTTCATGCCTGTTTTCCTAGCTACTCAGGAAGCTGAGCTCTGAGGGTCATGGTTTGAAGCCAGCCTGGGCTAGAAAGTCCGTGAGATTCTTATTTCCAATTAACCACCAATAGCTGAAAGTACAGTTGTAGCTCAAGTGGTAGAGGACTAGCCTTGTGCAACTGATTAAATTCCTTCCAAATTATTTTCTATTGTTAATCATTTATCATATGGTTGAATTATAATTAGTTACTCATTTTTTTCTATCTATCCACATCTATTACGTGCCAAAATTTTATCCCTGTAATCCTAACAATATATTTTATGAAAATAAAACATACTGAAACACTACTGTCTAGAATAACAAATTGAATCTCCTTTTAAGTTTGTAGTGACTAAAGCAAATTACATTTCAGATAGATCTTTAGAATTTATACCAATGAAAGAAATGTATAAGAATACCTACTTAATCATTTTCGTGCAATATGGATATTAACTTTTTAAATACATGTTAAATAATAAAAATGGTATCTGGATTGCTGCTAAAAATTCTCTTAGAATACCAATATTTCAGATTTTTTGACTTTTGAAGTAATTTTGTTGTATTCTTTTCCTGTTGTGAATTAGCTTCATATTTACACTGATTTGTTAGAATTTATAATGTTATAAAAATGTATGGTGTCTCTTATAATAACCTTTCACATGTGAAAATAACTTTGGCAGATTTCCATTCAAATATTAAACAAATGCAACTCTAACTATTCTATCTAGATTGAGTACAATTTAAAATTTCCTGTGAAACAAGTCTTTGCTTCTCCTATTATAACCGTGTATTAGTACTAAGCAACCACGAGCCTGGATTTCCAAAGGAAAAATAGAACACATCTCCCTGGCCCTGTATATCTGAGTTCCAGCAAATGCAATTTAAAATATTTGGGGAAGCCAGGCGCCAGTGGCTTACTCCTGTAATCCTAGCTACTCAGGAGGCTGAGATCTGAGGATCACAGTTCAAGGCCAGCCGGGCAGGAAAAGTCCATGAGACTCTTATCTCCAATAAACCACTCAGAAAATCAGAAGTGGTGCTGTGGCTCAAGTGGTAGAGCACTAGCTTTGAGCTGAAGAGCTGAGGGACAGCACCCAGGCCCAGAGTTCAAGCCCCACAACTGACAATAAAATAAAATATTTGGGGAAAATTCACCACTATAGTACATGTTGATGTTTTTTCTCATCACTTTCAAAAAAATTATAGATATATATGGGTAGATAAGCTTTATAATGTAGCGAGGTTGCTTCTAAATAAAGATATATCCATTTTATTTTTATTATGTCCACAATAGTGTTAAAATTAATACAATGTTGTTTGGATGCATAACTTTGTTGGATCCTATGAAAGGCAATGTTAAGTAACAAAATCTCTGTACTATCAAAAGTGGAATTATTTGGGCTTGCAAGAAGGGTCTTCATGGATCCAAACATTTTTATTGCTATTTTTGTTTTTGTTTTTTTGGGTTTTTTTTTGGGGGGGGGTGTTGGTCGTGGGGCTTGACCTCTAGGCCTGGAAGCTGTCCCTGAGTTCTTCAGCTCTACCACTTGAGCCACAGTGCCACTTCCTGTTTTCTGGTGGTTAATTGGAGATAAGAGTCTTGCGGACTTTCCCACCCAGGCTGGCTTTGAACTGCGATCCTCAGATCTCAGCTTCCTGAGTATCTAGGATTACAGGCACGAGCCATGGGTGTCTG
This sequence comes from Dipodomys ordii, assembly GCF_000151885.1. Classification (NCBI taxonomy): domain Eukaryota; kingdom Metazoa; phylum Chordata; class Mammalia; order Rodentia; family Heteromyidae; genus Dipodomys; species Dipodomys ordii. Next base: position 14,573,739 of record NW_012267218.1, on the reverse strand, counting down.
GACAAACATTTTTCGTCTTAAATTCCCTCTGGACTCTATCAGAATTTACACACACACACACACACACACACAAACACGGAAAGAAGGAAGGAAGGAAGGGAGGGAGGGAGGGAAGGAAAGAAGGAGGGAGGGAAGGAAGGAGGGAGGGAAGGAAGGGAGGGAGGGAGGGAGGGAAGGATGGAGGGAGGGAAGGAGGGAGGGAGGGAAGGAGGGAGAGAGGAAGGGAAGGAAGGAAGTTAGGAAGGAGGGAGGGAGGAGGGAGGGAGGGAGAGAGGAAGAAAGAAAAAGAAAGAAAGAAAAAAGAAAGAAAGAATGAATGAAAGAAAGGATGGAATATAGGAAGGAAGGAAGGAGAAAGAGAGAGAAAGAAAGAAAGAAAGAAAGAAAGAAAGAAAGAAAGAAAGAAAGAAAGAAAGAAAGAAAGAAAGAAAAAGAAAAGAAAGGGAAACAGAAGGAGATGAAAAGAAATGAAATCTGTTGTTCCTGACCCACCAAATACTTGGCATCAGCAGTGGGGAATGAATTCAGATAGGAAATGGCTCTTTTGTGGCTGTAATTCTCATTTCTCCTAGAAAAGTCTGTCCATTCTCCAATTTTGCAATCCACCCCTGTGAACGTCTCAATGGATCTTAAATACCAATTTCTGCTAAAATTAATTTCTATTAAAAAACAAAATGCAAAAAACCCCCAAAACATCAGTTGTCATTCAGAAAAAGGGAAATGGTGGTTTCCATAGGACAGAAGGTATGGAAATATTTTTTTTTGTTGCTGTTGTTCCCATCTAGAATTCTCATTGCTATAGAAACTGTCAGCCACATAATTTGTATCACAGTTTTGGCTCACTCATGTTGAAGCCAGACTATCCCACAACCCGATAGAATAGCCAGCAATTTGGTCTTGCTTTCTTTTTTCTTTTTTTTTTTCTGCCAGGATGGAATTCTCACACTGGAACTGAACTTTGGGGTATGGCACAATGGATTTGCTGCCTTTTTTTTTTGTCCTGCTGTATCATGTTGCCTCTTCTACAGGATGAAACTAATATCCCTTCAGAGACGAATTTTATTGACTTTTTTACGAGTACAAATTAGTACTAGTACAACTGTTCCACAAATTAATCAATTTAAAATAGGAATATCATTTTTTGTAAAAAAAAAATCTGTTTCTCATCAATAGATTTTTTTATTTGTATTTTAATTCATAGGAATCATTAACTTTGCAAGTGTTCTTCAGGTACATCCTGGTTTATAAGAGTTTTGACATCAGATGTGTTCCTTTAGAAATGACTGAGTTTCAAGATAAGCCCTGAATTTGCTGCTGTATTCAGGAAATGAGAGAAAAGTTTTGAAGCACAAAGAAATACCAGCTACAGTTTAAGATATGAAAACATAAGCATAAGAAAAAGTGGAAAAATAATCCTTAAAGAAGTATATTCTGAGGAAAATTTAGAGAATGTTTACAATATATATTTTATAAGTCTATGTTCTGAGGAATTCACTTGTTAAATCTAATGCTGTAGTGGGCAGATCCTAAAATGAATTTGAAGGTGTATGCTTCTAAGATTCTACTTGCTGCTGTTATAATAAACACTGCTTCAAAGAATATACCATACATCCTTATTGTTTGTTTATTTTTTGAGACAATTCTCAATGTGTATACCGAGCTGACCTCAAGTTGGAAGTCCTCTGTCTCAACCTCTCTAGGGCAGTGATGATAGGTGTAATTGTTTGTGTTAGTTTTCCCAGTGCAAACAAGAAATAACTTTCCTTTAAAATGTATGTATATGGGTTGACTACAGTATGAACTGAAGAGTAATTTAAGCCTAAGATCCAAGGTATGACAGTTGTATTCAATGTTCTTTACATGGCCAAGTTTTGAAATAGGAACACTATTATTTAAATGTTACTGAAAGTAACATTTAACTTTGTAGATTATATTGTGCAAAACAGTTATTATTCCTCTTACATGTTTCTATATAAAACAACTAATTGGCACTAATATCTGTTTATAATATTAGAAAAATTATGCAAGTATATAACCAAATAAATCATTATCAGGCTGTAGATGTATCTCAGTGATAAATCACAGGCCTAATATCAACAAGGCCCTCAAATTCAATACCACCTGTGTGTGTGTGTTGAAATATATATGTATCTAAGTATGTGTGTGTGTCTGTGTAAAACTAGCCTCTAATCAATTAAATCATTTCTGATCACCAAGTCACTAAGCAATACTAAAGACATAAGTGAGATAATAGAGTATCTTCTCTACCCTCTGGTGAAGATTCTTTTTTTTTTTTTTTTGGTCGGCCGTGGGGCTTGAACTCTGGGTTTGGGCGCTATTCTTGCGTTCTTCGGCTCAAGGAGAACACTCTACCACCTGAGCCACAGCGCCACTTCTGGTTTTCTAGTGGTTTATTGGAGATAAGAGTCTCATGGACTTTCCTTCCCCGGGCTGACTTTGAACCACGATCCTCAGATCTCAGCCTCCCGAGTAGCTAGGACCCTCTGGTGAAGTTTCTAGAAAGTTATCAAGTGTTAGCATATTCTATGTACCTAGGAAAGAAAAAAAGTGCATAGAAGGAAGATCATGTTATAGTTTTATCAAATTAAAGTTAAGTGTTTTTAATATTCCCACCATAGCTAAGATTCTGAGTCCTTTGCTGACTTTTTCTCATTCTTCAGGCACTACTTCTTCTCCAATCTCTGTGACACATTCAAAACCCTTCAGATTCAATCAGCCAACAAGTGGCTCTTCTTTACAACAAATTCAAAGACAATCAACTAGAGAACTTGTCCTGGTAGCCTGAAGACCATCTGCTCCTGTCCTGTATCTTGCTTAGACTGCTTCTTGTTAGAACAAGTTCAATTGTGGTTGATGTTTTATTCCATGTATTATAGAAAGTAAGAGTATATGTACATGACTAGATGCATGTGCTGTGTGTGTGCATGTGCATATGTGCATGACTATGGTTGTGCAGTTAAAAAATCCATAAAATATTTTATAAATGCTACTTTCAAAATCCAAAATGGGGCCAGCTCACCAGTGGATTTGTGGGCCAGAGTAAAGACCTTGGACTTTGTTATCAGGCTCAGAGAGTTTGAATCTAGCTGATCTCACATAACCTATTCTGTTGCAATGTGAAGGGGGGATTTAAAGAAGAAATAGCAGAAAAAAAAGACAAGAGGATTGTGGGAGCTATGCAAATAGAACTTTAAGAACCAAGGAATCACTAATAGGGAAATGGGTAAATGGAAAACTGAGTTTTCCCACCTAAGATTTTATAATGGGTATAACAAATAAGACTAATTTCTTAGAGATTTTTAAATAACTAGAATGTTGTTATCAAAGGGCAACCTAAGTCTAACAGGAATTTCTTGGATCGAGTATTATATCATACACTTTTATATTTAGTCCATGAAAACTTCATTTCCTGATGAAAATGATTTGTCCATATTTATTGTGGTTTAGGGATATATGATCTGGACCATTCAATATTTAAGAGATCATTTTGCCAGCATTTTAGGCTAACCCACAGACTGTTTTTGAAGTATCATCTTAACACAGGGAGTTTCCATACTATGGAGAAAAGCATTCGCTAACAGAGAGCATGCTTAACTTTTAATGTAGGCTATTGAAAGGAAGATTAACGCAATAAGGGAAGTGTAGACTTCCAAGAATCATAAGCCTAATAGCATGAATATTTGAGTTACTCTAAATCTGTAGTAGTAGTTTACCATATTATGATGTTTGAACACAGTAGCAGCCCTTGTATTGCTGGCTGTCTGGAGAGTAGAAAGGAAATGAAGACATGTTTTGATGTTTCTTTATAAGCCATCATTACCAAGAAGCTGTGTATTAAAGGTCTGAATATTTGGAACGAAATGACTGAAATGAACATACTCCTTGTGCAGGTTACTTAGAGTGAATGAAAGCTCTCCCCCCCCCTCCACCACCACACTCACCTTCTTCCTGTGCATTTTTACATAGGGCTTCATTTATTTATTCATTTTTATTTATACATTATTCATTTATTTCCTCTCAATTGAAATCATAAAACAGTTTGTCTTCTTCAATAGTCTTCTTTAAAAAGATAATAATAACACGATATGGACATCATTATGTGTCCTAAGATTTCTCAAAAGATGGTTGTGGAGTGTCAGTCTGACAGTATCGTGTGATTTCCAGATGTGACTATGAGAGTGTTTTTGGAATAGTTTGCTAACTGAGTAGAGAACTCCCTCACCCCCACCCCTCCACGTTGGTTCCAAATAGACAAGTGGAAAGCTGAAGAATAGGGAGAGTTTTTCTGTTTCTATCTCTCTCTGTCTGTCCTTTGTCTCTTTGGTCTCTGTCTCTCTCTCCCTCTGTGTATCTGTTTCTCCTTCCTTCCTTCCTTCCTTCCTTCCTTCCTTCCTTCCTTCCTTCCTTCCTTCCTTCCTTCCTTCCCTCCTTCCTGAGTAGAAATATTTGTCTCTACTCTTGTGTTTGGACATCAAATTCCAGGTTTTTAAGCATTTAAATTCTTAGATTTGCTCTCCTGAGACCGTTAGGGCCTTGAGTCTTTGGCCTCAGATTCAAGACAGAATTGTCCCTAGCTCTGAGATGTCCAGCTTCTGGACGAGGCATAACGCCAAATTTACTGCCTCTCCAACTTGCACCTGACCTGTTAATGGATTTTTTTTTTAGCCTATGTGATTATATATGTCAGTTTTCTAACAAATCCTCGCATGTAAATGCATTCTATTAGTTCTTTGCCCTGGAGACTCTGACTAGTACAAGGATATTGTTAAATCAAAGTGTTGAGAGTGTTGAGGTTTAAAATATAAATAAATGAATAAATAAATAAATAAAATGTCAATGATTGCTTGTAGATTGGATGCCCTCACATACATTAAAAAAATCAGACTATGACTTTAGGGGTTTTCAATGTTTCTTTCCCTTATTGAAGGGAATTACTTTGAACGCTAATTTTTTTTGCATTCATGCCATACTGCAAGAGAAGATTATATTTAAATAGACTCAATTGGTTGTTGAGTGAAATGATTAGCAAGCCTTGGGAAAATAAATTGTCAAGTAATAAGAACTTGTCCATTTCCCATGCTGCGTGGGCTTTACTTTGTGCCTCTCCGAGAATCCTGCAATTACTGAGTCACTTAATCAAAATGAGAATCACTTCACATGCTCTCGTTTCCAAAAAGGCAAACACAGCGTCCAGGGAAAGCATTCCTGTTAGCATTTCAAATTAAATTTACCATGAAGTTGGAATATGATTTCCCTCAAGTTCTTTTAAATTAATATTTAGTATTCTATCGGCGGTGTTAAAAATTGGTTGTAATAAAAGCTTATGAAAAGATAACAGGAAAAAACAGAAATAAAATGTTTGGCAACCCAATTTGCTCCAGTCCTCTTTTCTGAGCATGCGCTGTGCTTGAGGATACATGAAGGCCTGTCCATAAGCTAGAAAAGAAGTTCTCTCTCACCTCAAACGTATGCTTTTAAAGTCACAGTATTTGGCCAGTTGAATGAGGTAGTGCCAGGGCAGAAAAAGCTCTAAGAGTGGGTTCCTCTAGTGGCCATTTACAAACCAGCACAGCCACTGCCAGCTTATAGCTGCTTCACGACAAAGGATTTGATGAGCATGTCTTATCTATTTACGGAGCCTCTATGTTGTTCGCAGCAACCGAGCAGCCATTTCTATCCTGTGAAGGTACCACATCCAAGAACTTAATTAAATGTGAAGCTGGTCATGTTTTCTAAATGCCACATTAACACTTTTTATACTGAGAATAATAGGATTTCCCTGTTGTGTTTGGACACGAGCACACATATATAAACTCTTCTAATACAATGTTTTGAGATGAGAAAAGAGTGAAATCCCTTGCATGTTGCAAGGACGGTCATCATCAGGGAGTATGTTTGAGATATCTGTGTCGCAGTAGAGCTTTGCCCTTGTGTGCAGTTCCTCAAGGCGGGGTAAGGTTAAAGGCACAATGAATAACCATGGGGGTTTTTCTGACAACTAATGACCCCTTCGTTTGAATGACCACTTATTTGAATAAAAAGGGTGGTGGCTTCTCAGGAACTTGTCCCGCGGAACCTTATTTCAGTCTCTCTACTGTGTTGCTAGCATTTGGTCTGGTGTGCCTTGTTTATCTCCCACACTAAGTATACCTACTCTGATTTCCATGAAAGCTGTTGGATTTATATCCATACCTCTAAAACCCGTCATCATTTTCTATAACATAAGAAACACTCAGACTAACCCTGATAGTCCATGGTCCATGCCTGCAGTCTTACCTAATCAGGAGATATAGATTAGGAGGCCAGAAGTTTGAGGCCAGCATTGGCAAAAAAAAAAAAAAAGCTACACAATCTCCTCTCAAACAATAAGAAGCTGGGTGTATAATGGTATGCATCTGTTGTCCCATTTTGCTAAGTAGGAAGTGAAATAGGAAGATCATGATCCAGCCCCCTCCCCCAGGAATAATTAGTGAGACTCCACTAAAAAAATAGCAAAAGGATAAAAGGACCCTGGTCACATCTCAAAAGGTAAAGCATCTGCTTAACATGCACAAGTTCCAAGTCCAAACGTTACTATTGCCAGAACAAAAAGAAACACTCAGCAAATACACTTCCATTGTTCTGTTTTGAAATGGAAAACATTTCTCATTTCTACTCAGAAGAATAAACCTCATTTTTCACAAATGGTATGCTAAAATTATATTAGATGCAATCGGACATAGCTTATATTTATATTAAATATGAAGATTTTTTTCTCAGAATGAGTTTATAAAGACTGAGATATGAGAGAAGAGAAAGAAGAAGAAAGAGAGGACAGGCAATCAGGAGAGAATAGATGAAACAAGACGAGATGAGAGAAGACAAGAGGAGAAGACAGGAAATGGGAGATCATTAAAGATTTACTTATGATATTTGACAAATAAAGCTTGAACAAACTAATATATCTGTAATATTTTACTTCTTTGTGCTGTCCTCCGCTTCTTGTTTTGTCTTATGAATTAGTTCTCCTGAAACAAATTAGTCAAAATGGAAATTTGAACAGAAATATATAAACATTACAAATACCCTGTTTCACAGATGTATGAAGGCACACACACACACACACACACACACACACACACACATAATCTTCTATGGTTAGAAGTTGGTGAACACTTATATGGCTTACTCTTCACAGAGATACTTTGAAAGGAGTTTGGTGGGGTGATGGGTTTTAGCATCAAACACAATTGGATGCAAGTGTTGGGACATCTGCTATACTCTATTTCATAATCTTATGCATGTTGGTTTAGCATGCTTAAATTTGTCTACAAATTGGGATAATAATACAGAAAATATAATAATATCTAGGATTTTTAACTAGGATAACAAAATGGTGCACCTAAGGTAGTGTTATTGTGTTTAGGACATAGCTGCCCAATAATCTTAACAATTTTCAATGAATCATGCATGCTAATGAGGTGGTTTTGCTTATGGCTTCATTGCAAATGTTTTCATAGGCAAGCTCTAATGGGCTTTAAATTTTATAATGAATTTCTGTCAAAGTCAATAAAGTTGCAGCCGATTACATTTTATTTCACTGTTGTTGATGAATAAGAAATAGCAGTGTGACAACTGTGAAAAACACACTGCGGTAAGAAAAAGGTGACCCAAGTTTAAAATCTCTTGTTTGACATTCTTTCATGGTATGGGTTTGAACTTGAACCTGTCACTTGGTGTTTCTGGGTGAGTTATTTCACTTTGTAAAGAAGAATTGCATGATCTCACTTGGAGGAAGGCAGAAATTTGGGCCAAACATTTGGTTGTCCCTGTCCTTTGAAAAATTTTATTGTGATAACCATGAGTGACTTATTCATACTTATTTCTCTTACTTTAAAAAGAATGAAGTAATTGTAGACGGAGTAGACAGTAGATCAGCAAGGACAAGTAGAACTTTCTATAATGAATGAAATATTCCATGCCAGTAATCAATATGGTAGCCACTAACAACTGGTAGATGGCTAGTTAGTGCTTGATATATTGCTCTGTAGACTAAGGAAATATTCTTTCCATATTTTATAATTAATTTTAATTTGAATGTAAAGACCAGACATAGCAGGCTATTATATTATAGGATAAAAAAGGTGAGAGCTCATTAAACCAAGATGAAAATGAATTGTAGGATCCAGAAAAGTATCAGGCCAGATAAACACTGAAGGCTTAGTTATTTTAATAAAATAAATTTGTAGATTTTTTAGGTAAGCTCCTCATGATTGGAAAAGCACCTTGAATGACCTCATGAAAGGTCCCTAAAATGGATACATTTTAGAAGGGAATCATTCTGCCTGGAAGGTAGAAAATTTCTTTAGTTAATTCATGAGTTGTAATTCAGAAATATAAATTTTATATAGATAGATAGATAGAGATAGAGACATATACATACATATATGTATATAGGGATTGTATATAGAGATCATATATAATCTACTGTTTGAAAATATGTATATATTGCAGAATAACTAACTAAATTCATATATGCATTATCTTAAAACATCATTGTTGTAGGAATATTTAAAAAAATATCATACTCTAGTATGTTGTACAATAACTTATGTTTATAAGTTCAGTTTCTCCTACATTTTTAACTTTCTCTTTCCTTCCTTTCTTCCTTCCTTTCCTTTATGCCATTTTTGGGGTTCGAACTCAGGGCCTAGATGCTATTCCTGAACTGTATTTTTTGCTCAAGGCTGGAGTTTTGCTATGTGAGCCACAGCTCCACTTCTGTCATTTTGATGGTTAATTCAGACAAGATTCTCATGGACTTTTCCTGCCTAAGGAAGCTTTGAACTTGAAATACTCACATCTCAGACTGCTGAGTAGCTAAGATTAAAGGTGTGAGCCACCAGTGCTTGGCCATTTTAGGTGTGTATGACAAAAAATTTTTTTAAGAAAATGTTCCTGAAGAAACCATTATAGATTGCATTTCCACACTATCCCATCCAGAATCTCCCTTGTCACTAAGGTATATGAATCAGTAAAAAAAACATGGCAATGTTTTGGAGCAAAATTCAGAAATTTGTAAACTATATATCCCATGCTCTTGACATCAAAAAAAATAAAAGGAAAATTGTTTGAAGTTGTAGTAGGGCTAAAGAAATGAAAAGAAATGCGAGGAAAGTAGGTGAGTTTGTTGCAATCATTAGGGAGTCACCAGTAATAAAAGCCAACTATCTTTGCACTTTTAATTTTCTCTATTTAAGATATGTAACCTGTATTAGTCTTGGAATATGTTTTTGCATGATCTTACTGGGGCTTGAACTCAGGGGTTTTTGTCATTCAATGCTAGTCCTCTGCCTCCTGAGAAGAGTGCAGTTCCACTTACAGCCTTTTGGTGGTTATTTGGATAAGAGTCTCACAGTCTTTTCTGCCTGGGCTGGTTTTGAACCTCAATCTGCAGATCTCAGCCTTATGAATAGCTGGGATTACTGACATGAAACACTAGCACTTGACTCAGGATATTTTTTTTTTTTTTTGGTCAGTCGTGGGGCTTGAACTCTGGGCCTGGGCGCTGTCCC
>NW_012267218.1:14522396-14564114 GCF_000151885.1 Dipodomys ordii | reverse complement strand
TTTTGGTCAGTCGTGGGGCTTGAACTCTGGGCCTGGGCGCTGTCCCTCAGCTCTTCAGCTCAAGGCGAGCGCTCTACCACTTGAGCTACAGCGCCACTTATGACTCAGGATATTTTTGTATGAACACTTTTCTTTGATTTTTTGTTGTAATTCTCTGGAAAATTACGGCTCAATGGTGTGACACAGCTTCACAATCTGAAAGCCCTATAGCAGCAGTCATTTAGTTTCCACTATGAGCTAGTCCCGTAGATCTATACAGCTCTGGTTTGGCTTTGTGTTAGATAATTAAAGCAAAGCTGATTGTTATTGCAATGGTTATATATTCAGAACATCAGAATCAGGACTCTTAATGTTGTGTTTTTGTCCCAACATTCTCTCCTTCTCTAACTTTCTTATAAGACAGTTTAGCTGGTTTTCATTGGAAGCCATCAGCAGAATCCACTTATTTGTCTACTACATGCTCTTGATAGCCATGTAATACTTTATTCCAGGGGAAAAAAAATGTCCTTCAGTAAACTTAGAAGAGTTAAACGCCAGCTTTAATATATATGACTTCTGATTCTGAGATATTTTCCCCTTCCCAGCTGCTTGATGAACCATATTTGTTTGAGTGTTGTTTTGCTTTATTTTGACTTGATGTATTTTGCTTCTATTTGCCTCCAACAGAGATCACTCAAAAGTGGCCAATACAATGAAGATTTATTTTAGAACTATATTAGAAAATGTAATTTCCAGCATAGATCCGGCTGAGATGTTCTTTCAATATAAAACCCAGGAATGTCTGCTGAGCACACAGAGGGGGTAGCTTTTATTGATAGTTTATTGGGAATGGGGATTAAGCTCATATAACAGTGTGCCTTACAGAGGTGTAGAAAGTCTGTAGCATGACGTAATGGTAAGCACTTGATGTTTTCCTCAGATTTCTCCTTGTAAAAAAGAAGCAGTCCTGACTGTAAAATCATTCCAAACAGATGTTCTTAACTCTAGCACTTGTACTGCTTAAGTTGAGAGTATGGTAGGTCTTTGAAAATTCTTCCCAGGGTGCCTCATTCAAGAGTCTTGACTTTATAGGCAATATTTATATTCTCACTACAATGAGACTATTGATGGTGTAAATTTTGACATTATTCACAGGGTCATCAAATTAGAGCACATGCAATGTGTATCAGATGATCTTTGAATTATCCATTGTTCTTTTCTTTTTTAAAAACACAGCAGACAATACAATTATGAGAACAAGCAAAATTATAAACTGTGAAAAGAGCGATTCACCATTTCCAGGACATGAAATAGAAATCTTTCAATAAGTATACACATACATGTGTGTGTGTGTGTGTGTGTGTGTGTGTGTGTGTGTGTATACATTAAAAGTAGTAATGTATAATTCTGGGTAAGAATAGACATCACAAATATGAGCAGTGCAAAACACTTGAAGAAAAATGACTACCAAAGGATCTACTGATCCTGTAAGTACAACAAGAAAGTATTTTGCATGACTACATTGCTCACTTTGATGAGAATATTCTGACTTGAATACATATAGTCAGAGTTGTAAAATGGTCCAACTACATGACTGTTGATAATATTTTTCCAAAATATATGAGTAATTGATTACCAGAGGCAGTAGTAAAAAACATATTATGGCAGAAACCTATTTTAAATGAAGTTATTACTAATCTGTGGCTGAGCTGGCAGTGTAGGAATAAAATAAACCAAAACAAAATAAAACAATAGCTTAAATTGCAAGGGAGTAGAATAAAATATGTGACACCAAACACGTGTTTGATTACTGTTAGTGTCATTCAGACATGATCAAATGAGTGATAAGAATTTCTAGTAAATAATGTCCCACAGGACTTGAGAACCAAAGAGGGAATATAGAGAAAAGTAGACACACAAAAGCTTATAGTTTATACCTGGAAGGAATTAATAGATTATCTGTCAATACACAACTTCCCTCAGATTCCCCTTGCTTTCTCTGCAAGGAATATCACACATCCTAATGTTGACATTCTGGATCCCTTCTGGGACTTTTATGAAAACATTTTCCTTCTAATACAGAACCAGTTTTTCTCCCTTCTTATTGTGTGGACCAAATTTTGATAGGATTTGCAGCATGAAGAGAAGGCCAAGAAACTGGAGGGTAAAACTCAGATCTCCAGCCACCAGACCATGGCTTTATCCTTGGCCTTCTCCAACCTTCAACCTGGAAAACAAATCATTATTCACTTAAGTTTTGTCCACAAATGTGCTGGTTCTGAAATCAAATATAACCCCTGACATAGCTTAAGCAACAGACTCCAGAAGGCACAAGAGAGAGAGAAAAGAGGTACAAAGAGAAATGAAGCAAAGAAGCAATAGAAAGTGAGAAAGGGAAGAGGAATGAAAGGAGGGTTCACCTCGGGTCCCCTGCTGACAATGAACATCAGTTTAAGAATTATGTCCATGTAACACAGGTAAAATGCTGTATGAGATTGTTTATCTGAAGCCAAAGTTCACATTGTTATAGCTCTTCTGCCAAACTGCCTTTGATTCGAAAACAACAGGTACAAAATTAGATTCAGAATATGCAGGGGATGTAAACTAAGGGTAGATTATAGGACTCAACAAAGAAGAGTCTTTGGCCTAGGATCTTCTAAGGCAGCAGGCAAGAGAGTGTTTGTTTACTAAAGTTCTTCAAGGGATGCTCCTCTGAACAATGAAAAGAACATTTCAAAAGGAAGAACATTGATCTAAGATGCTTTAAAGGTTAAAAGATAGAGGGATCACACTGTGAGAACTAATAAAAGACAGTGAGCTCACTGGGGAGAACTTGAACTAGATTCAAGGTCAACAGCATGAAGCATTGAGCAGCATCTGAAGTTTCTGGTGTGTGACAAACCCAAGAAAGCTAGAACCACACTATCTAAAGGAGAGTTCTGTGCTGAATATTGTTCTGCCTTTGTATGCTCTGACACAGGTACCACTAAACACACCCATATCTGAAATGCCACTAGTATAACTGATGAACAACATTTTTTATTTAACTCACATTGAAAAAGCTACATCCAGATCATAAAAGAACACAGACGTCAAAATATAAACCCTTGGATATTTTAGGGTCTTTCCAAGAATTGGGTTGAGATTGGATAATGTAGGGAAGAGCTGCTTTCCCAGGCACTTCTCAGATAGGACTGAGAGTGAAGAAAATGATCATTTCTTTCTTACCAGGAAGCTTGTCTGATATATTTATTCACTCATATATTTTCAAGCTTACTTTCCTCTTCCTTTTATAAACCTAGTTATGTCTCTGTCATATCTAAGACAACAAATACAACCAATAATAAAATCAGAAATACTCCCTTCACATCCCGCAGCCCTCCAGTTCTTGCTTTATTGCCCTTCTCCCTCCCTCCCTTTGCCAGAGAGAGAGAGATGCATTGAGTATTTCTACATCTCCTTCCTTTATGCATCTTCACCCCACTGAGCAAGGTTGCCATCTCGAAAATATACTCATCCCAGGCATAAACATCAATGCTGACAAATCCGGAGACATGTCTAAATTTTTCATCTTAAATGTATTTTGTGTCACCATTTGCCCATATTAAAAACTTAGAAAAAAAATCTTCCTTCTATTATTGGCATTTGGGATTATTTTTTCCAGGTCTTTTCCTTTTTCTTCGTAGCCTCTTTTTATACTCTTCCCCTCCCCCAGGTTTTCTTCTACTTTTAAATGTAAGATTCTAATGATGTAACTCCTCTGAACTAACACTTTAACCAAATGAATACCAAGAAGTTGGAATAGGTATTGGGGGAAGGTATAAAGGGGAAGAGAGTAGTTAAATGGATAAATGGATATATGTGTGTGTGTGTATATATATATGTATTTGTATATATATGTATATACATATATATGTATAAAGGCAAATTGTACTCACAGACATGTTGAATTGAAATGCTTTCATATAATTTTTTAATTTACAATAATAAATAAATAAATAATAAATAAATAAATGTTGGCACTCCCTAGGGCTTGTCTCAAGACTCTTGTTTTCTACCACAACAAACATTTCCTAATGGCTCTCATGCATTATAAAAGCTCTTGGCAAATACTAATACTTGTGTAACTATGTGTCACTCACACACTGGTCCAAGTACTTTAAAAGTATGACATTTTTCAAGAATCAAAACACTGAAAGAAGGATGCTCCTATTGCCTGTATTTTATAGATGAGAACAGGGGGCCCAGAGACTAAATAATTTGCTCGAGGTTAAACATCTGGTAAATTATGAGGCTGGAAATTGAATTCAAACACTTTGGCTTCATGGCTCATATTTGAACCTTTACATTATATTGCCTACATTATGATTCCAATTATTACTGTCTCCCTTACTGCAAATATATTCTGAGCAAATAAACTGGCTTAGTTATATGTCTCCTGATGGTCTGATAACCAGTGAAATCGCTCCAGTCCACTGAGTGCTTGGGTGACGTTTTTCTCCCAATGAACAGGACTTTTGAAATGCAGCTAATCTCTTTCAACACATCCCCTGTTTCCCATGTCAATTGATGTATCAGACTCCATGTGAGCATTTTTTGACTGTTGCCTTCTAAACCAAGGTCTTCTTCTCTTTTGCATTCCATTTGCTGTCAGAGCTCAGGGCTGCATTAGAATCCGTTTACCAATTGACCCACCCTTCTCAAATCCCTGCCCAGCCTCCACACTCCCAGTCCAAGCTTAATGCCATCACCACCCTCAAGTTCGTAGGATGCAAAACAGAATAACTCCTTTTCTTATTTAAAAAAATAAATTGGGGAGGGGAGCAGTACTAGAGCTTGAACACCTATTGCCTAGGTACTAGTCCCAAGGCTGGTGCCCTATTTCTTGTGCCACAGCTCCACTTCAGACTCTTCTGCTGTTTAATGGGAGATAAGAGGCTCATGGACTTTTCTGCGTGGGCTGGCTTTCAACTGTGATCCTCAGATTTCAACCTCCTGAGGAGTTAAGATTGCAGACATAAGGCACAAACCCATCAAGCACATTTTAGAGCTTCACATTGCACAATTTAAAAACTGCCCTTAGTTTTCGCATCGCAGGAGAACTTCAAATTTGGCCTTTGCCTAGCTCTCAAGGCCTGTCTCTTGACACACACCTGTGTGTGGTCTGTTTAGCTTCCACATTGAGCTCCCTATGCTTCAGTGTTCCTTGTCTCGGAATGTGTTATTCCTCTGCTTAGAAGCACAGGGGCTCTTACATACCAAACTTGCCTCACCCAGGAATTTCTAGGACTTCCTCTTCTGCATTCCCTTCTTACCACATATTTTAAAGATGTAGCTATTATGATTCAATTATACAGCTCTGCTCTCTCCCCACTATTTAAAGGGAAGCACTGTGTAGCATTTTTCTTTTCCTTCTATGGTACTGGGTTACTTGGATTCTCAGTAAATGTTCAATGAGTGGATAAATGAATGCTATTATCCTCCCACAATGGAGAAGAGCCTCTGAGAATCTTCACCTAAGTATCAGTCCCTTCATTCTATCCTTTCTGTCAGTCCTGAAACTTCATTCTAATATCTTGAGGAGGGAAATGCCACCCTGAAGACTATTTCCCTTTGGTAAAGTGCCCTTGGCAAGTCTTCTTCAGAAGAGAGGAAGGACCACACAGAAGTCGAAACACTCAAAGAGATTTTCATTCCTGCTTTAAGCACCGCCCCCCTTCCACACCAACTGCACCCTCTTCAAGAATGCCCTTGCTCCTAGCAGAGGATTCTGAGACAATTATTAGAATATATGTAGATGCTCTAAGACATGTATGATTTGTGAAAAATACAGTTTCTATGCGTTTTCTAAAAGTGGACTGAGAGTTGAGATGGTAGGGGAAAGACAAAAGCTGGATTGATTTTCTACAAAGACATCCAAAATAATTTAAACCCAGTGTTTATTTTTTGTTTGTTTAGTTGGTTGGTTTTATTTTTAGTTTTGCAAATCTTTGTCATAACTATAAACCAGGGGAATAAAGTAACATGGCTAGCTCATGGATTCATGGTCTCCGTTATTGAACAGAAAGTGTTACCAAAACATAGCCCTCCTCCAGTAGGCACCATATGCATGCAACTTAATGCTAGGGCTACACATGATACAGCAGAACTAATATTACATTTTGATGATGGCTTTCCTGTCATTCTTCTAAATACTTTATGCCTATCAACCCCAAACTCAATGCATTAACTATCAGTATCTAAAAGTCTTTTCATTATTTAAATTGGGAAGTTTTTAATGTTTGTCATCTGATGGTAAATTAAGGCTTGTAGTAGTTACCAGCCTTACTCAAGGTTCTACAGTGACTATAAAAAGGAAATATTCTAGGTATCCAACCTCTGAGTCCAATATTCTAGGTATCCAACCTCTGAATACATAAGGATTGCTGTGGGGGAGAGAGGTAAAGTTTTTCATCTTTGAACAAATTTCTATGCCTTCCAGAGCTTCCATGAAGGGGATGTTTCCCAAATTCTTCCCCATTATAGGCACAACTTATTTTACATACTGCAAATTGTAGAGGCTTAAAATCAACTAAATACTTGAGTTTTGTAGTTGTATCAATACAAACTTTATGAGTCCTGTTGCTGGATCCATTTGGAAGCCTCAAGTCTGGAGAAGGGAAATTTACTATGATAATTATTGAAGTACTATTTAGAACAAACTTTAGCCCTCCAAATAAACAGTAATTTTCATGGAGATCAAGAAAACAGAGAAGATAATTCTGTGTATTCCATAGGACATCACACTCAGTGTTCAGTTCTGCCAAAGAAGAAGTGTTCTACCAAGGAAGAAGTGTTGGTGACATCCAAAATCTGGAGTCTTCCAACTAGAAGGCTCTGTTGTACAGGAACTCAGTCACCAGAAAACAGGGAGCCGACAGCTCCCCAAAGGACTCCCAATTCTACCTCTCAAAATGTGGTTTTTCTTTTTTCCTCCCAACTGAGTTCCAGTACAACATTTGGAGGTCCCACCGAGATCCCAGTGCCAAAGAGGGAATTGGAAGTCACGCTAGCAAAGCAACTTGGTAATCCAGGCTGCTAGAAGAAGGAGATTCCAAAGGGAAAGGTACCACTTGAGGCCTTCTCCAGGCCTCTGGGCTTTTCTACTGCTCCGACAACCAGATTGTGGACACCTGACAGGCCAAGTTCTTGGAGTCACTGGGGAGACAGGAGACAACAGAGTAATTTTCTGTTTGTCTTTATTTTCAGTTTGACTGTTTTTGTCCTTGTTTTTGTGTCTGTTTTCTGGGAATCGATCGATCTGGAAATGGGAAGGGAAGAGGAGCCGATATGGCTCAGACCACCCTCTTTCCTCTATTGTTGGTGAGAATAGAGAGTGCTGGTTCTGGTATTGTTGTGGTTGCAGGTCTTTGTGACAAGATGCTGGCTTTCTAATAAAGACTCTCAATTCGACCTCTTATAATGTGCCTTCTCTGTTTTCTCATGACTGCGTTCCAGTAGGACAGCTCAGAAAAAAAATTGTATCAAAAAAAGTTTCTTTTCACATAAATATAATTCAAGTCAGAAGAAAGAGTCTCTTGGCTTTCCCTTATTTAGAGACTTGAATAAATTGAAAATACAAATCATATCCTTGGGGATCCATACAGAAATGTAGAGCAAATGGGTGCTTTACAGTAGTGGGAAATGAGAAGAATGGAGAGGAGAGGGAAGGGAAAGAAGTGGGAGAAAGAAAAAAAGAAGAAGGAAGAAAGACAAGGAGAAGGAAGAGAAGACTGTAAGGGAAACTCCCCATGAGAAAGATATAAAATATATGATTGTCAAATTTATCCTCACATGTCTTTGGGAGGTAGGTTTAACAATTAAGCTTTGAGAAAGCAAATGCTGCACAATCTAATACTCAGCAAAATTAGAGTCAGACTTCACATCAAAATCGGTCATCAAGTCTCAAGCATGTAAAAAGTTCAAGGACTTGGAAGAATGGGTGAATGATTATACTCCATGACACATCTACCTAACATAGGCATGCTGTTGCCAAATGCTGACTTCCAATTCACTCAAAGAAGAGATTTTTTTATTTGTAAAGATTAGTTTAGAAACAAATATTGGCCAGATATTGTATGCACTATATATTAATAGAGTTAAAGATGATTTCTTGTAAATCCTCATTTTACCATTGAAAAATTCCTCCTTTAATGGTCTGTAGGAAAAGTGATACAATCATATGAATTCAAACTCAAAGAGATAAGAAATGTGTAGGTCTTGAAAGAGCAGAGAAAGGAAGGAAGGAAAGAATTTAAGGGGTGGGGGGAAGAAACCAAAAACAACATCTACTCGACCAAAAGTAGAAGCAGAAAAGACGATAATTCCTTCCAGTGGCTTCTTAGATGGGTGTCTCTGTTTCCTACAATTTGAGCCTGATTAATGATTGACCTCCTATGAACCACTTTGAAAACACACCAAATGTGCTTAGTTTGGCAGACTTATAAAGGAAGAACCATGAACACCGTACAAAACGGGCTGCTGTTTGCCAGTAGCTATTAACTTGTGGCTACATCAACACTTGTGCTGTTAACAATCATTTTATCCAAGAGTCTATTCTTGTAGAACCTTGGGGGCTGAGGAAATATTTTATTGGCTCCATCCCTAAACCTATAAGTAGCAATATGTTTTGACAGAATGAAGCTACACAATTCTCACCTAGTCTTGAGTTTTATTTTCCTTAGAAGACCTGAGGCTGAAAATAAAAGCATGCCTCTTTCTGGAAAAAAAAAAAAGCTTCAGACTTTAAAATTTTTCAGGTCTTACAGTTTCTCTAAATGTGAATATCCCAAGTTTCTGAACCTAGACATCCCTAATGATACATACATATATATATATATATATATATATATATATATATATAAAATATATATATATAACTAATGTATATATATTATATGTAGTGATATATATAGGTAATGTATATATAACTAATGTATATATAACTATAAAATTATATATATACATATATATATATAAAACTAATGTATTGGTTAGTCAAGTCTCAAAACAGTACTTTGTGTACACAGAGATCACATCTACTATGTGATCAATCTCTTCTCTTCTTCTGCTGGTTCCTAGTTTAAGGAGAAACTAGAAACCTAGACCTAAATTGAGAGCATTTGGGCTTTAAAACAATGCCCACAAACTAAAAAAAGAAAAAGAAAAATATGGGTGTCATGGGAAATGAAATCTGTAATAGAAAATAGAAATGACAGCCTAGGGCACAGGTGGGAAAGTGCCACTGGGAATAATTCATTTCTATCCATTGGATGCAGTTGGGAGTGGAAAGACAAAAAGAGAAAAAGAAAAAAAAAGAATGTTATAAACAACCCACTAAGACTGGCAAGAAATTCTTACAGGAACCAAGCAAATTGTAATTTCTATTTGACGATCTATCACTACCATTCCAAGTACTACTTCTTGTATATTCTGTGTCTTTTGTTCCTCACATTTGTTAAGCAAATACTCATTTATGTTTCTAATTGAGAACTGTACCAGTATCTGAGACTAGAAAACAAGCGAGGCAAATTCTCTGTTCTTAACAGTCTTGTGTTCCATGTGCAGAGACAAGAATGGGATTTAACATGTGCTAGATGAAGAGAATGCCAATACTATTAAAAGACTAAAGTGATAAGGAACCTCACTCACATCAGGCAACTGAGATGCCTCAGTTGCAACTTAAAAGATGAGATTAAAATCTGAGCAATTACTTCCCAATATGGAGGGGAGAATGTGTGAGGTTAAAATCACAAGAGATGCTCAGTAAAATATGTGACTCAATAAGGGCAGAGCCAACTTGTGTGGCTTAGCATCCAATCATGGGGTGTGCTAAGATGAACAAAAAAGTTCCAGGAAGCACTGAGGAAAGTTTTAGATTCAAGTAGTGCTTTCATTATCTTTGGAACCATAGGACTTTAGGTATAGTTAATGTACTTAATTATTCAAGACATCTTTTCATTGAACGGTACTGATGACAGTTAGAAGAGAGAATATTATAACTCCTTACAGAGTCCCCTAACAAAAGAGATTCTGGTCTCCTGACAAAAGTTTCTAGTGAGTATACTTCTGCAACTGGTAAATTGTGGCCCCCAACAGTACGGCTATTGTCTGTATCTTCATCCTTCCATGTGGCTAATGGCAGTGGGTATATGACCCAACTCAACACTGTCATATAATTATCTCAGAGGATCCCTGGCCTCATGACCCACTGTCATGTGAATGTAGCTTCAGGGTGATGGTGTTAGCAGCTTGGTCCATGTTCTGCCACATTAATTGGCCTTACAACATGATTTAATCTCTACATCTGTTTGTTAGCTTTTCCACTTGTCCAGCTAATATATGCTGCATATGATGCTTTGTAAGCCCAACTCAGCTTAGAACCAGTTGTTTCAGCAAAGTCAAATATAGGATGTCCCTTTGGTTTAAGTGCTGAACTTTTTCGGAACAGTGAATGTAAGAGATGAAAATAAAAGTTATTTAATTCACAAGAAAATGAGATCTAGAATCAAATTTTTTTCTGCAGTAACAGACACTAATAGTACGTATGTAGATGTGTAACCAATCAGCCTCTGAATACCTATATAAACTAAAGGAGTTAATTACAATAAGGAATAAGGGAGGCCTTTAGCTCTTAAGTTGGACATTAAATTAAAAGTGGAAATGTACTAGTCTAACGGAAAAAAAGTGAGAAAAGGCCATGCTTAGCTGATGAAATTTGATGAGCAAATGATTCACTGAGAAATTAGCCACCATGAAAACATATTGGACCTTTACAATGGGCTAAAAGCCTCAGATATATTTACTTTTATAAAATCCTTGTGATCTGGAAATGGCCCTGTGGCTCAAGTGGTAGATAGAGCACTTGCCTTGAGCTGAAGAGCTGAGGTACAGCGCCCAAGCCGAGTTCAAGCCCCATGACCAACAAACAGCAAAAATCTCAGTCAAATAAAATTCTTGTGATCATCATATGAAGTAGGCACTAAAAATACCCATGGCAGAGACAGGTTAAATAGTTGGTCTCGGATATTACAGCTAAGAAAGATGAAAACTAAATTTGACCCAGATATGGAACTAACTGTTCAAGTCTTCTAACCCCCTGGATCATATATATTCTACACTCAGGATTCAAGCTGCTATGGCTGAGGCATAGGTGGGAGGAGAGGAAGATAACATGGCAGGAAGAGAATGGACCTAGGTCATAAGGGTCTTACTGCTGTTGTGGGGATCATGGGAATTGGGGAACATGGAAACAGATATGGAAGTTGGTTGGGTATAAGCAAAAAATGCAGTGACTATAAGATGTGTGATCACTGAGAAATTCTGTCATTGCCAAATGTATGGAAAGTCCCAACAGAGAAAGAATGTATTTAATGTTCTATCCATTTCTCTAATAAGAGAAATGCTAGCCCACAGTGGCTCATTGTTCTTAAAAGGTTAGTTGCTCTTTGTGTTAGGAAAAACATAGTACATATTACTTATTACATGAATTCTCTCTCCAGTATTAAATATTGGCCACTCGGAAACAAATAAATAAAACAACCAAGCAAACAAAATATTCCATTGGCACCTAGATTGATATTGGGATGTATGTGCTTTAAAAGTAGTTGACCTTGATGTATGTTTGTTTTTTCAACCTGTCAAGTAATATATCCATATTAGTGTTTCAGGAAAATAAACCAAGAAGTAGTAGAGGAAAAATAAGGAGAAAGACCTGGGTTTGGGCCAGTGGGAAAGGCCAGGGGTTTCAGTATATAACTGATCACTACATCTGGCTGGTGACAAGAAAGAAAGAATCAAGGATAATCCAGGGCTGCCTGGCTTTAGTGATGACAACGAAGATAAGTACTAATAGAGACAGGGAGCATGAAAGGAAGAGCAACTTTCTGGAGAGAAAGAGTGACTTCAATTTGAGAAATGTTGAAATAGATGTTAGGAAGCATTCAAATGGCTCCCATCTCTTCATGGCTTTTCAACTGCCAAGAAAAATCATTCATTCACTTATGTTTCACTGTATCCACTGATCATAATCCCTACTTGGAAGACAACTTCAAGAATTTCTAAAAACTATTCTTGTAAGACTTAAGCACAAAATAAATTATCAACACACACTCATAACAATAGAATTGCAAACAAGATTGGGTTTAGAGAACTTGCCTATTATTACATTCCTTTAGGTTCTAAGTTTAATCTTCTGTGCCTTTTGTAGTCTTGTGATGGAGAATTGTTTTCACATTCATTGGCAACAAGCCTACCCAAAGGAAATTGTGCTTGATAAGGGGGTAATCATGTTTGAAAACGTCAGCTTCGATGCTTTACATTTTGTAAGCATGCAATCAATATTTTTGAAATTTCTACTATTTAAGAAATTTAATGGGCTTTTAGCCAGTTACTACTTGTGACCATAAAGTTTTATTCAGTTACTACATTTAAAAAATTTTTGAAATCAAATATAACATAGATATGTGAACATAAACTAGAGGCTAAAATTCAGTAAGTTTAGTTCTTCAGGGTTTTATTGACTTTGATGTGATTAATTTATCAGTAATATTATTATGAGGGGGCTACCTCCTCTGTTTTTTTAATAAGGCTCAAGCAATTTTAAGAAAAGTCAGAATCATATGAACTAAAACATATATTGGTCTTGATGGAAATTAAAAAGGAATACCTAAGGGTAAATGTGTGTATATATATATAGAGAGAGAGAGATAGATAGATACATATACATAAACACTTTAAGACACATCTACCCATTCATACTACAAATACTTATATCCATGCCACATGAAAATCATTGTATTATTTGATGAAGATAAATTCTGGAGATAAATTCTGAAGATAGATATGTAAGTCATTTTAGCATAAAACAGAAAACTGCCATTAAATAAGCAGACAGACCAAAGGAATGTCACCAAAGGACTCCAATAGTTACAGAGTTCATAAGTGACTAATGAAACTCTTGCTATAAACACTTGATCTGCTCTTATCTTTTTTTTTACTCTGCTGAGATGTCCCTTGTCCACTGAGCCAGCCTAAATCCATAAGATTTCTCTGAATCTCCACCCTTTTCCATGTCAGCATAATGTTAGCTCTGACCAATTAATCTAGAAGATGCTGAGAAGTCAATTTTAAGTAATATTAAACACTAATCTGAAAACTAATATTCCTATTTCTAAGCATAAGAGTGTGAAGAAAATATTTTCTCCCCAGGTATTTGATTTTAAAGAGCTGTTTGTGGCTCACAAACTTTGTTCTTCAAACTTGCTCCTTAACGTAGGAGTTCTAACATACTTGTAGATGTTAATTGGGAGCTTTTTCTTTTTACAGTTTAAAATCCACTATATGTGGCTGCCGTAAAATTAACTTCCAACCAGAACTACTATCTGGTCTGCATTTATAGTCTCACCATTTATAAAGCTCAGAGTTTAGAATGCTACTCCGGGGGCTCTGTTTTGTGTGACTCTTCACTATTTTACAAAGACCAGATGATGTCTGTGGCAGGAGAGGACCGGGATCCTGCAACTCTATCTGGCCCTTCGGTTGTTCATAATTTTGACTACCTAGAGTAACATGTTCTGGACTCGGCATTGTCCTGAGAAGGTGACAAGATGGGATGCTACATTCTCATGGAGAACGGAATGCATGAGATTGCTTCACTCCTATTTTACAGATTCATAGTTCTCCAGCTATGATTGATATGATATTCAACACCACACTACCCCAAACCCCACTGGTAGACCAGTGACTATAGGAGGAAATGTCAAGTATCCATGAACTGGATATTGGAAGAGCTTCGCAAAGAAGAAAGTAAAGGGTTGGTTTTATACATCTCACAGGACAAAATACAGAAAGCCAGCCTATGCCTTCTTTCTGAAGTATGAAGTGCCTTCTCATTTTATTGTTCTGGTCTCTCTTACAAACTGCAATAGTCAAGAGAAGCTGAATAGAAAAGGAGTCAAAGCTACTCAGGTAGGAAAGCTTTCATTTGGGAAGAAAATGAATACATTCTTACTACCTAGGGCTGGACATAGGTTCCGAACTAATAATTAGGGTTCTCACTTTTACATGACTGTAGGATTATTCATTCCCCCAAATGCAAAGGACAATCACTGCATGTCTCAATATTTTCATGTGACCGTAGCAAACATATACATTGAGATGAACTTCAGAGGGAAAAAAAAGAGAGAGATAGACTTTGTTACAACAATTGTAATGGATAATGGCTATAAGCATAATCCAAAAAATAAAGAAGGCAGAATATGAGTAATGAAACTGAAGTTCTCAGTAGCTGTTTTTGTGGCTTTGAGAGATATTAACTTTGTATAAATCATTTCTGTCCTTTGTGAGTTTAAATTGAGAGAACTTAAGCCACATAGAAAAACCCAAAAACTTTTTTGGAAAGTTAGCTTTATACATGACCAAGGACTACATGTTGGCAAAAGAACAAATTTGTCTCAAAATGAAAGTGAGATGCATCTCTTGTATATGCTTTTCCTTTGAACTGTTAGGAGACAGATATTTCCTTAGCAATGTGAATAAGACATCAACTACCTATAATAATGGTCAGGTATAAAACTGGTTTTATGTTTATATAATAGTATCCAGAACTACCAGTTAAAAGAAACAGTTAAATAGCAAATATTCAAGTGTCTTTTTTAGATTTTGATGATAAAAAAAGCTGAAGTAATAAGACTTTCATAGGTAACATTCTCCCTGTATATATGATAGATTAAGTAATCAATATTTATTTTGTCTATCAAATAAATAAGTAGTGAAATAGAATAAATGATTTTTCACAGAAAACTTCTCTGAGTCTTACATTGTAGCACAGGCTGGCCTTGAACTCCTGATCTTCATAGCCTTCACTTCCCAAGTGCTGGAA
This sequence comes from Dipodomys ordii, assembly GCF_000151885.1. Taxonomy (NCBI): domain Eukaryota; kingdom Metazoa; phylum Chordata; class Mammalia; order Rodentia; family Heteromyidae; genus Dipodomys; species Dipodomys ordii. The sequence continues at coordinate 14,549,215 of NW_012267218.1, read as the reverse complement.
TTGTAAGCAGATGCCAAAATACCCCAAATATCCTCTATTGATAATTCTGTCATTATTTGCCAGCGATGAAGGCTATCCCCTCTGAGTGCACTCTCAGGCATTGATGACTAAGATTGGAGAGAAATGGGCATCTGTAGCCCAGCATCCTTTTCCTATTTACTACTTGAAGGAGTGGCTGGCCAGGAAGGTAAAGGCATTTCCATTCCCCAAAGCCACAGTTAACTGAGATTATACAATCCTTCTCTTCTTACCAGAGAGACATGATCCAGGCCCGATTCATCCATGATTGCATGAAAGCCCTGTTTCATGATACTGTATTACAGAGACTCCTTTCCTAGGACAGAAGTTTTGCTCTGTAACCTGCTGTTTGTCAGTAGAACAGGTGGTAGCATATTTCAATACCCATGATGAACTTGTTGTGTTTTATCATTTCTGTAATTATAAAATGTATTATAGTCCATGGCTATTAGTGTAATACAATATTTTGTTTTCACATCTAAAAAAAGAAAGAAAGAAAACCTCTCTGAACTTGGCAATAAAAGTCTGGAAAGAGAAAAGTAAACTGCAAAGTGTAAGAAAGGAAAGGAGATAAAGAGAAGATGAATTCTTACTTCATATTCTTCTGAACAGTTTTAATACTGTCCTTAGATGTGATACAAATTACAGGCAAAGAGAAAAGTGATATGAACTGTAAACTTGGTGGTTAGCACTCATCTACCGTGAAACTTTACATTTTAAAAGCTAGAAACAGAAGGATTGCATTATGTATAGGAATGCTTTCATTTGATGGTAGTTGGCTTAATTCATTTCTCACAGGGCACCTTTGCTAGTGCACACTCTTCTATTTTGGTTGTGTCCTCTGATCACTACTCCCACAAATACCCCATTGTCTGTGGGCAGCAATCAGAGCAGGGACCGCTGCTCTCCTTTGATGTTGCCTTTGTCCAGCTCCCTGGTTCTCCAACCTAACATGAGCTGCACGAGCCCTGCACATGTTTAATTTCATTTCTTTTTTTTTATTGTGAAAATACTGTACAGAGGGGTTACAATTACATGGGCAAGATAATGAGTACATTTCTTATCAAGCATTGTACCCTCTTCCTTTGTTTCCCCTTTCCATCCTTTCCCATCCTCCCCCTTAATTTCATTTCTTGCTCCATACCCTATCAAACCTAAAGAGATACTCTATTGATGAAAAAAGATAACCTTGCGGGATTGAGATTAGTATCAGAAAAGATGGTGGAATACTCCATCTACCTCATCTTATTTATGTGACCTGAAGGACACTACAATGCAAATTGAACAGCTTTGTCTGTTCTCCTTTAATTCACCTTCAAATGAACGGCTTGTCATAGCTGCATCAGAAAATTCTGCCAGATAAAACACTTACCAGAAAGTATATTATTTTCCTAATTCCCTGTCAATATTTGAAACCTCTCAATTAATATTAGTGAACACTCAAAAGTATTAACTCCTGGTGGCCTTCTTGTCTGTAGTCAACAGGATAAAAAAGGGAAACATTTATGATAATTCTTTTTTTTTCTTTTTTTGAGCCAGTACTAGTTCTCTCACTTTCATTTTGCTTTTTTGTTCTTTGCTAGGGCTCCACCACTTAAGCCACACCTCCAGTCTGGCTTTTTTTTTTTTGCTTATTTGTTGGTAGCGTCTTCTCGCTTTTTTTTTTTTTTTCTGGTTTCTTCCCATGGTGGTCCTCTGTTCTTCTTCTCTTATCGCTGGTATTATTTGCATGCGTTGGTTATTGCTGGTTGTTGTTCTTTCTTTCTTTTTTTTTTTTTTGTAAAGGCGCTATACAGAGGGGTTAAGTTACAAAAGTAAGATAATGAGTACATTTCTTTTTGAATTTGTTACCCCTCCTTCCTGGCAATAATTCTTAAAAGTCCATTTTTCCAATCTCAGAACCAGTCAATATGGAAACTAGTTTAGGAGTTACTAGAGGAAGAAGGCAGCAAAACAATATCTTCTGAGTGATATGAGGGCAATGATAGAAACAAAAGAATTCAAGTTTTAAGTGTTATAAGAAGGAAAAAGGATCCAGTAGTGATCACTAAGAATAGGAAGGAAAAGGAAAGAGAAAAGTTCTACAGACAGGAGAATAAATTTGGTAGAAGTCACAAAGAAAGAAAATAAAAGGACTAAGGAAGAAGACAATATTATAGTTAAACAATTTTGAAAAGAAAAGAAAGAAGGAAAATTGATCCCTAAAGGGTTAATTAAGTGAAACTCAAGTTTGGAAAAAAATAGTAGTTAGGCAAAACTATCGCGCTTCTATCAATGAGTTTGATCACAGCTAGGGGAAAAAATGATGATTAAAATATAGAAATCAAACTACAGCCTTTGGAACTTAAACTAAATAAATTTGTTGGCTTTTGAATCTAGAACCTGGGAAATAGTTTTACCAAGGATGAGTATGTCCAATATCAGTACAGGCCATCTGGACCTTTAGACATTTGTGAAATAAAGGAATTTCAAGGGAAGATGATCCTGTATGTAAATTAGGGGAGAAAAAAAATCAAAGATTTGGTTGTATGGGACATATTGCATCCACTTTCTTGCCCCCTGTCAGTGGTACCAAGAAATATCCATAGCTAGGTTGCTTAAGGGCATGTCTATTTTCTTTAAAGAAGAAAAACCTTTATTACAAGATGATTATGTCTTTATCTGTAAGAAAAAGAGAAATTTGCCTTTTCAAAATAGTAATGCTTATTTAGAAGCTGAGTGAATTGGCCAATGTATTTAGAAAATGAGATATTCCTACAGAGCAGAAAGACCATTCTAGCACCACAGGAAATACCAAAATGAGAAAAAAATGCACCCTTATCAGGACACCAAAATTCAGAGAAATGATCAAGAAAATTCTGAAGGAATTGCTCTGAGAAGGCCTAAAGCACTGAGAAGTAGAGACATCTACAGTTTCAGACGGAGATAATATAAGTAAGAAGTTAAAACACAAGTCAGACAGCGAGCTGGGGACCATTTGTGTTGATAGAATAAAAAAACTAAAGAGGGGAAAATAGGCAAAAATACATTCTTTAAAAAACCACTTACTGTGGTCAAAAAGAGAGGAAGGAGTGGTGGATTGTGATAACACAGTGGATGCCAAAAACAGGTGTGAAGAAACTAACTGGGTACTAATCCATTTAAACAGAAAGACGTGTAATATATGTTTTAGACGATATTTGGGAAGGAACCAACAGCACCACTGAGGTAATGACCAGTTTCATTTGGCAGCAGTGCTCCTGTAACAGCACAAGAGGATATTGTCAGAGGAGTCCTTCATCCTATGATAGGGTGTTCTGGTATCATGACAAAAGAGAGCAGTGAGCTAGTCTACACCAGCTAGGTCAATAAAGCTTAAGTGGCTAACATATGACTATGTCATTATCAGGTCTAGAGATATCACTGTGGAAAGATGGAAAATAAATTGATGAGTGAATGAGATGGAACTATCTATTATGGTCTTGTATGTCAAACTTCCAGAAATTTTCCAAGGGAACAAAACATGTCTGGTTTGAAATAAAATAAATATAAACGTGTAAAAGAAAACAAAGAGAAGTGAAGAGAGGAAAGAAGTGGGAAAAAGGGGGAGACATGAGCAGGAAGGAAAGCAAGAGGAGATTACAGAGGAAGCAACAGGAGCTGGGAAAGTGAAGAGAAGCTGGAGAAAGGAGGGTGGAAAGTAGAGGGAAGGAGGAAGAGGGAAGAGAGGAGACTGAAGAGGCCCGAGGGGAGGGGAAAGGAGAGGTATAGAGAAGGAAAGAGAATGGAGGAGAGGGGGAAAAATGAACGAGAGGAAAGGCACAGTTATATATTTTACAGCTGTGATTATTCTCGAAATAACTGAGAGATGAGAACGCATAAAATACAAGTACACAACAAAATACATAGAAAAGTGTAATTCAGTAAGAAAGGAAGGAAGATAGACTACTTTATCCCTCCTATTACTCAAATGTCACAACTACATTATAAAAATATATCATCATTTCCATTTTACAAATTAGAAAATCAAGAAATAGAGAGTTTAAGTAACTTGTCCAAGGTCACACCATAAGTGAATAGAGCAGAAATTCAATTCCCTGTCTGACTTCTTTCTAAGCTTTTATCTACACATCATTGCCTTTCAAAACAAAGACATAAAAGTAAGAAATAAAAGGAAATACAATTATATTAAAGCTGTTTGGTTGAAGGATGGGTGTATTGTCTATAGAGCAAAAGGATGCATTTTTTTTATAAGAAGAAAAGAAAGATCTGGTGTTATGTTTTCCACACACTCGGCAGTTATAAAGGAATCTACAGTATATATGCAGAAGTGTGTCTGACCATGTGAACACTCAGGAGACAGGCAGAGAGTTCAACATTCCTGACAACAGCATGGAACTGTAATGTGAGCCAGAGTTGTGAGGGAAATATTCCTCTCCAAACAATACATAATTAAAGTGGATTAAGTGTTACTTGACTTCTTTCTGTTGCTATTCAAATGTATATCATTGCCACTCTACATAATTATACAAGTAGTTATCATTACAGTGCACCATTAGGCAGCTTTAGGTAAGACTGACTATCTGTCTTCACTCTTGGACCACTCCCGGGAATTGAAAACTGGAATGTTTCTGTTATTTGAGGAATTCCGCAAGGTTTATATTGGAGCACAGAGCTTTTTTACTTTTTCTGGTAGAACAATGCTTATTTTTTTTGCAGAGGCATACTTTTGCACATTTCAAGGGAGTCATTAATGGAATAAAAATCGATTAAAGAAACATTAGCACATCCAATATTAAAATATATCTTATTTTTAAATAATTTTAGCAAATATGTAAACTATGGTGCTACTTTTTTATATTTATTTTGTAAAAAATATTCATACAATTTCATACATGAAACATTACATAAAATACATGCAGAAATTATATCATAATATTATAGGCAAGTTTTTTCATTTTCCATTTTCTTTTTTTGACAGTTAAAACTTGATGTGTTTTCTTAAGTTTAACAACATAAATTCAAAAGAAATACATTACTTCACTATTAGATGTTCAGCTAATCATAGTAAGGTTCATTTTGGGTGGTGTATAATAGCGTATTTGGGGAGGGGGGAGGGAGGGAGAAGACACGTTAGGGATTGAAATCATGGCCTTATGCTCTTTCTTGGTTTCCTTGTTCACAGATGGTGATCCTCCACTTGAAGTGGACCTCAAGTGATTAATTGACAGAATAAACTCTTGAATTTGTCATCCTAGGCTGGCTTGGAACCTTGATCCTCAGATCTCAAACTCCTGAGAAGCTAGGATTATAGGCATGAGCCACAGACACCTAGTTTTAGTAATTTTTATCATTTAGAATGATCTGTGCCTAACAAAATTAACCTTTAATGGAAATTTAGTCAACAATTTATACTTACTCAAATAAACTTTGGAAGCAAATTTAAAATGTAAATAATCAGATGGAAAAGATCTTTAATTTTTTTATTTCTGTGAATAATAACAATGATATTTACAGAGATTATTATATGCAATTTTTTGAGTGTTTTATACCCTTAACAGACTTGAATAATCACGAGGTGTAAAAGCTGTAATTGTCCTAATTTTCACAAATAGCCTGGGGCAAAGACAAAATGGTTTAAACAACATCTTTGTAAATTCAGAATGAGCTTAAATTTTTTAAAAAAAATACCTCTTGTTCATACTGAAATAAATCCAGAACAACTGATGTTTCTCTAAAATTTTAATTTTAAAATTTACCAGTGATGAACTACTGATCATCTTGAAATCACTACATTGTACATCTTCAGGAAATTAGGAAATATTTCCTCTTTTTCTACTGAGATAAAATCGTTTGAGGAGCTCATTGTTCAGAGCTACCTTTCTCTAAAACACCTGCCTAAACAATAGCTCCCCAGGGATATAGCAGGTGTGGAAAAAACATTTCCAAGCCAATTTTATAACCACAGATATGACTTCTGAATTTGGATGGTAGATTAGAAAAAAAAGTAATGAATTTCAGATCCTTCCATTTCTCATCCTACTTACTTTCTTAACAATGTTTTCATGGCAAATTATTTATTTGGCCCACGTATTCTTAATGTTCACCTCAGAATGCCAAGTAGTCCATCTTCTCTACTCGCTTCCACTGCTCCTCTCCGATATGGATGCCATTAAACAAGTCCACAGGAAATACCATTGCCAATTGGAGCAAATTATTTCTGTGTCTGGCTTGAATTTATATTCCTACATCTGATATCTAGAGGCTATGTCCTCAACCCTGGAATCCACTATTCTTCTATGGGAGAATTTATATTTTCCTTTGAAGGTTGGGTAACCATTTTTCTACTCAGGACCAATTTGTATGCATATAGAAACATACTCATGTAATTATATGTATTATATAATATATTATATAATATCTATGTAAATATATTAACATATAATATAATACATATCTAATATATTACATTAATATTATATATAATAATATAATTCTATATAAGATATATATAAAACATCATTCACAGGCCATATAAAATAATCAGTACAGGCAGACATGCCAGGAACAATGAGAGGCCCATGTTGTGAGACATTCCTCACCCTGGTAAGAATAAAGTGATAGAGTGATGGGTAGACTCCCTTTCATCCTTCATGGAGCCAATGTTCCACTGAGGAATACCATGAAGAAATAAAAAGAACTATAAAATTGAGAGCATGATACATGCTGTACAATAAAAATTTAACAGGAGGGGCTGGGAAGGTGGCTCAGTGGTAGAGCGCTTGCCTTGCATGCCTGAGGCCCTGGGTTCGATTCCTCAGCACCACATAAGCAAAAAGAAAAAAGCCGGAAGTGGCGCTGTGGCTCAAGTGGTAGAGTGCTAGCCTTGAGCTGAAGAGCTGAGGGACAGTGCCCAGGCCCAGAGTTCAGGCCCATGACCGGACGAAAAAAAAAAGAAATCAACAGGACACTCCTATGGAGAGACAGAATCAGATAGGTAAAACTGGATGGGGTAAAAAATGCTTACGGGAGAAGTTGTCTTTGTAGCTGAAACTTGCATGAAGTTCAAAAGTGAGCCACCTCAGACATCTAGGAAGCCTTATTGCAGACAGAGGGAATAGAGGTCGCTTGCATGGAGCCGTTGGGAAGGTCTAAGTGGAGAGACAGCTGTAAGCCATGAGGGGAGTGGAATGTGATGAGCAGGAACTAGGTATTTAATAATGGCTGGAATTGTCGCACATGGTTCTGGGATTTGACTGAGTGAGAGAGAGAGGGAGAAGAGCACCCACTGGAGAGTTTTAAGGGAGGGAGAAATCCTCTGACTTACATTTCTGCGCTAGCTAGCCCTTAGAGAATGGATGAGAGCCAGGAAATCCTGCCAGCAAAACAGTCCATCCAGGAAGACAAAAGCTTGTTGGGTGTCAATGGAAGAGATGTTTAGACATGGTGGGATGTTGTTTGTACATGCTTTGCTATGAGGATAGAAGCCATTCAAGTTGGTCCCTGACTGGGTAAGGAATGCAGGAGATAAACAGGAATTATGGGTTCTGCCCAGGCTTTAGATCTGGTGGTGGCATTACATGTTGGTGGCACAGACTAGCATAGGGAAGGTGGGTTTCAGGATGAGTCAGGAGTCATACTTTGGACATGCTGAGTTTAAGGTACCAGGTAGACATTGAAAAAGAAGCAACATCAGGATCTCTCTCTTTCTCTTTCTCTCTCTCTCTGTCTCCTCCAATCCTTCTACCACCTCTCCCTCTTTCCCTTTTTCTCCCTCTTCCTCTCTCTTCCTTCCTCTTCTTCATCTCCCCCTCTCCCTCCCTCTTCTTCTCCCTCTCCAATGGCCTTTCTCTCTTTGCCTCCCTCAACCCTCTTCCTCCCTCTCCCTTCCCTCCTCCCTTCCTGTCTCCCCCTACTCTGCATTTGTGTAATCAGAGAGAAATCAGAAAAGAAATGCACACCAGGAAGGCACAAGTGTCGAAGGAATGCAAGTTCAGGATTCTAGATGAGCTCACCTAGGCGGAATGTACACATACTGAAGGGGTGGCTTGGTGCCCAGTAGAAACCTTGTTCAAACCTGTTTTGCAGTGATCAAAGGTGTGGTGTTTTACCTCCCTCTCTGGAACAGACAGACAGTCTGACCTGACAGGAGAACCCTGATTTATCAAATAAAATACATACATATGACATATTTATAAGCAAATTAGAATATCAATGTTATCTGAAATTGTCAGATAACATGCTTTTCTTTTGTCTCAATCTACATTCAGGTGTGAATATATGAATAGCTTACATTATAAGATTCATTTTTCCACAGTGAACTTCAGTTAATCCAGAAAGGATGACAGCTTCCCTTATAAAAACTGGTGGTATAATTGGGAAGAAAAACTGCCCTTTTGAGTAAGTGCTTTATAAAGGCAATTAAAGCAGAAAGATGTGTTTATGGGCTTTCACTCTTCAAAATGCCTATAGATCAAATTTATTAAAAATGTAATTTGGAAGAGAAGCTGGCAATACAGCAATAAAAATAAAAATGAAACTAATTCATCTTAGAAGTATATGGTGCTTTTAGCTCTAGCAAGCCTGAAGACTTTGTTACCCTTATACAAGCAGAAATTAAAAATTGCTTTTCAATTCAAAAGCATTTGGAACTAGAATGTTTATGGCCAAATGATTGGTTTATGCTAATAGTTCAAAACACAAAATGTGGATATAATTTCTATACTTCTGAAGTACTATGGGGATAATGTTTAGGGGCTATCTAAAACAAAATTCACTACAGCACAGATAGAAAGTCTCTTTTATGACAAAAAAGAGATACATTCTTAAAATTTAAATCTATTCAGTGGTTAAAAGAAGTAATTCTTTATATACTTAAATCAACAAAATTGATCAACTCTTCCCTGTTTCACAGACCATTTCTAGTTATTTTACTAGTTGTTGTTAAAAGAAAATGGAGATAATAACTTGGTTTAATCTAAACACTAGAAAATCTAGATGATATGATATTTCAAACAATGTTTCTTTTTCCTACAAAGACATTTCTAAAGGACTAATTATACATTAAGAAAAAATGTGAGGTTTGGTTTTATTTAGTGCACCAGTGGGTAGTATCAGTGGCCCTATAATTTCTAATGGTACTACTCACTCAATTGACTGGACCTAACTTTGGCAAATCCTTTCCATGGTAAGGGAGTGGCAGCTTGTGGACAATGATTATATTTCCTGAACTCAAGAAGAGAATGTTCTATACATGGCAAGCTAGGCTTGGAGGCATACCATTTGTCATAGCAAGTAGGAAAATGCAGGCCAGGAGAATTGTAGTTTGAAGCCAGCCCAAGTAAAAAGATAGCTCCACCTCCTTTCAACAAAGAAATGTGCATGGTAGTGCATGTCAGTAATCCTTTTTATGCCAAGCATAAGTAGAAAGATTACAGCCCAGGGTCAACTCACAAGGAAAATCAGACACCCTATCTGAAAAAAAAAAGCCCAAATAGGCTGGATTCAAGGTCTTAAGTTCACACTCCAGTACCTCTAGCATGTAGAGAGTACAAGCAAAATGAATGAGGTTGGAGGGGCAGAGGACCATGACTTTGGGGGCCACCTGGGAGCATCATGGTAGTTCTGCTCATGATACCTCTCTCCTGCTTAGGGCTGGTGCTGTTCATAAATGCACATCCTCTCATTTCCTTTCTTTCCTCCACCCAACATTCCTAAAAGATGACACTGCGCTGTCAGAGCTAAAGAGCAGATTGTCATCTCCAGTTTATTGTGTGGAAAATTATTATGAATTGCACACCAAGACTACGATGATTTGAAGGAGCGCTTACAACCCTTTCTATATGAGTTTGCTTCTAGTGCCAGTCCTGAATACCGAGTTGGAGAGGTGTTTAAAAAAATTAGCAGAAATTCAGCATTGCACATTTTTGAAATGTGCAAAGTTATTGTATTTATAATTATTAAATGATGGCTCCATGTCTTCATGGAGTAGGTCATCTGGATATTGGACTGGACTGAGTCATCTAGTAAGAAAGGAGTTTAAAAAAAATCTGATTACTTCCAGTTCTTTGTAGTTGGAAAATATCAGTTGAATAATGAAAGATACTATCTACTATTTAAAGTATTCATCAGTATATATCTTTAATGATGCCAGAATAGGGGAAAAAAGAATCATTTTTGGTTTGATAGCAAATTAATATTGGTCTAAAGTATTTGTTAATTAATTTTTATTGTGCATATATATAACTATTCACACAGAGAGAAACACATACATGCACACCGATGCTTCACATATATCTTTTCTTTGGTTGGCCTGGTTAAATCGCAGGATTGTGGCCTTTCAACAGCAATGATGTCCTTCCCTACATAGATATTTGCTATTCTGACATAAGAAATAGAGAAATGACATCAAGGAAAGAACATTTTAAAAGCAACAAATATCCTCAAGTCACCAGTCAGCTACATATTTTTAGCTATAAAAATAAATAAAATCAGAAGGTTTTTATGGCCATCTCTGGGCAGAGAAGAAGAAGAACTGATTTGTTTTGTGAATATATTTCACCAATGTCAATATTGAATGTGACAGTTACCTACTGCACAAACTGTATCCTTTCAGAAATGTAGTAAATCTAAAGCTTTTTATGGAACTGTGTAAGCCAGAAACATGGTAGCTGGAAAGAAATAATAAGTTGAGGAGGATTTACTGAAATTTTAGGATCTGTTTATGGTATGAACCACATCTAAGCAAAGATGAGTTAGTAAAATGTACATATAACAATGTGGTACAGGCTTCATTCTCTCCATTCCCCTGTATGCCATTTTTATATGAAATTAAGGCAGTAATGTTGATTGTTATTAGTTATATTCTACATGTACTAGAAACATCTCCAAACAATTGTCATCTATCTCTGTCTCTGCCTCTCTCTCTTTCTTTCTCTCTCTCTCTCTTTCTCTCTCTCTCTCACAGACACACACACATATGTAGAAATATAGAGAATTAGAATGACATATATGATGCGGAAAAAAAGAGAGAAAATGAAAGGGGTAAAAAAGGGGCAAGGAAATGGGGCAAAAGGACAGAGTTAGGAAACTTTTTTTTCTGTAGAGAACCAGTTAGTAGCCAGGTGCCAGTGGCTGGTGTCTATAATCCTAGCCACTCAGGAGGATGAGATCTGAGGATTGAAGTTTGAAGCCAGACCAGGCAGAAAAGTCCCCATAAGACTCTTATCTCCAATTTAAAAGAAAAATCTATGTCTAACTAGAGTTCCATGCAATGTAGCTTCAGGAGAGATATAAACCATAGGTCCTAGTTTGTAATCCTTCACACATACACACATACAAATATATATTACATACCTATGTGATGCAATAGGTATTTTTTCTTCTCAAAGGAACACATGGTCCATTCATTGTGTATCCTCTTATTTTTATTTGCATTGTCTCTGGAGTAATTATGATCTCTGTACAAGAAAACGAAAGTTAGTTTAGAAGCAAAGGAGTTTTATAAGAAAATGTAATTTATTGCACAAATTGGAACACAGCCAAGGTAGAGAAAAAACTCACACCTACTTTACAAGAAAGTACAAAGCAAGAATATGTCTCAGCTAAATGTTTCATTATAGGATAAACAAAGATGTATAATTAGCCAAAATGAGGCCCCAGTATTTTCACAGTATTGCAAACATAGCACAATATTAATGCCACATTATATGTTCTATGCAAACAAATTGGATTTGTCTTCAAAAGAACATGTTGCTTTCTTCACAAAAAAAGTTTCCTTTGATAATAAATAAGAATTCTGCTTTAAAAATGAAGTTTTTCACATGTGAAAAACTTTGGAAGTAGAAATAGAAGAAAAATGCAACAGTTTCCCTTGAATGCATGATTTAACATATGAAACTTCTCCAATCAATGCAGAAAGTCTCTGCGTGCCCAAGTCGATCAGCTTATGTAAAAGACTGAATAGATGAATGACCAGATGTTTCCTCTAAAGATTTTACTTGGCATCTTGCTCACTGTGGCTGTGTAGACAAGCAGAGTGTTTCTCTTTTCAATTCAGTAACAATTCCCAATTAGAAAGCTGGATTTGTCAAGTGGCTATTTCAGGAGAGTGCTATCACTTTTCCTTCTTCTACAAGCTTGATGTTCATATAATTGCCAGTCTTCATTGTTTTTGCTTTAAAAGAAAGATTCAGGTATTAATGTTAAAGACTTAGCAGAAAAGCAATACCACCTGTGTTCTAGCCAAAAGGATTTAGGAATGGGTCAAATACACATACACACACACACACACACACACAGAAACTCCTTTCTGGAACTTATTTGTCAGCAATAACATGCATATAGCAGGGATTTCTGAGCTTGCATGAAAATTAGAAGTTTCAGGTCTCATCACAAAAGAAAAGCAAAATAATACAAGACAAACATATGCACACATACACACAAATGAGAGCTCTTTTATTTTTCCCTTTATTCTGCCTTCCTACAAACAAAACAGCAATATTACATTTGATGACAGAATCACAACTCTATAACAAATCTATAAAAGAAAAGAATGTAAAATTGTGCCTAACATTTTCAGTGAATCATTGTTCATAGCTTGTGCTTTAAAAATGAACAGTGTATATTTAAAACACCCATTAAAAGTGTAATCTGCTTCTTTGATGTCACAGAGTAAGTATGAAGCCATATTCACAAGAGAAATGAAAATAGAAATCTTTGAAGACAAGCCTTGCTTTGTCCTAAGGATCTTAAATACCTTAATACCTGTCTGCCTTAATAATCTCTCTGATCAATTAAGTATTATTCCTTTGCAAAACAAAACTTTCTGGTATAACTTATAAATATGGTTAGATGAAAGAACAAAGCCAAGAGAAACCGAAATTGTGTATTTGTTGATGATAGTAAGCATTTAGCATCCATTTTGTCAGTTACAAGTTAGATTTCATCAAAAGCTATGGGGAGAAACTCTTACTTGTGATGATGACTCAAGACCCCATCCATACTGATCTAACAGAGTTCCTTATGCAATGAATGGTGTTTAGACTGGGACATTGCACCAATTTTGATACCCCTAGACTGACTAGTGTGTCTTACAAGATAGCCTTTATATAGAATCCTGCCAAAGAATTTCATTGCAGCATAACAAGCAGACAAAGAGCATTTGGGGAGCACAAATACCAATTAGCATAAATCCTATAAATTAAGCAGGATCTAAGATACATACTGCCCAGCACTACTAAAAGTAAATTCAGAAGAAGCAATCCCATTTTGGCTAAGAGAATATCTTCATGATCTCTGATGACTATTTTAGGAGTAATAAAAAGTCATAGTAATAACCCTACAAATATGTACTGAGCACCTATATCACCATCAATCACATGACTCTATGGTAATTCCATTACAAATGATGAACTTCTAAGATTATTGTACATTGTGCGCTGCCTCTTCCCATTGGGTATGGATTGTGATTAATGTGCTTTACACAGTTTTTGATCATGTCTTGATATTAGCACTCTCCAATCATCCACTAACTAATTAGGAGAGGATGACCATAGTTTTGTATTTGGTCTTGGTCAAAACCTTATTAGAATGTACATTGTGCATCCTCTGCAGAGGGCAGTCCATCATTATCTCAGCTAATATTAATCAACTATTAATGAATGATTTGTTAATTAGTAGTCACTGACATTCAACCCAGTCTGACTGACTAAAGGGGATGAGTGGAAGGAAAGCTCTGAGGACCTGGTCTTGTACACATCTGCAGTGACTGTGTCTCTCTCTCTGCCCAAGGCCCATTGATACCCATGAAGATCCTGTTCTGCATGTAGAGTGCTAGCAGAAAAGCCTGGAGCTGTGCTTAGCCAGTGACTCATAGTGGGTTAGTGGAAAGTCCTCTAGCTGCCTCATCCCTCAGCTGGGGTGACTCAGGGACCATAAGGTGTACTGCCTCAGAGAGAACTTGTTAGGATTATGTTGCAATCACTCATTGGAAATTTGCTTTCTAACTCATGTTCTGTTGGATGCCTCTGACTTCTGCCTTCCACTCCCCAGAATCCCATTCCAAATAAACAATCTGTGTGCTCAAATCCTTGTCTCCAGGATTGCTTTACCCATTGGTAAAACCAAACCAAAAGCAAAGTTCTCTTAAAATACCTTGAGTTTGTTTTTCAGGTTCAGAAAGGAAATTATGCTTGACGTGAATGTTTTTATTCTAATCCAATGATGTGGAAGAAGTGCTGGGGAGTTTCTCCTCCATTAGATCGGATCTACATGTGCCTGGGAGATGTGAGTAATTAAAGTAACTAGAGTGAGTTCTGATAAAGTACTTATAAATCTATCCAAATCTTATCATCATTGCATCATAGTGAGGCTAACCAACAATTCAGTGTTGCTTAACAGAAAAAATCTTCACACATGTATATGTGGCTTAAGCATTCTAACTAAGCATTCCAAAGGTCTAGTGAAGAGGAGTGGGGACCCAGGACACTGCCAATTCGATGAGCACTGACCTGTGGCTAGCTACATTGACTGTGGCTGAGAATGCTTGACCACCAGCATTAGGACATATACTTTTGAAAAGTACAACAATCTGAAAAGAATAGTAGAAAGTAAGATGTCATCAGGAGAAAAGAGGAATCAATTCTTGAGATTCACATTAAAAGGCTCTCTTGCCTCCAAATGGGAAGGAAGTGCAGATTTAGAAGAGCTGAAGGAAGAGCGTAAACAAAAGAATAAGACAACAAGGGCATCCAAGAGCCAGACTCATCGTTGGAACTCAAGTGAGTGTGTAACAGAAATGACTGGCAAGAAGCTAAAGGAGACAGGAAGGAACCAAACAGGGAGAACCATATAGTTGAGATTTGTATCCTTCAAGCAATGTGGAGCCAATAGAATTATAAAGGCAGGATACCGGAGGAATCACCGCAAAACAGATGCTGTTTACAAGGAGGTTTTTTTCAAGGTCAGTGAAAAACTACAAGATAAAATTTGTCATAGTGATATCTTGGGCCATATGATGGGTAGCATGTTTAAAGGATAGGGAGAAGAAAGCGGGCAGGACATTTTAATGCCCTCCTCTTCATACTTGTAAGATACAACCACAAACATTTCTGTGTCTATGTAGCAAAGGCTAAAGGTGAGTGAGGAGCAGCATGAGAAGAGAAAGAATAAGGCATGCACTCATCAGATATCCTGGAACATAGCAAACCTATTTCTTATTGGGTCTCTCTCCACCCCATGACCTATGGCTCATTTCTCAGGACCATCTTACCTCCATCCCTAACCCAGTAGTTTATTTGTAACAAACAATTGAGGGGAAAAAAACCACACTTTCATCTTCAGATCAATCTATATGAAACATGCAGATGTTTTGAAGGCAAAATCTATTGAGAAATATAAAGGTGCTAATATGGTTTCTACTAGATGCTGTTATATTTAGAAGTGTGTGTGTACGAGAGAAAATACGACTCTGTGCATCTGTATGTGTGTGTGTATGCTACATGTTATAATACATTGACCCATGCATCTTCTATGCCCCAGTAATATTAAGCCTGAGGGATGAAAGGAAATCTTTAAATTCCCAACTTCTGAATCTGTCACCAATATTTTCAAATGACATACATGATGGTAGAATGTGCATTATGAGTTCAATCTGAAATGCTGTTTCTATGAGCTGTCAGAAAGCCCAGTGATCAGCTTTCCCACAGTCAGGTGCAGAATCAACTTCTCTTTCCTTTTCAAATAGCAAAAGCAAATGTCTTCCTTGCCCTGAACATCACATATGTCCAGGAAGACCTGACTGCAATAATGTCATCACAAGTACATGGGTCTCACCAGAGAAAAACATACAAAATAAATTTTCGCCTATGGCATTCCTTCAGGATAAATGTATCAAGAAATACAAGTCATTTTTCCGTGGCTGTAAAAGGGATTGTGGAAGAGATATTTACACCCAGCTTCTATTTCCTCTTATCCTTCATCATCTCTCCTACTGCCAGTTTAATTGTCAACCTGTCTCTTGAGTTTCATACCTTCCCCAAATGTGTTTTCCCCTCAGTCTTATCTCTTCAAAGCCATCAGTCACACAGAAGATTTGTAATGAACTTGCTCTCTGCCAAGGCAAAAGAGAGAGAGAGGGAAAAAAGTGACATCATTTTCAAAAAGGAGGAGATCAGCACTTTAATCTCAGTGAGATAGAAAATAGAACAAAGGAAATGTCTGGCAGAACTAAAAGAGGGAGAATACGAGTTAGATGGAAACTTACTCTCTCCTTCTCCATGCTTTGTCCACTGTGCTTTAGAAATTGGGTATCCATTTGTTTTCCATTTTCCTCATCTCATATTGGCAATGCAAGGACTTGTCTGGAATAATTACTGAAAAGGGAACATAGCCCCCCCCTCTCTCCCCCCTCTGTGTGTTGTGGGAGGAATAGAGCATAGAGTGTTTCACAGTTTAAAACAGAGATTCCACGTGTATGCAAACCTTCACATTGTTACTGTGAACTAGCTAGCACTGTGAATCTAGTCAAATTGATGTATTCAAGCTATTGTCACATTAAATCCAAAATTAGGATGAGAAGAGGTGATTGTGGAAGAGAGAGCTATATTTTTTTCCTAAATTACAGTGGATCCCATCAGACTAAATTGTAGACATGTGAAGCAAAGATAAATGTGGAACTCAACACAGAAAGCTCAGAGGCTGAGATACTAAAACAGCTGCTTACAATAACGTGAGATATGTAATCAAAATTACTTTATGAAAAAAAACACAATCCTCCTAGATAATAAAGTCAAAGAGAAATGTGGGTTTCTCTCCAGTTACTTCAGAGCCATGTGCAGAAGATTATCAAACGTGTACCATTTGTCAGAGAAATGTGATGAATCACCCTAGATAAAATGAGAGCAAACACTGACTTTGTGATGTGAAGCTGGTAGAGAATCAGATATTTGGAATGGGCATGAACTTCATAACCCATGAGCTCATGGGCCAAGAATGTAATTTTGTTGACTTACTTTCTATTCCTCAATTCCTGTCTGGAATCTTAATTATTTTATCACTGTTGTTATCAATAGACAATTCTGCATTTTTCCTTTGCTTCTGCAACCATGTGTTGAAGTTTGTCTGTTTTGATATGTTATAATAAAATAGCTAAGATAGGTAATTCATCATAGATTAGAAATTTCTTTGGCTTATGGTTCTAGAAGCTAGGACATCCAGATACATCTAATAAAGGCCTTCTGGCTTTAGCATGGCCTGGCCAAAAATATTATGGTGGGGAGAGAGAGAGAGAGAGAAAGAGAGAGACAGTCAGACAGACAGAGACAGAGACAGAGAGGGAAAGAGGGCTAAGAAGGAGAGATGGCTATACCACTTGCAAAGCAAACCAACTCTTATAACAATAACAGTAGTCCATTCAGGAGAGCCTAATCATTTCCAAAGGCCCCTCCTCTCAACTACATTGAGGAGTCAGTGTCCACCTCATCCATGTTGGAGGACAGATTCAAAACAGGAGGCTCCAAATGCTATAGAATTTCCATAGTTTTCTAGCTTTTGATTTAGTGCCATTTATCTAATCCAGTGTCTACTCAGGTAGATATCTGGTTCATCTAGTGTTATACCAGCAAATCAGGTGACTTTGCTATGGTCCAGTGGTTGTCATTTCTAAACTAGAGTCATTAGCAACATGACTAGGAGGAAGCTACAGCTGCCTTGGGTTTATTTCTGAGCAGTTGCATTCCTTTGATAGAAGGATTACAAGAATCATCTAGATGCTGTTCCCTCCCACTCTTTGATAAAGGGAAAGTTAGGAGCATTGTAGAACCTATCAGCTTCCCCAAATTCAACAGCCACAACTTAATCCTGTCACATTATGGCAGTATGGTAGGAAATGGTAGAAGAAGATTCTAGAAGGCTTTAACCTCTCACATTCCATTCAGCAAAGGCAGGCCCTTGTCCACAAATTATCCCTTCTTCTATGTCCTAATCAGAAATGTTACAGAGGAGAGGGTTGAACAGAGCATAGAGCTCTTTGTCAGATATTCCAAGTCACTACTTTGTTCTCCTTGATGACTCTCCTCTTCTCTCCTCTCTGAATGAAAGAGCAAAGAAAGTTTACTTCCAACTTGTTACATTAAACCCATGTCATTGTGCTGTGGTTTGGTGGCATGTTTTAATCCTTCAAGATTTCAAGCAAAAACAAAATATTCTTCCACAAGAATTGTCACTACAGTAAGTCTGAGATGGAAGTATATTATTTTTATTATACCTCACAAATACATACATATGTATATACAAACATATACATGTATTTGCATATGTGTTTACATACACACATAAAGGAAATGTACAATTACCTATATGTGTAAGTATGTATGCATATATGCTAAATTAAAGAGGGGGAGGAAAGTTCAGAAAACCTCATTGACCAATATGTCAAAGTATAATTTTGACCTCTAATAACTCTACTTCCACCAAAAATATAATAATAATATGATTCCTGATTGGTTATCCACTCTTCTCCAAGAAAAGAAAAATCTTTATATTTGTCTTTAGTCTACTTTTCCAGTACATTAATCGTATATAAACATATATATATACACACACATATATTAGAATTAGAATTTTCTAAGCCCTCCAGGATTTAGTAGATAAATCCACAGGATTGAGTAAAAATATGGCTGAACAGCATGCTATGTGGATTCCACTATAGGAAAGACTTTGTGGACTGAACTCTCAGTGCGCATGACGAATTTTAGTATTTAGTTTCTCACTGTTATTTTTCCACTCATGATCTTTGTGCTGCTCAGTACTTATCTCCTCCTGCATTATGTCTTTCTCTATTCCTACTCCTCTGCTCATCAACAGCTGTATCCATGTGTTCTCTGCTCTCATCTTAGGTATACTTGACCTGATTACACAGGATCTGCTAACTCAAGTGCCTACTACTAACTCCAGTTTAACCTCAGTTGCTTTTAGGACAAATTCATGCCTTTGGCATAAGAATCTCTATTTTTACTAAGTGCCTTTATTAGGGTCATTGGCATTTGAGAACCATTATTGACTATTGCCTTTCTGACCCCTGTTCCCTTCTTAGTTTTTTTTTCAAACCTCTCATTAATCACTCATATCCAACAGATGATGCCTTCATTAATTTATTGTCTTACTATTTGTACACATGCACACACACAAAATTATAGTCTATATAAGTGATTTTTATGTGTCTACTGGTGGGCTCCTCAGCCTCTAGAGCAGCAGATAGAAACTTGAGTTGATATTTGTTAGAGAAGAAAAAGAAGGAAGAAGAGAGGAAGGTGTAGCTAAGGAATGAATAGCTAAGGAAGGGTAAAGTAGAATATAGGAAGGAAAGTAAAGAAATGAATGTTCTCACTCAAGAGACGTAGCTGCACGTCTCACTCCTGAACACTAAGATATTCTTCCTTGTGCTGCTACATGTTCTCTTTACTTGACCGGAGTTACTTTGAATGTGTTTCTCATCCCTTAGCCACATGAATCCTCACAACAGCAGGTACAATGAGTGTGCTTGACATCTGTCTTTAATCTACTGCTACAGAGCAGTAAATCCTATACCCATAAAAATTATATATGTATGTATATACACTATATGTAATATATATACATGTATATAAATTCCTTCAGGACTCAGTAGATAACCACAAGACAGAGTAAAAGTATGGCTAAACAGTAGCCTAAGGACTGAAATAAAGAATTATCTTGGGTGATTAGAGGAGCGACCATTCTCTTTGTAATTCCTTTTTTTTTAATTTTTATTTTTTGTGAACATACTGTACAGAGGGGTTACATTACATGGGCAAAATAATGAGTACATTTCTTATCAAGCATTGCAGCCTCCTCCTTTGTTTACCCTTCACATCCCTTCCCAGCCTCCCCCCCACCCAATCCCCCACCCTCCCGCACCAAATTTGTAAAGTTCGTTTTTGACATGACAACTTGTACTTCTCATAGTTGCATCAGATCCACCTGTATCCTTATATGACTTGTTTTTCCCCATCTCCTCCACAAATTATACCGACATCAAATTATAGTGAAATCCTTGTAATTCTTTTTGAACTAAATATAAAAGCTGACCATGTGGTGGCCATGAGCCTGTTGTAAGAGCATGACCAAGAATGTTCATTCAAGTCAAGGGGAAATGGATTAGAAAGGGAAAAGTCACAATACATCTATAGTGGTAGACTATCTAGCGACAGAAGAGCAACTAATCATTCATTATCTAATGCCATAGCTTTGAGAGAAGTAGCTAGCCAATAACGGTTCTCAAATATTAATGGTCATAGTAAAGGCACTTTGTAAAAATAGAGACACTTATGCCAAAGGCCTCCAAATTCAAATTTTGTAGAGGTAGGTCTTGGACCCGAAATCTGTATCATTTGTCAAGAAATTATATAATACCAATGCAAGGAACAGTGGAAATCTCAATACGAATTGAGACTTAAAAAGTCTGAACTGTCATTCCTAGCTCATAGAGGACTGTATTTTTTACAAGTTTCTACTGTTTTAATATACATAAACTTGTTAACTTCCACTCTTGATTTTCATTTATTTCTGAATCCCATAATCCCTCCAAAATTAAGATAGAATGTAAGAGTAAATCAAGTGAGAATTTGTAGTAGTTCATGCCTGTAAATTTAGCCAGTTAGGAGGCTAAGATATTGGTAAGAGTTGTTCCATGCTAGCCCAGATAAAGAAAGCTACTAGACTCCTTCTCCACACTGGCCAGCAAAATGCTAGTCTGGAGGCATGATTCAAGTGACTGAGCATCAGCTTAGCTGGCAAGCAGAGCCAAGTGGGAAGTCTTGAGCTCAAACTCAAGTACCAACAAAATAAAGAAGAAAATGAAATGGAAATGAGTTGGGCATGATCATACACGTCAGTAATGTGATCTCAGCACTCAGTAGGCTGAAGCTGAATTATGACTTTTGAGATGAGCCTGTGATACATTATAAAATACCATCTCAAAAAAAATCATGAAAGCAAAGGAGAGGATAAGATGAAAAAAATGTGGAATTTGCGGAATTAATTATGTTTTGTGTTGAATTGTAATGTATACAACATTCTGCTCTTAGATTTGCATGAGCAAGGATTTAAATGAATTGCACTGCTTATTGATACTTGGAACATTAATCTAGGGGACAACAGTGTGAGTCACATCCCACGCTATCAAATCTGCAAAAATATTTGTTTTCTTGACTGCCTTTGCTTCTCTTACCACTATGGTACATTTTCTTAGAATGTGCTAGCCTCATGCTCTCAATTCTTGAATCTCACCAGAAATTTTCGACTCATGGAAAGTCTGCAGTTCACCACTGAAGACAGAATAGGGTAATTATAAATGTAAGGTACACTCTGAACCTTAATGGCCACTGTACTTACAGCCCAATAAGACAGATCACAACTTGAGAGCTGGAATCTCATTAAGATGAAAGTAAATCAGCATAATTCTTTTTAAAAGCTCCGTGAATCTGATGATGTCTGAATCTCAGAATAACCTGGAAGTTTATGTAGGTCCCAGGTTAGGCAACATCCTAGATTCCTATAATTGTGCACACACAAATCTCATACCTTCTCAACTTTCTTATATCTGCTTCACTTGCATTGAACAAGACTTGCTGAGGGCTGGAGCACAGCTCAAATGGTATAGTGCCTGCCTAGCAAGTTCCAGGCTTTGAGCTCAAGTCCTAGTAGCACAGAAAAATGGTTAATGAAGAGGAAAGAGTTAAGTCTGGCTTCAAAAGCTGTTGTATGTCTCTGAGGAAACTGTTTGTAGCTTCATCTTACCTGATGAAAACTTAGTAGAGTAGGCTTCTGGATAGAGTTATACAGAGTGAGATCAAATAAAGAAGTACTTCCCACTCAGAGAGTTGGAAAATATATAGACTTCTGCAAAATGTACAAAGAAGGATTCATAGACTCAGGAGTAACTTGGTGTTCCCCAAACACAGAGTGTTTCATGCAGGGACTGGGGGAGATGGAAGACTCAGTTAAAGCAGCCATTAATTCCTTTAAAAATAATTTAAAAAAAAAAAAACAGGATTCTAAATGAATTGATCTTGTAATTTGGTTTTATTATCTCAGGATTTATAGAAAGGGGTACTACCTAATACACAAATCTTCTTCAGTCTTCCTGTTTTTTTTTCTTCCTCTGTTTTAAACTTCCAATGATAGGTGGTCTTGAAAAGTGCTGAATTAAGACTTGGTTGTTATGTCCTCTATATTTGGCTAGTCCTATAGCTCTCACAGTCTCACACATCAGCATTTTGCATTTGTATGAGAGATTAAAGACCAGAAGAGGAGCAAAGCATACCACTCTAATACACATTCCAAAGCACAGATTCACACTATGCACAGAGATCTAGAGATAGACAGACAGAAACACACACACACACACACACACACACATCAAAGGATCTACTGTAGTTCCATGTAACTTATTTTGGGAAAAACATTTCTTTGGAACTCAACAAATTCTTTCTATATCAGCTCTTACTTTTTCTGAGAGGACACAAAAACCAAAATAGGATATATTTCATAATAAAGGGTATGGGTTACCTCTTAAGTGTTAATATCCCTATATAACAAATATATCACCACAGTATCTCTAGAACAATTAATTTAATATATGCATTTAAAACTATTTATTAGTCTGTAATATTTATGCAAAAACTAGTAATTGCCAAGTACTGTTCTAAGGTTTTAGGATAGGAAGGCAAAGCTCTCTGCCCTCATGGACACTATATTCTAGAAGATCATATCATTTGAGACACACAAAGCTTTTGAGAGAAAGTTGTCTTAAGCTCAGATATTTTAATCTAGTTTCTAATACAACATACCTCATTGATGATGAGATTCATATCAATAAACAAAGAATGCAGCAAGTGTATGAGCTTAAGGAAGTGCTTAGTAAGTTTAGAAATAGATACATGGTTTAAGGGAGCTATGCTTTTAGTTAACTAGTGAATGCCAACATCCCAGGAAAGTACTCAGAAAGTAGCCAAATAATTAGTAATTACTTATACTATCTATAGAAAATATAAAATGTGGGTTTGGATGTACTGCCAAGTAGCTGTGATTAATTTGGTTTGGCTCTATTCTATATTAAAGTAGGATATAAGAAGGGATTTCTGTCTCCCATTAAAATTGCTCATTGGTTAGCGTCCACCTAATACAAATATATTTTTAACCAAAGTAATTGGTATTACGACTTTCATTTCCTTTAATAAACCTTGATGTTTTCCACTAGATTTAGTTTTAAATGTTTTTCAAATATTCATCACATTAGATTTACATCTTAAACTGACTAAGCAGCAATCTCTAATTTACTTTTCATCAAAAGATACAAAGATTCCACTCCCATTTTATAGTTGGCTCAGCCTGAGAGATGTAGTTGGGATTTTCTGATAAGTTCTGTAAGTAAATGATTCAGGTACAAATATAAGCAAAATACATAAATTAGCGTGTGTGTGTATATATATATATATATATATATATATATATGCACACACATTCAGTACAAAAGATGTTATAGTCTTAAATTGGTATCTGATTAAATTTATTCTGCTAAGACTGACTACTAAATTTTGGCTTCATTTCTCTTCCCTAATATTTTCCATATTTTTCTATGCTTTTTATTTTTAATGCTTAATTCATAGTTGTGGTTATGTGTGCCACACTAGTATTAAGTCTTTATTTGGTAACAAACAAGGACTTATAACAGGAATGTATTTAAGAAGAAGGAATCTGTGACTGTTATGGGGAAAAGGAGAATTGCAAAGAATTTGCAAATGAAACTAGTAAACTAAACAGAAAAGAATCCAAGTCACTAACAGACTACATGCAAACTTCATGCTCATTTAGATATTATATGTTAAAATATAAATGAAATGTTTTCTAGAAACATTGATGATATAGATATTTATACACATTTAGAGATATTTATATATTCATATATACATATATATGCATATGGAGAGATTTACTTTACTTTTAACTTAAACTTTTTTTATCACATATTAGTTGTACAGAGAGCGCCATTTTTACATAATGTGTGACACACTTAACTATTCTCATTGTCTCACCCTCTATTATTCACTATCTACGACACTGCTTTGAAAGTGCACCTCCTTGATACAGGGTACGTAGTGAATAATTTTGTAAGAATCCCCGAAGGATTTCTGACCATCAGCCACATTGTATTAATTCAAAACAGAATCCTTTCATGCCACTCTCTGACAAAGTGGAACATGTTTTAAATTGATTTACTTTTAGTAGATTGTCTTGTTCTTCTTGGTGGTGGTGGTGGTGGTGTTCACTTATTTTTCCCCTGTTTGAATTTCTCCTATCATTTGGCTATCTTTACTCCCTTTCTTTATTTAAAAAGAGAATATGAGGATTGGTATAAGGCTTCACAATATCAACTAAGGCCCAGTCAACTTCTAGTCTTCCTTCCTGTTCCACTCAGCATGTGTTATTCTGTTTCAAACACTGATACTATACCTACTATACCTAGTCCCTTCTAGCCCATTCACATTCTTAAGCATTTCTAAATCATATGGAATGAAAAATAAAAATAAATACTAAGTAAGAATGTCATGGTGAATGGATACATAGGTGTTAAGTCTTGTCACAGGAATAAAACAGCAGAATGATTCAGACACTTGCCTAGGCAAGTGCCTATATATGTGTGTGTATATATATATATATATATATATATACACATACATATATAGTGCCTATATATGTATATATAGGCACAAATGTGAATATGTTTTCATGATACTTTCTGTGTTATGGGCATGTCAGAAATGAGGGAAATATAACCAGCCTTAAATTGATGGCATTTCAAATGGGAAAACTAAAAAAGGATTTTCCTGATTTAGTCATGGGTTTTCACTGTCCTGTATATAGATGGAACTTGGCTAATCCAGGCATGTCTAGGTGTGAAAAAGCCTGTGTTGAGTCTGTCTCCAGTTCAGCTATACCTGTCTGATAGGTAGAGCCAGACAGCTGAGTCATTCTCTTAATAACTGCCAACTGGTGATGGCTTTCCCAAGAACCCAGACGATCTCCCTGCTGGGTCATCCTGTTTCCTATAATTTCCAAAGACCATCATAAGGATAAGCTTTATTTTCCATCTACTATGTCATCTATGTTGATTCTACAGCTAGAAAGGTGAATGGTGTCTTGGAAAAGGTAATCAGAAGGTGGAAGAGAGAACAAAGACCTCATTATTGTGTAAAAAGTGTTGAAAGGTACCGGAAACCCAACAAGTTCTCCAACAACAACATTCAAAGCTCACAGTTAGTGCTGAGCTTGTTGTCATTTAAACCTGAGTCCAAGAGAACGTGGAGAACTAGACCAAACCACACACATGGCCAGAAGCGCATAAGCATTTGCTCTCATTTTCCCACACACACTTCCCTCCACCCCCTCAGCCTACTCATCTTTTCTTGGAGACAAATGTAGGTTCCTTTTCTGCAGGGTTCAGCCAAGAAAATTAGCTGCCAGAAATATGTTGGCTAATGGTCTTCCTAGCAGTGCTTGTCTGCTACTTACTTAAATCTGTAAGATCTGGAAAAGAAATAAAGATCCAAGGGCTCATATTTAAAGAGCCAAGCTATAAGAACTATTCAAAACCAGCAACCAACAATTTTGT
This sequence comes from Dipodomys ordii, assembly GCF_000151885.1. NCBI lineage: Eukaryota > Metazoa > Chordata > Mammalia > Rodentia > Heteromyidae > Dipodomys > Dipodomys ordii. The sequence continues at coordinate 14,523,528 of NW_012267218.1, read as the reverse complement.
TCAAGCACTGTCCTTGGATTAATAGGATTTCTATGTAGTAAAACTTTTTCTATTACAAACTACTATCTTCATCTCAGAATTATTTATCTTTTAATATTGGCCAAGAGATATCATTTCAATAGTGTTCTTGATCAGCATTATGAAAATATAGCTGTTCAAGACCTTCTGGTAGATAATAATGGACAATTTATTTAATAATTTATTGCAACAACTAGTGAATGAATGGTATCATTAGACCACAATAGTACTTTAAAAATAGCATACAAAGATGAGTAAAACCATCTTAACAGGTCCATATCAAGCACTGAAATAGAAACAGCAATAAGAGACCTCCCATTGAAGAAAGCCCAGGACCAGATGGTTTTCCAGCAGAATTCTACAAGGCCTTCAAAGCAGAGCTCACACCAATACTACTCCAACTCTTCAATGAAATTGAAAGAGAAAGTTTACTGCGGAACTCTTTCTATGAAGCCATCATAACCCTCATCCCAAAACAAGGCAGGGACTCATCAAAAAAAGAGAACTATAGACCCATTTCTTTGATGAACATCAATGCAAAACTTCTCAAAAAAATTCTGGCTAATCGACTTCAACAATTCATCCAAAAAATCATACACCACGATCAAACAGGATTCATTTCAGGGATGCAAAGCTTGTTCAATATACGCAAATCAATTAATATTATTCATCACATCAACAGAAGCAAGGATAAGAACCACATGCTTATCTCAATAGAGGCAGAAAAAGCATTTGACAAGATCCAAGACCTCTTTATGATAAAGATTCTGGAAAAATTAGCAATCCATGGAACATTCCTCAATACAATAAAGGCTGTATATGACAAACCTACAGCCAGCATTATACTTAATGGTGAAAAACTAAAGCCATTTCCTTTTAACTCAGGAACAAGACAAGGAGGTCCACTCTCTTCACTTCTCTTCAATCTAGTATTAGAATGCCTAGCTACAGCAATAAGACAAGATGCAAAAATAAAGGGGATCCAAATAGGGAAAGAAGAAGTAAAACTCTCTCTCTTTGCAGATGACATGATCTTGTATTTAAAGAATCCCATAGACTCCACTCCCAAATTACTCAAGCTGATTCAAAACTTTGGCAAAGTAGCAGTGTATAA
>NW_012267218.1:14511609-14520621 GCF_000151885.1 Dipodomys ordii | reverse complement strand
GCTGTATTTGATGTTGGTATAATTTGTGGAGGGAAAGGGAATAAACAAATCATTTAAATAGGGATACAGGTGGACTCATTGCAACAATGATATGTACAAGTTGTTATGTTGAAAAACAAACTTTACAACTTTGGCTGTGGGGGAGGGGAGAATGGGAAGAGATAGGAAGGGGAAACAAAGGAGGAGGCAACAATGCTTGATAAGAAATGCACTCATTATCTTGCCCATGTAATTGTATCTCCTCTATACTGTATTTTCATAATAAAATAAAATAAAAATAGCAAAATAAAATAAAATAATTGTTTCATTTAGGATTTTGTATAAACACATTCAGATTTGAGAAATTGTTTTGCACACTGACAGACAAAAAGAAAAGTGGAGTTTTCTATATAATATTAAAATATTCACAATAGTTCCATATTTACTTGCAAGCTTTCAAAAATTTAGGTCACAATTTTGTTGTTAGTGTTGTTTCATTTCATTTTTTTTTTTTGTTTTGTGCTGACTCAGAGCCTGGGTTCTGTCCCTGAACGTTTACGCTCAAGGCTAATGTTATACCACTTGAGCTACTGCTCTACTTCTGGCTGTGTGTGAGTGTGTGTGTGTGTGTGTGTGTGTGTGCATTCGTGTGTGCATGCGTGTGATTAATTGGAGTTTCATGGGCTTTCCTGACTGGCTAAGGTTTGAACTGTGATCCTCAGATCTCAGACTCCTGAGTAGCTAGGATTATAGGCATGAGCCACCAGCACCCAGATCACAGTTCATTTTATGTGAGCAGTTAATATTCTGTGAAATCACACACTGGCATATATCTGAACAGAGGTTCTGAACAGTGGTTGAATCTCTGCTTGGGAGTTAGGTTTCCATTGGCAAGTGAGTTAAAATGTGCAATGGGAAGGTAGACATGACCACTTTCTAATTGGAGATACTTGATCCTCATTTAAATTTCATATTAAAATCATACTTATTGTAATTGTGGTTGAAATTCAGTTAGAGTGAGAGCCTAATATATTTTTCTTATATTTTTAACACATTAGGTATTCACACTTAGCTAAATGAAGGGCTGATATTTCTTTCTAGAACTATTCTAGTAAGGTTAAAGCCATTCCAATAACATTATTGACCTTTCTTGAGGCAGAGGGCACACCCAGACAAAAGTTTCACTGTTCCTAGTCCTTCCAGTTTGGAATCCCTGCCTTCTGATGTAAAATAGTAGTAAAACTTCCTACCAATGCTGAGCCAAATTGAATCAAATCCATAGAAAAGACTGTGGAAGTTTCTTCTACTAACTACAGTACTGGACGATATATTATTTAATGGAAGCCTAAACACTTATTTAAATGGGGAAATCAGTAGGATGAACAGGATGATAATTTGACCAAAGTTTTAGATAAGATAATTTAAAGTTCAATTTTTAGGATATTTGCATGGACTGAATTGAGCCTCTCTAGTTCTTACATATTAAAGCTCTAGTTTCATTGTAACTGTATCAGTAGATAAGACCTAAGTAAGTATCAAAAAAATTAGGCCCTAATCCAGTGGGAATGGTGTTCTTGTAGAATGGGTAACATAAAGCAAAGATCCTGTGAAGACATAGCACAATGGGATTGCTAGCAAGCCAGGAAGGCTCTCTAGCCTTGACTGGTCCCAACCTAGGTTGTACATGGATCTTGGATTTCCAGCCTGCAGAAACTTGAGACACTTGATTTCCGTTGCGGTAGCCACTCGTCGAATTTACATTATAGCAGCCTATGAAAACATAAATACGTTCCATCACAAAAGATGACCTGGCATATTAAAACAAGAGGATGATCATTTTTTAAATGTTTGCTCATTTGTAAAATCAACTTGTCTGCAGCTAATAACCAATAGCAGCAATTTATTAAAGTTTTTTCCTTGATGGCCAGGTGTTAAATATATTAATTTCCTAACGTCCTTACCTCTGTTTTACACATTAAAAAAGAAATTAAAAAGCTAAAGCCAGTCTAAGAAACTTGTTCAAAAAGTCCTGTAAGTTATAACTACTAATATGAGCTATAAAATGTGTTTTTCAAATTCTCTTATTTTTCTGGCAAAAGTAAAAGTGAGCCTCTCTATATTTGTATTGAAATGTATTTCTTAAACAAATGTAAATTTTTAAACTTTCCACAATATAATGATGGTTTGGGGGTCATAATTTATTTTATAATATATTGTAGGTCCCCTCTCCAAAAAGACATAAAATGACATTCTTGGGAATAGTGTCATAACAACTCATTTCCACTCACTATGTTTCTCTCAACATAACAGAAGTTGTTTGTATTGGAAAACAATTGTAGGATTATATAGTTAAAGGATTATTTTTTGTAAATCTTTAATAAAGAAGATAATCACTTTTGAATTTATTTGCTGATTATTTTATAGATCCCAGCTTTAAAGTTAAGTGCCAAATTTTTCCTTTGAATTCATGATGGGCTTAGAGACAAACATTATTTCCAAGAAGTAGGAAAGCTACTATAATCTTATTTTTAATTTGTTAGCAAGTAAAAATCTAATGTTTTTGTCTTTTTTTTTTCTCTGACAGCACTTGCTTGGAAGGTTGCATTGTTTTGATTAATATTTAAACACTAGGGCTTTCAAAGCAAATTTACAAGCTGAAATTACTAAAGCTACAATAAATACAGAAACATGTTATTGCTTTATTTTCTACATGGGCTGAAAAGCACAGCCATTAAGATTAAGCAACTGCTGGAGGAGGCATTTTGTTTCCAGTTTGCTTTCTTCATGGCCCATTAGAAATTCACAGCATGAAAAGTCATAGTATGGTAGTTAGTATTGGAGACCAGTTGTGGGGCTAAACTCTTCGGAATTAAACGATAGATCTGCATTGACAAGCGTTGTGACATTGGCTGACTTAATGCTCTTTTCAGCGCCTCAGTCTTTCTCTATCTGTGAAATGGGGTGATAACATACACTTCAAAAACTTTAACACACCTTTCATGAGTTACAACAAACATGATTCAACAAAACACTGCCTGGTGCACAAATGATCCTTCTGTGCTAGCTAGTACTACTCCCTGCTAAATTAGCATTCAAATAAAGTCATAATTTCATGTTAGTCATCTATTCACTCAACAAGTATTCATTCCTTCAACAAATATTTATTAAGGGCATTCCATGGTGAGGAACCAACAACAAAGGGTTCAATAATTCATGGGATTCTTTATCCTGGAGCTGACATTCTCCTGGAGCAAATGAATACCAAAATTGTGATAAGATTTTACTCAGCTATCTATTAGAACATGGAATGAGGAAGTTGAAATGAATTCAGGGAGACTTTCTGGGAGTGGTATAGCTAGACTTGAGATTTGCAAAGCTGATGATTTAGAAGGAAAAGAACAGACCACTGTCAACAGAGAAAATGGCACAAGGATCTGAGAGGCTTGGAAAATTAAATATAATTGTAATACTTACATAGGGCTCCTTTAATTTTTCATAATTCCTAGTTATCTGTACTAGTCTAGAGACTCATTTTTCTTGGATCAATACTATGAATGGAGAAGAAAGGCAGCTGATACTACTTTTCCCCACTTGCCCATTTCAGGTAAATATTTCCATCAAATAACATGATTGAAATCATCTTGGTTCATATATTAACCAAGCATTACCTGAAATACACTAATCTTGTGGTAAACCAATTTCATCTGAAGTTGAGAGTATTTTCATGGGCAGCTCAAAAGTTGCTAGACAAATATTATTTCAGATAGTATTACAAGGCATTTGGAATTAAAGCTGATTATATTAAATTGTTCCATTTCACATCTAAAGAATGCATATTGTCTTACTTATAGAGATGAAAAATCACAAACTAAATCTAAATGAAACTTCACATAATGGCAGCTATTTATGACCAGACAGTTTTTATGTATAAAGCATTCTTAAGCTTGTGGCATGCAGTGCCTGAAAACTAGTAGAAAAATATGAGATGAAAGAAAAATTTAATCACGCCAGTTTTCTTGTAGGTCAGCAAGAATATCTCTTCAGGTGGGCCTCAAATCAACAATATTAAAATGAATAATTTATCCAGCTCTCACTATTCAGAATTCTACTGACTATTTTTATGCCTAAGGAAAAATAACTTGGGTCTTTGTAATTCTCTACCCTTATTGCTTGTTAATGCCCATTGATCTGACGACCAACGGTGCATAAATTTGTTCTTTAGTAAGACAGGAAACTAAGGTGTCGATTAAAAATGACTGAGAAGAAATTGGAACATGATTACCAAATCCATACAAGCTAGCGCCATTCATTGACTCATACATAGCTACTTCATTGAGAAGAATGAACTATATGAAATGCTCTTTCATAATATTGAATTGTGAGAGACAATTTATAAGATGTTTGTTAGGCTTTTTTTTTTCCTGACACACAAAGATGAATTCCTCACTGGCCACCCTGAGGACTCACCCTCCTTTGAATTTTCTTTTCTTCCCTTAATGAAAAAGTTTATAGAGTAAAATCACATTTGCCCATTCTGTTGACAATTTGAACCCCACAAAATAGTTTTTACCTAAGGCACCAAGTTTCATCCTTTGAGGGGAAATCAAATACAATCATCACATTATTGAGGACAAAGAATAACAGCAAATGAGATCTATCAGATGAGTTACATCGTCAATCGTGTTTTCCCAGAAGCCATTGGTGAATAAAGGATTCCCTACTTCTGTAAGTTAAGATACAAAGCCACACAAACCGAGTCAGTTCTATCATTAAATGCGTAATTCCAGTCAAGTACCAATCTGAAGGGCTCAGAGTTGTCTTTAGTGCAATCCACCAAATATGTATACATCTCTCTGCCTTAGTAATTCAATCCCTGATAAGGACATATCATAACATAGCACTTCCGGTCTGTCGTGTGATTGGCTAATAGTTGCCAATCAGAGTCAAACACTGTGTCATGCACATTTCTAGATAAAATTTATTAATCCCAAGTGCAAAACCTTCCTACCCTTTCTTTCTCCCTGCCTATGGAACTGGCATCTCACTGTGATGCACCGTGGGAACATTGTTTTGTTCTGTTTTGTTTTTGTTGTTTTGCTTTGTGCATTGGTTCTGGGATTTGCACAACGCAACCACGCCTCTCCTAAAGAATGTGGACCATAAAGCCTATGCTGCTGCCACAATGGAACCTTGAAACTACAAGAGACGTTATCACGCCAACTAGCAAGGGACACAGAACAAATTCTCGTGAGGGAGCTGAGAAGACATATCGGATATTTTGTGTTTGTTAGCTTGTTTGTTTTTAATGAAAACCTGAACTAGAAAAGAGCAATTTGGAATTCCAAGGAGGGAAAAGGAAAACACCAAATGCAGAAACAAAATGTACTTGATATTTTGAAGGACTATAAAGAAATTGCCCTAAGAGCTTCCATGTGAAGAAATAATTGCAATTTAAGAAATGACATCTATGGTATAGAAAGAGTGAAAGGGGATCTTTGTTGCAATAGCTTGTGTCAGTAAAAAAATGGGGCACTTGAAGATAAGTATGTGTTTCTATGATGATAACATTATCTCTGAAGATAATACACGATGCTAATATCTTCATAATGTGTAGCATGAGAAGATACTGATACAATTCTTCTCTAATGATTTGCATATGTTTCTTAAACAGCACTTCTAATAAGAAACTGAAATATATCTGTCTTAGGAGCCCTCATTTGGGCTATAAACTCTCTGATGGAATATTTGGATGGGATAATGCTAGCTCTTAAAACAAGTTCATTCCAACATGTGTCCAGCCCTAGATTTCACAGGATAATTCTGGAAAACCCTCAGTATTTTTGTTGGACTTTATGTATCCATTCAGGGACCAGAACATCTATGCATTAGCTTCTGGAAACTAACACAGGCCCATGTCCCTGGAATGGTCATCAATGATAAGGCATTGTGTCAAAGGCACATAATCTGATACTCTTTCTGCCAGAGAACAGCATTTGTATAACCCTCCCACTTGACAAATATGTTTCCTTAATGATAAAAATAAAAAAAGAGGTTGATTTTTCCTGATTTGGCTATTCAACGGTCTGGGAGTTCTGTCAGGAGAAGATCACCTGTTAAAGGTAAATACTTTGAGATAACATGTTATAAAATACCGAAATTGACTACAAACATGTCCTTGTAGTGAATGAAACAATATCATCTCTTGCAAATAGAGTAACTTTATAATTTATGAATCAAGCCACAACAAAAATGAAACAAAGTTCCTTTAAGAAATCCTGGAGGATGGCAGGTGATGGCCAAGCAGGAAGGACTCTTTCAAGCCAACACAATGGAATGAATATTTCAGGATGTTCCAAGGATGCATCTTTGGGTGGTATCTGTAGGTTTTGACTATGCATCCTAGGAAATTTACTTTTGACATCTCGAGCATTCTTTATTGTTTAAAAGAATCAAAGCATGCTCTCTGGAACAAAGGCACAGGCCCAGCTTTTAGCTAATGAGAAGTTCCGAAGGTGGGCCAGGGATTCATGGGCAAAGAGACTGTTCTAGAAACTTGTAGACAAGTGTGGAAACAGTTATAATAGTTAGCGGAGACAGAAATGATAGTAATTTAGCAGGAAATCCTAGTTATTTTTTTCTTGTGGTACACAGTGATAAAGTTCAATGCCAAAACCAATGCGATGTTTCTTACAAGGAGCTAAACCTCAGGCCTGATTCATCAATGTTTTTTTCACCTAAAAAAAAAAAAGCAAAACAAACAAAAATAACTCCTCTAAGACTAGACATGTGATCACCCCCTACATGGGTTTTGAGCTATTTAATACATTTTCTTTTTGCCTAAAGTTGCCAGAGTTCAATTTTATTGACTACAAAGAAGATTTAGAAGCGTACTATGGAAATAAAATTAATTTTGTAGATGAAGCAACCATGGAATCAAAATCTCTATAATTTGTGATGGTCACAGAACTTGAAAGAGGCCTGGGACTATGGAGACCCAGCACTGAAAAGTCTAACGTTCTTTATACTCAGAACACTACTCCTTTTATTGATGGTAACTAATAAACATTAGTGAAATTTACTGTTTCCCTGTTATTGATGTTTTGAAAAAAAATCTGCTTTCTATAGGGCCACTGATGATTCATGAAAATGTGTTTTTTACAATACAATGCAATCATTCAAATAACAAACTATGATTTAAAAGTGAAGCAAAACATAAAAATATGAAAAATCATTTTATAGTCTTTGTCTTTTGGGAAAAAATGTTGTGGTCTTAGAAAATATGTGCTAAAATTAAACAATGTGTTCAAAAGAATTCAATAGCATAAATGAGTAAGAATCTTTTGTTGTTTGATTTATAATGATGTGATACAATTGCTAAAAGTTAACAAGAACTTGGAAATCATATCATTCAAATAAAACATTACAAGAATGGATATTCTTACCTCTGTTTCTGAAAAACACACCTTTGTGGGTTTTTTTGTTTGGTTGGTTTGTTGGTTAGTTGGTTGGTTGGTTGGTTTTGCTCATCCTGGCCTTGAATTCTGGGCCTGTATGCTGTCCCTAAGCTCTTTTTGTGCAAGGCTAGCACTATACCATTTGAACTAAAGTACCATTTCTGGCTTTTTCAGTGATTAATTGGAGATAAGAGTCTCACAAATTTTCCTGCCCAGGCTGACTTCAAACAGTGATCCTCAGATCTCAGCCATTTGAGTAGTTAGGATTACAGCTGTGAGCTACTACTGCAGCCCGACACAAGCCATTGTTTTGATAACTTCAGATAATTTATGATGGGAAAATTCAATCCCTGCCTTCCATGCCTGATATTATTCCAGAGGGAAAGCTTTAATATGTCTTTCTTTAAGATATTTTTCTTTCTTCGTCCAATTTTACTTATTAGGCATCACATATACTGGCCACATTACAAACTCTAACAGCCCAGGACAGCCTGTGTAAAGAAATGCATGCTCTGGTGCCTCTCCACCTGGTTTAGCTTTGCAGAATTCACTAAAAGGAACTGGTTTTCTCACTTTTAAAGCCAGAAAGCAATTCTGAAGTCTAGAATAGCTACCCCAGATGTATTTCCCATCTTGGGCCCTGTCTCTGGAAAGTACTTGAGTTCACAAAGCTGCCAAGACATATATTCACAAACTTGGGACTTGAGTTACCATGGAATACCATGAAAGTCTCCTTGGACTTTTGGAATCCTTCAGTATCAGCAAAAACAGAGAACATATAACCATTAAGCAAATTAACCTAAAACATGTTTGGGGACCATGAAGTGGTTGTCACACATCTGGAAAAAGAGTAAAGTAAGGAGGGTGAGTCTAGGTAAAGGAAAATATGAATTGAGCAGATCAAGGGGAAAAGAAGGTTGGGAAATATCCAACAAGCATGGATGCCACATCATTAGCAGACATCGCTTTGTTTTCAGAAATGGAGAAGAGAGCCCTATACTAGAGAGTAAACTGGCTGTGCTGCTGTCTTCCTCCCTTCCACCTTTTCCAATACATCTGTTGTACAGGAAGCCTTCCACTTGTGTTACACATCCTGCAGCCAAGCTAAAGTATCTGTGGTATGGCATCTGGCTGGTGTGCATAGTCTAGAATCCAGAACCCTGACTGGAATAAGTCAGCTGACTCCAAATGACCTATGTCTGCTTTTCATGTAATGAGATTTAATAACCCAAATAAGGCTAATGGAATGAAGTGGAGGGAAGTCACTGTGTGAATTTTCAAGTCAGAACGTCTGGAGTTAATTTCACCCACCGTCTCCTAGCTTCTTAATTCTTCATACATGTCTAAGCCTCAGTTTTCTTGTCTGTACAATGAGGATGTTAGTATGCCATCTCACATGGAGTTTTATGTGTTAAATAAGTAATAGCAGAGGGCTGGGAAGGTGGCTCAGTGGTAGAGCACTTGCCTTGCATGCCTGAGCCCCTGGGTTCGATTCCTCAGCACCACATAAGCAAAAAAGAAAAAAGCTGGAAGTGGCGCTGTGGCTCAAGTGGTAGAGCGCTAGCCTTGAGCTGAAGAG
>NW_012267218.1:14510288-14511559 GCF_000151885.1 Dipodomys ordii | reverse complement strand
AATTAGGAAAGCAACTCCATTTGTAATAGCCCCACAAAAAATAAAATACCTAGGAATTAACTTAACCAAAGAAGTGAAGGACCTCTATGATAAAAACTTTAAAAACTTGAAAAAGGAAATCAAAACAGAACTTAGAAAATGGCAAAGCCTCCCATGCTTCTGGGTTGGAAAGATCAACATCATGAAAATGGCAATACTTCCCTAGGCTACCTACAAATTCAATGCGATACCTATCAGTATTCCAACCTCATTCTTCAAAGAAATAGAAGAGGCAATCCAAAAATTCATATGGAACAATAAAAGACCCCAAGTAGCAAAACCATCCTTAACAGAAAGAACAGTGCTGGAGGAATATCAATACCAAATTTCAAACTTACTACAAAGCCACAGTAAGCAAAACAGCTTGGTACTGGTATAAGAACAGATCTCCGGACCAATGGAATAGAATTGAAAACCCAGAAATGAACCTATAGACCTATAGCCATCTAATCTTCAATAAAGGAGCTAAAAAAATAGAATGGAAGAAAGACAGCCTCTTCAGTAAATGGTGCTGGCAAAATTGGTTAACTACTTATAGAAAACTAAAGCTAGATCCTTATATATCACCCTGCACCAGAAACAACTCCAAATGGATCAAAGACCTCGGAGTCAAAGCAGACACTCTGAAAACATTACAGGATGGAATAGGAGAAACCCTAGGTCTTGTTGGCACAGGCCGAAATTTTCTTACTAGAGGCCCAGAAACATAATAAATCAAAGAAAGGTCGGACAAATGGGATTGCACGAAATCGCAGAGCTTCTGCATGGCAAAGGACATAGCTAGAAAGATCAACAGAAAGCCCACAGATTGGGAGAAGATCTTCACTAGCCATACAATGGACAAGGGTCTTATATCTAAAATATACCTGGAACTCAAAAAATCAAATCCCCCAACAACAAATCCTCAAAGAAACAACAGTCCAATAAATAAATGGGCTAAAGACTTAAAGAAAAACTTCTCTGAAGAGGAAAGAAGGATGGCCAATAGACCCATGAAGAAATGGTCAACCTCCCTAGCCATAAAAGAAATGCAAATCAAAACAACATTGAGATACCACCCCACCCCAGTTAGAATGGCTATAATCAAGAACTCCAATAACAACAGATTCTGGAGGGGATGTGGACAGAAGGGAACCTTACTGCATTGTTGGGGGGAGTGTAAACTTGTTCAACCACTTTGGAAAGTAGTATGGAGGTTCTCAAAAAACTTCACATAGAGCTCCCCTATGACC
>NW_012267218.1:14508477-14510070 GCF_000151885.1 Dipodomys ordii | reverse complement strand
TGGAAGTGGCGCTGTGGCTCAAGTGGTAGAGCGCTAGCCTTGAGCTGAAGAGCTGAGGGACAGCTCCCAGGCCCAGAGTTCAGGCCCCACGACCGGACCAAAAAAAAAAAAAAAGTAATAGCAGATTAAAGTGCTGAGTACAACATGGTGATAGGTATTAAATGTTTGCTTTCCTCATTATCATCTGTGTCTACCAAGAAGCTTTAATCGCTTCCTACTTATTTTGGTACCCTGTGTCATATACATATATATATATATATATATATACATATACATATATATACATATATATGTTTATCTGATTTGGAGAAGGGAAGTTGAATAACAATATTAAGACAAAAGACAAAATTTGCACTAGTGTAACAGCAATACTAACAAGACACAATGTTGGAAATTAACTTTACAGCTTGGGGGGGGGAGGGAAGAAAAATGGGAGAAAATGAGGGAGGGAATAATAATGTTCCATAAGTAATGTACCCATTACCTTACTTATGTAATTCTAACCTCTCTGTACATCACCCTTACAATGAAATAAAATTGAAAAAAAGAAAGAAAGAAAGGTAGAGACCTCTGTGTCTTTGGTTGTTTGAAATTCAATGTAAGTTTTGTACGTATCATTCTTTCTACTCAAATGGCACTGACCTACTATTCAAGAACAACTTCTTTTTGTCTCTACCTTAGGGTTCTTTGGGGATTGAATACAAGTGGGTTTGATGAAATACTGAAGAGTAATGGAAATATTCTAAAGCTGGATTGTGATGTGGTTGTGCTCTCTATAAATTTGTAAAAATTGTTTAATTGTATGCTTACGATGTGTGAATTTTATGGTACGTAAATTATACCTCAATATAAATGTAAAAAAAGACAACGATTGTTTTTGAAAGCCCTCAATTTATACCATTTAGGAAGCATGAAACTATAAAGAGCCACTAAGGAAATGGAATGAGAGCAAGTGCTACATTATTCCATTTCTTCTGGAAATTCTTTGACCTTCACTTTCCTATTTTCCTTCTTTTTTCCCTTAGACTTTTCCCTTCACCTTCCAACTTTCTCTCTCTTTCTCTTTCTCCCCTGTTTCCTCTTCCTTCTCCTCCTCCCCCTCTTCCTGTTTCTCCTCTTCCTTATTCTTTTCACTCAAGTCCTTGCTAACACCATTTCCTGGCTACCATCTAGGGTTTAAAAACATAAACAGTAATTACAAGGCCTGTATTATGATTATTTTTTCTCTGGAAGGAAGTACAAAGACAGTACGCAAGGCATTGTTAGGAGAAGGTATGAGAATAAGGAAACTACCACCATTTAGTTGAGTAGAAGTGCTCAGTAAGGAATTGTAATGGGTCAAAAAGAGGTGTGTATGTGATGGGGGGGGTGGTCTTTTGGCTTTGATCCCAAGACAGAAAATTCTTCTGCAAGACAGAAAACTGTTATGATGTTAATGAAGTTGCCTTAGTAAGGAAATCAACTTTTTATTACCAAGAGAAACAAAGTTAAATTTACAAAAAAGCTATTTATAATATCAACATTTACTGTAAGATCAATGGAAGTGATTATATAAGAGGAGACAGAGGAGGAGGAGGAGGAGGAGGAGGAGGA